>NC_048225.1:119336918-119434574 GCF_002007445.2 Ailuropoda melanoleuca
GGCCGGGGGGCGCAGGCCGGGCGGGCGCGGCGCCGGGGTGGGCGAGCGCCGGCGCCCTGCGCTGTCCTTTCGGCTCTCGGCGCCCCCGGGCCCTGGCCGGGGGGCTGCGCCTCCCACTTGTTGCCAGCGTTTCCTTTCCCTGTGCTGATCTGGCGGGGTTTGGGGGTGGCGATGGCCGTGGCCCTCGGTTTCCCCAGGGACGGCTCGCAGCACCCGCTCCCCGCCCGGCCCCGAGGGGAGACAGAGCAGTTGGGGTGCGCGCCGCGCGCCCTGGGCTCACCGCGCCGCAGCAAGCGCTCTCCTGCCCCCGCCGCGGGGACCTGGGTGGGTGCAGTCGGGGCGCAGATGCGCCGAGGGCTCGGCGGGTGCATTCCTGGCCGCAGGTTGATGGTGGGGCTCGGGAAGGGCGCTGGCGGTACCCCTTCGCCCTACTGCTTCTCTCGGATTTGGGGCTCGTACCGCCTTTGGGGCTCGTACCGCCTTTTGACAGGGATTAGAGTTTGGGTTTGGGACGAGCCCGGAGTCCAAGCATGCAGTGTATTCCAAGGTCTCCGCCTCGGCTGTGCTTCAGTCCTGTCATTTCTGTGCTTAGAAGTCTCCTTGCAAACAGCCAGGCAGGGAGGGCACCTTAAGGAAGGCCAAAATCTTTCGCTCTTGAAAGAGGCCAAGAATCTCTGCCTCGGCCACCTGGGACCGGCAGCCTCCTCTTTGCGCAGGAAGCGGAATTGTGCCCCAGTCCTAGATTGGGGGTGGGGGATGGACTGTGGGCGGCGAGGAGGACTGAGATCTCCAGAGGCAGATGAAGAGGATTCGTAAAGTAATCATAAAAAATATTTATTCGTTTTCGTAAACCTGACCAGCCTTAGCCTTAGTCACTTGTGTTGTTGGAATCTCTTCCCATGTGTTTGTGGGACCGGGATCATTGTTACGGCCTCTTGGAGGGTCTCGAATAACCTTGTAACTTAGTGATAAACCGCGTTCGGAAACGGTTGTTCATAAGTTGTAAACAATACATGTAGAAAACTGTTCTTGCTGAAAAGGCTGTATGCCTACAGTTTAGCTATTTATATTCAAATTGATGCTATTCGAAAACAAATTTCCTAGTTGGAAGAGTTTGTATCGCAGCAACGCCCGTGAACGGGAAGCCAGGAGGCATCTCTGCGTTAAGCCATTCCTGGAGGTAACCTAGGGCTGAAGCACATCAACGAACACGACCAAAGTGGAGCAACTTCCACACTTTTCCTCTTCAGTTTTCTCCGAGCAAACCCAGATGATTAGCAAAGCAGGGTTGGCTAAGACAAAATGTTTGCCCTTCTTTGCTTTCAAGCACTCCCCTGCTTGGGTTCCTCCAAACCAGTTACCTGGAGAATCACATCGCTGATGCTTCCCCAGGACAGAGACTTGGTGCTGGAAGGGCCCTTACTTGTCACATAAGTTGAGAAATGGCATGTGTCCAAACAGATATAACCAAAACACAACAGGCGGCAGCCCAGCAGGGTCTGGGACTGTGTGTTGCCTAAAGTATCTAGTAAGGTGTGTGTGTGAGAGAGGGAGCTGTCTGTACTTTTAGGAAAGTTGTATCACAGTGTGTGGTAATGTTGTCATCTAATGTATTGTAACAATTTTTCAGTGATCTCTTCTCAGGAGGAAGCAAAAGAAACATTGCCATTTCCAGTTGCGATAGAATCCCCAGTCTTAAATTGTCCATCACCTTCAACCTGGCCTTTCCCCCAGTTACATCTGAATTAGGATGCTGACATGTATTAAAATAATCGGATTTTAGCTTCAAAATCCAAATAACTGCCCTCAGATCTATCTGTTCGTCCCTCAAATATGTATTAAAGATACATTTTAATGTATTTATGGCTCACTGGCTTTAAGAAAAAGTTTTCTTTCCATGTCACCCTTCTTTTCTCTGCTATTTAATTGTATCTTGTCCATTTCATCTTATATCAGAAACTGTGTATTTGGCCAACAAAAAGAAAAATGCTGCTTCTACTAGTTTCTAGATCAAGTGTGATTTAAGTACTGCGTTTTAAGACTAAAGGTAACTACTGAACAATTCTCATAGTTTTGCCTGTCCCTGCAACATGTGATGCCCACTTCTGATTTCATGTATATACAGAAATAAAATAAATAAGGGTATCTTCGTGTTGAAACCTTCATAATGTTGGGTACGGTGAACATTACTTTTATAATAATTTCACATTACGCCGTCATGTGATTGGACCAGTAAGAGGATGTGATGTCCTTTCCTGTTAATTTATCCAGATACTGTACCGGGAGAGCAGCATGGCCTCAGATGAAGTCAACAGTGTTTACTACTGCAAGGTAGCAGGTTGAGCCACTTAACGATAGTGCCTTTTAGTGTTAGCTCAAGTTAATTGACCCCTTGGGGGTTCCTGGATGCTCTCCCCAGCTCCCTATTACCTCTTCATGCGGCCATGCTTAAGCCAGCCAACATCTACATTTGAATTTATCTAATTGCGCAGTGAAGCTTTTTATGATTACGAAACAGCAGAGATTGAGGACAAGAAGGTTAGAGAGGGGACCAAGTTTCTCTTGACACCGGCTATGCGTGGCGGTGGACTCCTTGCTTTATGTTTATCCATAGAGAAAAACAGGGAAAGTGGCCATCTCTCCTGTCTGCTTGTAGGGGATATATAATGATAAATCTCTAAAGATTTTAGACACTCGGAGCCTGTGCCTTGAAAGCCATTGATTTCAGAGAGTACTAAAGAAACTTTATTGTTGTTTACAGACTAAAGGACACCCTCCTATTTCCTGATACATCAGCATGGACTGGTAAAGTTGAATCCTGATACCTGTTTTTCTCTTTTTTTCCCCGTCTTTACATACAGTGTTAATGTACCGGGGTGAGGCTCTAGAAGATTTTACAGGCCCCGATTGTCGTTTCGTGAGTTTTAAAAAAGGTGACCCTGTGTATGTCTACTACAAACTGGCAGGGAGACCTCCTGAAGTTTGGGCCGGAAGTGTAAGTACAAATTTGACACACTTTAGCTTCTTGCTTTCTTTCGGCTCGTTTCTCACTGTAGATGGAAATAACTGTTTTCCTGGGGTCTTTGATGGAGTTACTTGTCCTCTCTGCCAGACTGGGAAAACAGGTGTCTGTGTGTCCCAGGCAGGCATCAGGCCTGGCCCCAGGTAGGGGCTCTGCTCTGTTCCTTAAACAAAACTGAACTGCTGCTGGTTGTTACCAGCCGTGGGTGCTGCCTCCATAGGAAGGGTTGTGGTGGTGAAACCTGGAAATTCGGAACTTCATGGCTTCACAGCGGAAGGGTGCACAGGCATTAGACTTAGTCCTGTAGACTTGGTGCGGGACAGTGTTTCACGTGTTCATATTTAAAGTTGATTGTATGTGTATTTTTTTCTAAGTTATTAATATTTGTGAAAGAGTGACAGCTCTGGGACCAGTTACCTAATTATATGTACTGTCACTAGTCTGTTAAAAAAGCAAAATGTCCTTTCCATTGTGTGTTTTTTGTTTCCTTGCTTTGTTTGCAACTTCTGGGTCATCCTTTTCCTGCTCTCCAGACACCTGCTCCTGGAGGATCCCCCCCGCTGCTCTCTTCCCAGCCGGTTTTATGGATGCCCTCATGGCACCCATATGACTGGAAACCAATGACTCCATCATGCTCTGCTTTTTAAAGATTTTTTTTATTTATTTATTTATTTATTTATTTGACNCAAAATGTCCTTTCCATTGTGTGTTTTTTGTTTCCTTGCTTTGTTTGCAACTTCTGGGTCATCCTTTTCCTGCTCTCCAGACACCTGCTCCTGGAGGATCCCCCCCGCTGCTCTCTTCCCAGCTGGTTTTATGGATGCCCTCATGGCACCCATATGACTGGAAACCAATGACTCCATCATGCTCTGCTTTTTAAAACAATTTTTTGTTCAAGTATAATTAACTTAGAGGGTTCTGTTAGTGTCAGGCGTGCAGTATAGGAGCTCCGCAATTCCATGTGTTACTCAGTGCCTGTCACGATAAGAGTACTCTTCATCTCCATCACCTGTTTCACCCGTTCCTCCACTCACCTCCCCTGTGGCACACACCAGTTTGTTCTGTGTATTCCAGTGTCTGCTTTTTGTCTCTTTTTTTCTTTGTTTTGTTTCTTAAATTTCACATATGAGTGAGATCATATGGCATTTATCTTTCTCTGGCCGACTCATTTTTCTTAGCATTATACCCTCTCAGTCCATCCATGTTGTTACACATGGCAAGTGATTTCATTCTTTTTTGTGGCCAAATAACATTCCATNTTTTGTCTCTTTTTTTCTTTGTTTTGTTTCTTAAATTTCACATATGAGTGAGATCATATGGCATTTATCTTTCTCTGGCCGACTCATTTTTCTTAGCATTATACCCTCTCAGTCCATCCATGTTGTTACACATGGCAAGTGATTTCATTCTTTTTTGTGGCCAAATAACATTCCATTGTGTGTGTGTGTGTGTGTACACGTCTTTGTCTACTCATCTATTGGTGGACACTTGGGTTGCTTCCACGTTTTAGCTATTGTAAGATTCTATTTATTAGATAGGTATCAAGAGAGCACACTCACGGGGGAGGGACAGAGGGGGGAGGAGAGGGACAAGCAGACTTCATGCTGAGTGTGGGGCCCTATGGGGGCCGATCCCATGACCCAGGGCTTGATCCCACAACCCCGAGATCATGGCCTCAGCCAAAATCAAGATCTAGTGCTCAACTGACTGAGCCACCCAGGCACCCCATTGGCTGTTGTAAATAATGCTCATGCTTTTTATGTTTTTAATGAGATTCCCTAGGAGTGGCCTGACTGAGAGGCTTATGAGTTCTTGTCCTTTCCTTTCTATTAAGTGTGATGTGTGGGCTGTTTATTTACTGAAAGTTGTAAGAGTTCTTGATATCCTTATAGATTGTTCAAACTTCCAGAAATACCCAGTCCCCACTGTGAAAACTTTTACTCTCAATAAAATACCAAACAACAGAAAATAAGGCTTGAGAAAACTACACAGGGAAAAACAGATTCATTTTGTTGGTGTTCCAGATTCCTAGGGAGGAATCTTGAAAGACCAACTACTGGTCAGGTTCAGCCCTTGTAATTTGGGCAGAATCCTGATTGAATCACCAGATACAAAGAAGGGTCTGTTCTGTTTCCTTCAAGTTGACCACATGAGATTTTTTGATAATCTTTACTCTTGGAAAGTTTTTTCTACATACCTAGGCTACATGTTTTATGTGCAGCGAGGTGGTTAAGTTGGAGCATTTGGGTGCGTGAGCTCGACTTGGATTTCCCTATGGCCATGGTCACCTCTCTTGCAGCCTTCTTAGGGAACCACTGCTCTCAGCAACCCAGCCAGAGGGCTCTGTGCTGTTCGATGATTGTCCAGGTGGCGTTTTGTTTGTGCTGCTCACGTGGCGTCTCTTTTACTGCTCTGTCTTGCAGTTGGCTTATGTACTGTCTTTGCTCCTGTAACGTCATAAGCCCCGTACGGAAGGGCCCATGTCTTACCCATCTGCCCTTTGAATATTTCCTTTCAGGGCAGTGGCACTTACTTACATGTGTCCTGATAGTAACTTATGCAGAATTTATTCTCTTGAACAAATGTTCTACTTCTCCCTCCCCCCCATCAAATTAATAGTTCTCTGGCAGGGATGATATAGGGAAGCAAAATTAGATACAAATCTTACTTCCAGTCCTGAGGGTCCCTTTTTGTCAGATCCTGAGGCACAGAATACCCCCCCACCCAGTGTATAAATACGGAGGTTTTTTTCCTTAAGATTTTATTTATTTTATTCTTTTTAAGATTTTATTTATTTGACAGAGAGAGAGGGAGAGAGAGCACAAGCAGGGGCAGAGGGAGAGGGAGAAGCAGACTCCCTGCTGAGCCGGGAGCCTGATGTGGGACTCATCCCAGGACCCTGGGATCATGACCTGAGCTGAAGGCAGACGCTTAACCGACTGAGCCACAGTCACCCCAAGATTTTATTATTTTTAATAATCTCTGTACCCAACATGGGATTTGAACCCATAATCCTCAGATCAAGAGTCACATGCTCTACCGACTGAGCCAGCCAGGCACCCCCCAAAAATGGAGTTTTATATGACCTGTGGTGTCAGTGCACAGAGACTACACAAAGACAAATATATTTCCTTTTTCCATATATTTCTGATTTGTCTCCCTTTTCTAGATTTTCTCCTAATAAAGTTTTCCCAAAAAGGGGAAAAAAGTATATTTTCCCTCAGTCTCTCTTACTTCGTGGAACTTACACTTTAGGAAATTAAAAACTCTTTCCCATTAGCTCTCAAAATGATTCTTATTTCTGTTTTTTTTTGTTTTTGTTCTGCACTCTTTTTTAGTTTCTTAAGAGTTTTAGGTTTTAACTGCCAGTGTAGCAGTTTTTAATTGCTCTGCCTTATCTAATCTTGAAGACGGTATTCTAGTACTCAGACTGGCTTTCACATATTTGCCAGGTATAGCAACAGCACTCCTAATGAGGATATTTTAGGAGTTGGTGATAAGATAGCTTTTTTCTCCTTTGGTGCATTGGATCTGCCTGTCAGCCTCCTTCAGAGAGATCTGCTTTCCTTTTCAGACGGAGCCAGTAGAAAACAGTGCATGCGTCTCAAGAAGACACACTTTATGTATTTTCGCTGTTAGGGCTGTAGGTAAATGGGGTTATTTTCTCTAGAGGTTTATTTTGCATGAAATTAAAGCTTGATGTATACTTTAGTATGAATTTTATTTTCTCCTCAAAATACTGGAAAATCTAGCCTTTGAAAAAGCTGCTATAGCCCATTCTGTCAATAAATATTTGCTTTTTGTTGTAGTGATCACACATTTTAGGGATTTTGTGTTCTTTTTACTTAATTTTTATGACTGTTTATTGGTTTAAGGAAGACTTCTAAGTACTGGCTGATGAGCAAAGCTGTGAAATGTGCAGGTAAATTATTGCTAGAGGTTATTTGCAATTGTGTTTCTAACCAGCTCTGATTTGCAGGTTGGTTTTTTTTTTTTAAAAGATTTTTATTTTTAAGTAATTTCTACCCAACGTGGGGCTCAAATTCACAACCCCGAGATCAAGAGTCATACTCTCTTCTGACTGAGCCAGCCAGGTGCCCCTGATTTGCATAGTTTTAATCACAAAATAGACAATAACTTCCTCTTATGTAGATCTTTTATCTACTTCAGAAATACAACTTTATGTGTTCTGTGTTTAGAATTAAGTTGCATGTTGAAAGGAAACCTCAGTGGTTTTAGAAAAGTTGGCTTTAAGGTATTCTGTGCTTGATTTTCATTGGAATAGTAATCTATGTGATCGTAGTAGCAACCGGCTGTCTCTTGTGGTTATACCTACGTGCCTATCTGTGTATTTCCTCTCACTACTAAGAAGTCTGTCATTTGTATTTCTTATACAGAATTTTTATTGGCGCTTGTTTCTTTTGCCTTTTCTTTCATGTAGGTTGGGCGTATTTTTGGGTATTTTCCGAAGGATTTAATCCAAGTAGTCCATGAATATACTAAAGAGGAGTTACAGGTTCCAACAGATGTAAGTTATGGACTTTTTTTTTTTTTTGGTTCTCAATTATAAATTGCCTTTCAAATTCATCAGTGATAGTCAGTTAGTGATTTTTGAAAAGTCTTTGTGTTTTGGCCAGAAAAAAACCAAGTTCACATTTGTGTATCAAGTTTAAATTTAGAATCAGATTACCTTTAAAAATAGAAAAAATAAGAAAGAAAAGTTTGAAAAGAATTTATTGGAGACTATATATCATTGTTTGGTAGTTGTCTAATATGTGTACTTTTACATAGGGTTTTTTTTTTTTGCTGCTTTATATGAGAAAAAAATTAAGAATTCAATATCTTCTTATTTAGTTATTAAGTTTCAGAGGTAAATCTTTTTAATTTTTAAAAGATTTTTTAAAAAATATATTAATTTATTCTAGAGAGCGAGCAAACGCGAGCAGGGGGAGGGTCAGAGGGAGAAGGAGAGAAATTCAAGCAGACGCCGCGCTGAGCGCGGAGCCCAACACAGGGCTCGATTTCATGATCCTGAGATCATGACCTGAGCCGAAATCAAGAGTCGGAGGCTTACCTGACTGAGCCACCCAGGTGCCCCAAGAGGTAAATCTTTTTAAAAGCAAAAGAAGAAGGTATCTCAATCAGANGGGAAGAAAGGGATAAAGAAAAGGGGGGTAATCAGAAGGGGGAATGAAACATGAGAGACTATGGACTATGAGAAACAAACTGAAGACTTCAGAGGGGAGGGGGTGGGGGAATGGGATAGACTGGTGATGGGTAGTAAGGAGGGCACGTATTGCATGGTGCACTGTGTGTTATACGCAACTAATGAAGCATTGAACTTTACATCAGAATCCGGGGATGTACTGTATGGTGACTGACATAATATAATAAAAAATCATTAAAAAAAAAACAAACCACTCATTGAATAGCTCTTAGACATTTTAAGTCGAGAAATCAGGTGAAATTAAATCCTAAATATGTTCGAGGCCACAAATGCCAATTTACCGTGGCTTTCTTATTACTGACCCTTTAGTGATTTCAGGGGTTGTAGCTATGTTATAGGTTTGGAACAGGGATCTGCACAGTACTGACTGCACCCCCAGTAAAGCATTAGTCTGAGTGCCCTGACTTCCAGCTCTGTGATGACGAAGATTTTGTGCTCCGGGATCCTCAGTCCTGCTGATCATTTTCTCGAGTTTTAAAATTTATAGTAATTGATGCTCACTTTCATTCAAGAACCTTTGAGTAGTTCTTTGCGGGGCTGCAGAATATGCAGCCTGCTGGCCTGGAGCCATTCTTAGATGAGATTGGCAGAATAGATGGTGTCTTAGAGCCAGTGCTGTTCTTTTTTTTTTTTAAGATTTTATTTATTTATTTGACAGAGATAGAGAGACAGCCAGCGAGAGAGGGAACACAAGCAGGGGGAGTGGGAGAGGAAGAAGCAGGCTCCTAGCGGAGGAGCCTGATGTGGGGGCTCGATCCCAGAACGCCGGGATCACGCCCTGAGCCAAAGGCAGACGCTTAACGACTGAGCCACCCAGGCGCCCCGAGCCAGTGCTGTTCTTAATGTTTCTCAGTAATCTCGAGGGTCATAAAATCACCCCATTACCTGTCTGGCTTCATTCCCAGTGAAGAGACTCCCCAGGATACAGGTGTGAGACAGCAGTGCATTGGCCCCAGTGACCTCACTAGTTTGGGAGTCGGCCTTCTTACTGTGCCTCCCACTGCATGCTTCCCTCAGTATTGAGAAAGTAGTTTGGAAACGCTTGTGATGAAAAGAAGAAATCATCCATCCCACTGCACTGGTCACGGCTCCTCAGACTTTAGTGAAAGCTTAGTTAGGAGAAGAGAATTATCTTGGCTTTTTAACTTTCCCTCTGTGTCTGGCTCTTCTTATGTCAATTTGCTTATTATTGGAGGAAAGGAAGAATATAGATTTGTGGACAGTCCTGAAAGGAGATCTTAATGACACCTAAACCCTGATTTAGAGTAGAGTGTATTCCTTACTGAATCTTGTTTTCAAGTTGTATTTGAGGTAAGAATTAAGTGGGGTGCCCCCTTGATATCCTTCTTTGTATCTTTAAATGTTTAGTTCCTATGCCCCTGTGTTTAAAAAGATACTTCCTAAGCTGATTTATCTTTTCCAATCTAAAGAAGATATGAGGCAAAAAAAATCTGTGTAGACTTAGATCCTGACAGCAAGGTGGTTCTGCCCATCTCTAGCGGGGTAAACAGAAGGCAGCCTGGAGGGCACAGTGATAGGGAAGCTGGATGGTCTTCCAGCTTCTTCTGCACATATTATTAGGGGATGAATTCCCAGAACATCAGGCATAGATATTGGGGGACCCAGCAAATGATACCCTGTTTTTTCTCCACTTGTGCTCAGAACAAATTGAGACACTCAGGAGTCAGGCACATGGAGACCAAATTGTAACTATTATTTATTGATAAAGCTTTTCAGTGAACACGGCTCAGGTTGCAGAACTAGTGGGCTTTCTAACTTTGTAGTCTAGAATAAGACAGACTGCCCAGCCACAGACAGAGCTAGCTAATGGGGGGCCACCCCAAGGGGACTGTCCCTGTAAAACTGACAACACAGAGGGGAGAGGAGGTATGTTCCCTCCAGCAGGTCCCAAACAGCAAACAGGGATGGTGCAAACGCACCAGCCACAAGAATTGTTTCCCTTGGGGAAGAGACAGCAAGGGGCAGCCAGGAGTAGTACTCAGGTAGGAGTCCTTCTCCTTGGAAGCAGGGAACCAGGGAAAAGTGGATTCCAGCTTCTATATCCCTTCATTACCCAAGAAGATTTGGTGCCCAAGGTAGGCACAGAAGCCCCTCCAGAGCCAATTTGAGATTATCACTGTCGCTAGTATGGGTAGTAAGAGTTTGCTCTTACGATACTTAGACATGCTAACGTTTTTCTTTCTCTTGCAGGAGACAGATTTTGTTTGTTTTGATGGGGGAAGAGATGATTTTGATAATTATAATGTAGAAAAACTTTTAGGATTTTTGGGATTGTACAGTTCTGCAACTGGAGATTCTGAGAAAGCGATAGAAAAAAGTCAGCGTGAGGATACGCCTCCTGAAGTGTTTGAGGATACACCTCCTGAAGTGTTTGAGGAAAGCGACCTTGAAACTGAACCAGTAGAAGTCAGCTCAGAGGAGGGTGAAAGTATCTTCTCAGAAAACACTAAGGAACTCAAGGAAAGATCTGGGGTCCAGAAGAACCACCCCCATGGAAACAGTCAAACAGATCGTGCTCAGGGGGACCCATCTTCATTTGAACCTTTTGAGGAACTGCTGCAGGATAAACTAAAAGTGCCAGAAAGCGAAAACAACAAAACCAGCAATGGTTCTCAGGTCTCGAGTGAACAGGAGAAGATGGATGCTTACAAACTTTTGAAAAAAGAAATGACTCTGGACCTAAAAACCAAATTTGGCTCTACTGCTGATGCGCTTGTATCCGATGATGAGACAACCAGACTCGTTACTTCATTAGAAGACGATTTTGATGAGGACTCGGATACTGAGTATTACACGGTGGGCAAGGAAGAAGAGGAGAACGAAGAAAACTTTGATGAGCTGCCGTTACTGACCTTCACCCATGGCGGAGAAGATGTGAAAACTCCAGCAAAGTCTGGAGTTGAGAAATACTCAGCAGATAGAGAGCAGAGTTCAAATGGAGAGGATACAGTTGAGGCAGCTCAGCCCCCAGGCATCAGAAGCTATGATAAAAATATACTCACAACCTGGGAGGATACTGTCTTCTCCTTCACGGAAGATGATGGACAAACGGGTGTGGATTTAGGGAGTTCTGATTCAGAGGAAGGAAAGGAAGGTGATGATGGGTTCGTCCCAGATAGCAAACGGGGGAAACCACAATCAGCCACAGATTACACTGACCCTAAAAAGGTAGAAGATAGTCTTTTGACTGTAGATGTCCCTAAAACAAATAATGACAAAGACCCAGAAATTCACAGTACAGAAGAAGGGAGGAAAGCTGAGGAATCCAGGAGGGGCCTGGCACAGGACGAGGGGGGGCTGGAGGAGGAGAAGCAGGAGGGCGTGACTGCACATGGTTCTCCTCAAAGCAGTGACCCCGGCTCTTCGCCAGCTGCTGGAAAGGGTAAAGAAATGTTGGAATTAGAATTGGATAACAAAAAAAATGACCTGAAAGGAACAGCTATTCATGTTTCAAAAGGAATGCTCCATGAAGGAAAGCCTGGAGAGCAGAGTTTGGGAGGGGGCTTAGCTCCTGAACCGGTACCTGAAGCCTCAGGGAGTCAAGGGAACGAGGAAAAGGTTGGATGGGAATCTGTGGACGTTGCGCCGCCGTTGGGAAGTCACCAGCATAACGCATCCAAAGACAGGGTGGGAGAAGAACACGCTTTAGTAAGTGGAGTAAAACCGCACATGCTTTCAGTGGAGCCTCTAAGTGAGGAATTTAAAGAGGAACAGCTTAAAACTCGGAATCAACCTAGACCCTCCCCTTTGGATGAAATTGGTTTGCCAAGAGAACCAGAAGAAGAGGGTCCCATTTTGGGAAGAAATCGTTCCTGGCCACAAGGAAGAGAAGAGGCTATTGCACACAGTAAGCAGGTGGGTGAGAAGGTAAGGCAGTCCGAGGAGGAGGTCAAAGAGGACCCCTCAGGTGAAGAGTTGGCTCCGCACAAGCCCGGGGCGGGCTCGTGGGAAGTGGAGGCAACAGGGCAGGCAGATAGCCTGGAAGGACCAGGTTTCCATCCTGAGAAACCAGAGGCAGAAGACGATTACAGCCCTGAAGAACTCCTGGAGGATGAAAATGCTGTAAGTGCAAAACAGTCTAAAGAACAAAGCCCCAAGGTCCCGGGCGGGCGGTTGGATGGTAATCTGCAGGCCCCCCCAAGAGCTGGTTTAGGCGCCATTAATCCTGACGCAGAAACGGAAGGAAGTAAAGAAGAAACTAGTAATATTCTGGAAGTTGAAAGAAAAAGTGAAACTTTGGGCCAAGGGGTAGACACGGGGGGCAGGGAAGCAGGGAGCGGGGTGGTGGAAACAGAAAGCCCTCCTGCAGCTAAGAAAGCACAGAGAGCATCTGAAGTAAGGGACTCTCCTGACAGAAAAAATCAGACTCTCCAGTTAGATGAGATGTTTCAGAATCAAGATACTGATTATTTTAAAGAAGACAGCCCTGAGGAATCCGCACAGAAGCCTGTGATAGAAGAACTCTCGGAAGAGGACCAGGAGGACATTGAGGTGTTCACGGACACAGGGAGTCAGGCGTCTGCCACCGAGGAGCACGGAGATGACCGGCCACACTGGGCGCCACAGACAGCTGGAAAGCCAGCGCACAGCGGCGATGTGAAGGACTTGCCTATAATCGGCAGTTTCTTTAAGGAACAGCAGTCTCTGCAGAGGTTCCAGAAGTACTTTGATGTCCATGAGCTGGAAGCCATGTTCCACGAAATGTCTTTAAAGCTGAAGGCCGCGCAGCAGGAGAGCCTGCCCTATAACGTGGAGAAAGTGCTGGATAAGGTCTTCCGTGCCTCTGAGTCCCACATTCTGAGCATAGCAGAGAAAATGCTTGATACTCATGTGACCGAAAACAGAGATCTGGGAATGAAGGAAAACAACATATTTGAAGAGGCGGCAGTATTAGACGATATTCAAGACCTGATCTATTTCGTCCGGTACAGACACTCAGCCATGGAGGCCACTGCACCACTCGCCACGGCACTGCTCCCGCAGGAAGGCTGGGGGGGCTCCATGGAAGGTAAAGTGCTTCTTGGGGGCGCGCTTGAAAAGCAGGTGCGGCGGTGGGGGGGGCAGCAGGGAGGGGGGACTGCTGAAGTGCCTCCTGCCTTACTTGTAAAGCTCTGTCAAGTTTACAGTGTGCCTGAAGGTAAGGGACAACAGCACTGTGACATCCACGAGTCCCTTCCCACCTTCTTTAAGGCTGGACCATGCAAAGGATTTCTCACTCAGTTTTCCCTTTTGGAGTTGAGACTGGGTGTCATGTTTTCATCTTTTGTGGAGTCATGTTCTTTCTTGCCTCTTTGGAGCACTTAGGTCGGTTAAATTCTACTGGGCCCTAGGATTCTTGCATTCAGATGAATCAGCGACTAACCAGGGTGCAGAGCTTTCTAACACAGCACTTGACACATAGAAGCCTTTCCGTAAATAGTGATGGAATTGCCCCTGAGCCAGTACCCTAAAACAGCCTGATTCCTAGTTCTGTGCCCTATTCCGTGTCCCCATGCTTTTCAGACTGAGGTATTCGAACTGAGGCATATGGTAGAATACCGGGGGGACGTAAAGTCACAAGAGTAAATGTATCTTCCCAGAAGGTCACTTTTTCCGGAGAATCTGGGGAGTGGAACATTTTTGTGTGGAATCAAAGCAGATCTATTTTGCATTAGAATGCAGAACTCTAATGAATTTTCAGGGTAAACTACGAGGCTTTAAAGAAATTCATCTTTGCTGTGTGTTACATTGGGCTATGCCCTGAGCCTCTTGGGGAAAGACATGGGTTCCCTCTTTTTGACGATTAGATATACTCTCAAAATATTTGAGAGCTACTTGGGCAGACTGCCTTTGTACAAATGCCCTTCCCTGCTAGCTCTGTGAAATGAGCAAGCTTATGTTTCTACACTTGATGTTTCCTGTTTCTGCCCTTGACTAGAATCTCTTCTGTACATTACCTGTGTGAGCATGTGTTGGTTTGTCAAGGAAGTTAGGTTGTTGAAGACCCTACCATAAATGTGTGTTTGTAAAATACTTGGAGTAAGGGTTTCTTTATCAATTTTAGCCGTCTGTGACATGAGACAAAAGCAGTTGAAACTCTATTTCCCTGCTCATGTGTGCTCCCTGGGATGCCAGCCTGCGGAGGGCAGTAGTGGAGGGCAATAGTGAAGCACCTGAGGGTGGATGGTGAGGGGAGCTGCGCAGTGGGAAAGGGGGAGTGGGGAGTGTCCGCAGGCTTTGCCAGCCCAATGCATTCTTCTTCCCTATAGGGATGCAACCACACCTTGAAGATAATTTCCCACGAGATAACACAGAAGACAGTTTCCCACAAGAAAACGCAGAAGACCATTTCCCACAAGATAACGAAGAAGACCTTAAAGTACAGGTTCTCAAGGAGCCCAGCCACTTGGATGAACCTGTGACTGGTGACAAGGGTGGCCCAGAAGTGTCACAGCATCCAAATACTGAGAAAGACGTAGACCCAGGTAAAGCTTGCAGATTTTTCTCTACAAAGTAGAGGTATGTCATAAAGAAAAGCTTCTAGGACATTTCTTCTTTTGTTTTTTCCCCCTTTAAATTATTTATTTGTTTAAGTAATTTCTGCACCCGTGGGGCTCGAACTTATAACCCCAAGATCAAGAGTCAAATGCTCTACCGACTGAGCCAGCCAGGCACCCCTGGACATTTGTTCTTAAAGGTAGGAAATCAGAAGGGAGTAGAATACAGGCATGAGTGAGTTTAAAAAACAAGAAACCCCAGAAGGGAAAGAAAAGCAGGAGTTGAAGCGAATGGAGATCAGCAGTAGGAAAAAGGCCAGAGACTGTAACCAAAAACCAGTGTTCGGCTGTCGTGACTTATGTGAATAATTTTAATCTAAAATATTATTCTTAAAAAGCCTTATGTTCTAAAAAGTAGTTTTCAGCCAGACCAGAGGCATCAGAAACTCTGGGGGAGGAGACCAGCAAGCTCTGTTTAAGCCCTCCAGGAAATCTGGATCTGTTGAAAGTTTGAGAACCACTGCGTTAAAACTCACAAATTCTGTGTTTCCCCCCCCACTCCTTAGTCCCCTTCATCCCATGCTGCCCCCAGTAGAATACAGTGTGGTTTAGCTTGTTTACCTTTTTAAAAACAATGAAGGGAATATTTACGGCCAGGTATCTTTATACTGTAGGGAAGAGTACAGGACTTTGCAGTGTGTTGTGGTCCAGGGTGGCCTGACACCAGTGAATAGAACTTCATCACAGAGCACAGCAGACATTCAGTGGAGAGCAACTCGTTTCACTTGAATTGAGGAAAATGTTTAAAACAAAAATACAACAGGGGCGCCTGGGTGGCGCAGGCGTTAAGCGTCTGCCTTCGGCTCAGGGCGTGATCCCGGCGTTGTGGGATCGAGCCCCACATCAGGCTCCTCCGCTAGGAGCCTGCTTCTTCCTCTCCCACTCCCCCTGCTTGTGTTCCCTCTCTCGCTGGCTGTCTCTCTCTGTCAAATAAATAAATAAAATCTTTAAAACAAAACAAAACAAAAATACAACAAAATAAAACAAAATGTTGGTAGGTTTCTAATGAAGAAGAACTAATTGTGCTATTTTGCATATCCACTGTGGTGGGGTGATTTCATTACTGTGTTTGTGCTCTTAGAGGTTGTGGTCTGTGACCACGGCTATAGCATTACCCTGTGATACTGTAAGACCTGGTAGCACTGGGTGGACCCTCCATCTGTCCTCAGAGTACGGGAGAAGCCACAGCATGGGGAGGAATTCTGTGAATTTGAGAAGAAATGATGCATCAGAAGTCTCCCGTGTTCCAGAGGCTATTCCATTCATATGTCATCCTCTCTAGTTCTAAACTCCTTTAAGTCAAAAAGGTTCTGCTTGTTGAAAATGAGTCATGTACCACGAAGTCTTGTTATTCTCCTGCTCAAAAACTTCCAGGGCTAGGAAAAGTTCTGCTTGCAGAATTAAAAACAGATTTTTTTGCTCTGTCCTTTAAGGTGTATCACAAAATGACATCAACTGCCTTTACAGGCTTATCTTCCCAAATATCCCTTCATGCATCTCAGACATGGAGATGGTCACCTGACCGGGAACACTTCCCCAAAGGTCAGATTCATAGATGAATAGTGAATGGAATCTCCTGGCGGAAGAGACACGAGAGGCCCCTACTGCACCGATCACTAATGGCTTGTTGAACTCCTAGCAGTTTATAAGACGTGTCTCAGACTCGAGTAATTCAAACTGAAATCCCCTCCCCACCACCTCCTCAGGTGAAGCCCTTTCAGGCGGTGCCTGAATCCTACCTCTTACGCAGAGCTCCAGGCCAGCCCCCACCCTGTAAGCAGTTCGTTAGTGTCTCTGGGCATTTACCATATTCGGTTTTGTGTAGCTGTCATTCATCTGTTTGATAAGCAATCACTGAGTGCCTGCCAGGTGCTACACGCTGTGCTAAGCATTGGTGTATCCTACCTGCAGGTCTGCAAACTGACACTTTTCTACTCATCATTTGCCTGAAGTTTCTAACACAGTGCTTCACCAGCACTAAATGAATGTTGTTAAACGCAACTGTGCCTATGTGGAAAAAACATAAAATTATTCTTTTCTCAGTTCCTATGACTAAATATTGTTCAGATAGCAGTTGCTTTGTCAGGGACATGATGGAGGGGTTTGGTGAGGGGTAGACGGTACTGGAGATATGTTCATTTCATAATGGAAGGGTATGATGGCTCTAATAGGCATTCTGAATGTTGTTCTCTTTATAATTCTTTTTTTAAAGATTTTATTTGAGAGAGAGAGTACGAGCAGGGGGGAGGAGCAGAGGGAGAGGGAGAAGCAGACTCCCTGCTGAGCAGGGAACTGGATGCAGGGCTCCATCTCAGGACCCTGGGATCATGACCTGAGCCGAAGGCAGACTCTTAACCGACTGAGCCACCCAGGTGCCCCTTCTTTTTATAATTCTTCAAGAGAATAATTATATACGTTATATAAGTCTTTATATAAGACATATGAAAATTGTATGTCTTTTTTTTTAGTAAATATTTTTTAAGTAATCTCTACCCCCAACATGGGGCTCAAACTCACGACCCCGAGATCAAGAGTCGCATGCTCTACCAACTGAGCCAGCAAGATCCCTTAAACCATATAAGTCTTTAAGAGAAGCCACTAGTATTCAGCGGGCACTCAATAAATTTTTTAAATGAAGAGAAACAGGTCTTACTCTAAGCATAAAATAAAATATTAATTTTCACCCTCAATTTTAGGGATAATTACAACAGAAAGCAGTCCTGTTGATGCTATTGATGGAGAAAAGCAACTAGAAACAAATGCTGAAGAGCCAGCAAGTGTCACACCATTGGAAAATGCAATTCTTTTAATATATTCATTCGTATTTTATTTAACTAAGACGGTAAGTTTGACATATATAGTTTCTTCAGATAGCATGTTGATTAATTACAGTTTTTGAGTTGATCTTGAGCATGAGGTAAAGAGCTTAAAATGTCTTTATGAAAACTGCTGATCTTTTGATGTTAGCCTCTGAAACAAACCACAAGTGTATAATTTGATGGGTTCTTAGCGCAGTTCAGCCCTTGGAGAGGATATGCGGTGTGTCAGTGCTGGGTATATACCTATAAAACATGGCTCTTCCCCTCAAGGACCTTGTAGTCTAGCAGTTAGATAAAGACTTTTACTGGAGACATGATATGGGCAGAAAGTATTTACCTGATGGTAGAATGATGTATTGGATAAATTGATTCATCATGGTAGGAGGATGGGCAGAGAAGGTCTGAAGTTAGCAGAGACGTGCTTTGGCAGGAGTGGAAGGACAAATGGGAGTCGTAGGATGTGTAGGATGTTGCTCAATAGAAGGGCTCTGAGGAGGGAGACGGGGGTGGCATGCAGTTAGACCAAAGAAATAACATGGTCAGAAAGTTGGAAACTGTTACGAAGAAAAGACCTTTTGGGGAAGCCGAGGAAACCTTGTTGGTGTTGAATAGTCAGATGGGGTGGTCTTTGGAGGAAGATGGGCCAACCTTAAAGGAAGTTGTGTATCATAACGGAAGTTATATATCATGACAGGTAGTGTTGTTACATTGTTTGGGATGGGGATCCTTAGAAGGTTTAAAGCAGGAAAGGGATGTGGTTAGATTTGTTTCTTAGAAAGAGCCACTTATGACAGAGTATCTATTCAGATTATCTTTCTTAAGGGAGTCATGATCCAAATGAGACATTTAATCTATCTGGAAGCGTTATCTAACCTTTTTAGGACTTAGCTCCCCCTTGTGGTATTTGTTGAAATTGGACATTTTTCTTGGTAAATTTGTAGGAATGAGTGAGCTTTCAGAAGTTGGAGGCCAGGTTGTCCTTGGACCTGTAGAGAAAGTATCCTCCCTCACACAAAAATATTTTTCCACTAGGTTCTGTTATTTTAAGACTTAGGTAGGAAAGAGTTTTTTGTTTTTTGTTTTCTTTTCTTTTCTGTTCCGTAAACATGCATAAGTTTTGAGCCAGGATGATCTGGTTTCAAATCCCAGATTCATCACTTAGAAGCTTGGGCAAATTACTAAACTTTGTGTAGCTGTCATACATCTTCCAAATGCAGACAATACCTATTCTTAACTGTTGGAAGAATTAAATGAATAAAAGAATAAAGTGTCTAGTGCAGGGCCTGGCGTTTTGTAGGATCTCACCCTCTGTGTACTTTTCATTTGGATGGTCAGAGGGCAGTATAAAGATACTGAATACCTGTGGGATTCAGGAGAAAGGCCACCAGGATGGGAAAGATTTTTCAGTTTTCCCCGTGGTTGTAGTGGTTTGCAGCCATCCAGGTAAAGGTGTGTATGACCTGTGCAGTTAGGCTAATGAGGTTTTCAGTGATTAAGGCAGTCTCGGAATTCAGATTTGATCACCAGAATGAATCCTTGTCACTTCAGAAATTTAACAGGCTCCAGATGTGGGAGGAATTCTTTATTCATTTTCTTTGTAGATATGCACAGAGCCCTGTTCTAGGCCTGGGTTGGGGGACACAGATGTGGTATAGGACAGGGTCTTGGCTTGGGGGATGGTGGGAGAAGACACAGACAGGAATGGTGAGGGAAAAGGGCACAATGTTACAAAGCAGCATTGACTTGAAAGGTGTTGCAAGAAAGCATTTTGATGGCCCAGTATGTACAGAGTATTTGTTAGGAGTACAAGATTCTAAGAGGTAAAAGCATGATTCTGATTTTGAAAAGGTTTAAGAAAACAGCATATCAAATATAAATGAAACTTGGGGAAAGTGGAAAATATTTGAAATCATTTTTGTGAAGTGTCAAACAGTATAGATAATTATTTGGTAGGGCTGAGAGGAATGGGGTGCTGACTTGTTCAGGAAAACTGAACCAGAAGTCAGACTCATGGATCCGCAGGGAATGGAATCTTAGAGCGGGAGGGGACCTCCGAGGGCAGTTTGTCCAGATTCACAAATTGCAGTAATTTCCTCTCCTGCAGCCTGGCAGGTGGTTATGGGATCTGGGTGTCAGCAGTTCCTAAGGTGAGCATTCTAACCTTACAAGGCCACTCATTGATTGCTTTCTTGGCGTGTTCATTCTCTTATTGACTCCAGATTTTCTTCCACATGACTCTTTCTCCTAGAATTGAATTCTTTTTCTACATAGTAACCCTTAAATATTTGAAGTTATGCTTTAATTTTTTTGTGTTTTATCATGGAAAATTTCAAACATGCAAAAGCTGAGACAATTATAAAATGAGCTCATGGGCCCATTACCCAGCTTAACAGTATTTCCTTAATATCACCCAATGTTGGGCACATTCGAAATCCCTTCCCCTGCTTTTTAAAAATTGTTCTTGTTCAAATCAGGATCTTGTTGAGGTCCAGATGTTGTAGTGGGTTGCTATATATCTTAAATGAACTTTAATCAGATATAAATTATATATAATAAAGGGTACCCAATTTAAGAATATAGCTCAGTGAGTTTTAACAAATGTATTCACTCATGTAAAAACAATCAAAAGCAAGACATGGAACATTTCCTTCATTCAAATGAGTTCCTCAGGTACCTCCCCAGTGTATCTCCCTCACCACCTGCTCCTGGCAACACTTTTTTCCTCTATAAATTAGGTTTTCCTGTTGTAGAATTATAATTACAAAGTGGACTCATACCTAGGAGTGAAACTGCCCAGCCGTGTGGTCAGTTTATCTTAAGAGAAGATGCCAAACGGTTCTCAAAAGTGACTCCCAGTTTCTCCTTCCACTAGCAACTTATGAGGCTTCCAGTTGGTCACATATTGCTAACACTTGGTATTAGCAGTTGTAAATTGTAGCCATTCCAGTAGGCAAATCTTTGTGGTTTTAATTGTATTTCTTGATGATTTATGATATTGAGCAATTTTTTATGTGGCCCTATTTTTTTTGTGTTCACCTGTGAAATAGTTTTTCAGATCTTTTGCCCTTTTAAAATTTATTTATGTATTTTTTTGCCCTTTTTTTCAAAGTTTATTTTA
This sequence comes from Ailuropoda melanoleuca, assembly GCF_002007445.2. NCBI lineage: Eukaryota > Metazoa > Chordata > Mammalia > Carnivora > Ursidae > Ailuropoda > Ailuropoda melanoleuca. The sequence continues at coordinate 119,357,662 of NC_048225.1, forward strand.
TTTGGGCGCCTGGGTGGCTCATTCGGTTGAGCATCTGCTTCTCCCTATGCCTCTGCCTCTCTCTCTCTCTCTCTGTCTCTCATGAATGAATGAATAAATAAATAAATCTTTTTAAAAAGTTTATTTTATTTATTTAAGTAATCTCTACACCCAGCGTGGGACTCTGAACTCCTAACCCCAAGATCAAGAGTTGTATGCTCTTCTGACTGAGCCAGCCTGGTGCCCCTCTTTTGCCCTTTTTTTTTTTTTTAAAGATTTTATTTATTTGAGAGAGAGAGAGTGAGCATGAGTCGGTGTGGGGGGGTGGGGGGAGGGCAGCAGATGGAGAGGGAGAAGCAGACTCCCTGCTGAGTAGGGAGCCTGACTCGGGTTTCAATTCCCAGGACCCTTGAGATCACACCCTGAGCTGAAGGCAGATGCTTAACCAACTGAGCCACCCAGGAGCCCCTTGCCCTTTCTTAAATTGGGTTCTTTTCCTTCTACCTATTAAGGTCTAAGAGTTCTTCGTATATTTTGGATACAACTCCTTTGTGAGATGTATATTATGAATAGTTTTTTCCAGTCTATGTCCTGGCCTTTCAGTTTCTTGACATTGCTTTTGAAGAGCAAATTTGTAATTTTGATGAGTACCGTTTCATTAACTTTCATGTTTATGGTTAGTGCATTTTGTTTCCTGCCTAAGGAATCATAGGCCATATCAATGATGTGCAAATATTTTCTCATATTTACTTCCAGAAGTTTTATAGTTATACTTTTCATGCTTAGGTCTCTGTTCCATGTTGAGTTAATTTTTGTGAATGGTGTCACGTTTTGTTTTTTTCCTTCTGTGGGTATCCAGTTGTTCCCATAGCATTTCTTTTCCCTTTAGATTACCTTGGCACCTTGTGTTGAAATCCGCCGACTATATTTGTGGTCTCTCTGGACTCTATTCTGTTCCATTGATTTATATTTCTATTCTAAGATAATAACACACTTTTCTGATTAGTATAGCTTTAAAGTAGGTCTTGGAATCAGGTAGTTCTTTGGCAAAATTATTTTGGCTATTTCAGTTTCTTTGCATTTCCATATAAATTTTAGAACCAACAGCAATTTCTGTAAAAAAACTTGGTGAGATTTTGTTACCTTGAATCTATAGATGAGTTTAAGAAGAATTAATATCAACAAATATTAAGGCTTCTAATCTGAGAACTAAGTTCATCTCCACAATTAGTTCTAAAGAAGATCTGTAAGAGACCTACAAGACACTGCTGAGAAACTTCCTTAGTCTCTGTGTACAGATTTCATGCATATTGTTTATGTATGCCTGTGTATTTCATAACTTTTGATGTTGTAAATGGTATCTTTCTTACATCTCATTTACAGTTGTTTTGTGTTTATAGAAAGACAGTTGGTGTTTGTATATTGACCTTGTATCTTAATACCTTATTAAATTTATTAGTTCTAGGATTTCTTTTTGCAGATTTCATGGACTTCTCTATGTAGATAGATGATTATGTCATCTGTGAAAAAACACACCTTTTAAAAAAGTCAGGTTAATTAAAACATGATTACTTCTAGTAAAATTCACTCTTACTGCATACAGTTTGATGAGTTTTCACATTATTTCTTTAGATGTTTTTGTATCCCTCTTCTCTTGCCTTTCCTTCTTGGACTCTAATTACGCTTATCTTAAGACCACTTTATATAGTCCCAGAGGTCACTGAGGCCCTGTTCTTTTTTTGTTGGTTTTCGGTCTCTTATGTCTTTGCTTCTGTTTAGATACTCCCATTGCTCTCTTCATATTCATTGATATTTTGTAGTATCTAATCTGTGGTTAAGCCCATCAAGTGAGATTTTCATTTCTGCTATTTTATTTTTCAGCTCCAAAAGTTGCACTTAATTCTATATTGTATCTTCTACTTTTTGTCAGTGTGGTCATCGTTTCGTTTTGTCTTATTTTAATATACTTCAAAATAATTCCTTAAAGTTCTTTTAAGCAAATTAATTCTTTTATCTCTTTTGCAACTTCTTGGTCTATTTTTATGGATTGATTTATTTCCTCCTCATGGGACATTTTTCCTGCTTTTTACACATCTGTTGATTTGTTGTTGCTGGAGGCTAGGCGCTGTGAATGTTACATTGTCGAGTGCCTGGTTTTTAGTGGCTGCCTTTAAAAAGTGTTGGAGTTTGCTTTGCCTAGACTGTTGTTACCTGTGGACCAGCTTGATCCTTTCTTTCTAGTTTTCTTTTTAAGATTTTTTAGGAATGTGTATACAGAGTAATCTTTACTTGAGAGCTAGCGTAGCCCTACTCCTAAGGCGTGATTCTTTTGGAATCTACTAAATGCCTTGAGCATTCACAGGGTCAAGTCGCTCTAACAGGCTGGAACACGGCTTGCTTCCCAGGCCCATGTTAACTTTGTTCAGCTTCCAGCTTCCTGGCGATGTTCTTTTTATCTGTACTTGCTTTTCACCCATCCTCAAATCTTACCTTATTAATTTTACCTTATACAGATGCTGCTTCAGATTCAGCAAAGATTGAAGGAAACCCCCTCACAGATTCTGGAACTCTTTTTTTTGTAGTTCCCATCTTTCCAGTGCTTTTCCTTGCCGGGTTCCGGGACCTCAGTCTCCCAGGACTCTGGTCTCCGCCTCCTCCTCGAGGTTGGTGGAATCACATGGTTTCTCCCTCCCTGTACTGAGGTCTAGAAAGTGCCTCCTGGTAGAAAGCTGGTTGATCTCCAGGTTTCCCTTCTCTCAGGGGTCACAGTTGTATGCTGCCTGTTGTTCTCTACCTGATTTTCTAGTTATTTCAATGGGAGGGCAAGTATATCATTTACTCTGTAGATTTCTCCTTTTGTTTATTGTTGTTGGAATGTATTCATTGCAGAAACAGGTTGGTTTGGCTTCTAGGGGTTATCATGGTCTGCATTTTGCTAACCACATCCCCCAGGATAACTGAACATGTTTCTCTGGCTCTTTATATTTACTGGGAATTGGTAGTCAGGTTCAGGTTCAATATTGATTGACAAGGAAAGTACAGGAGATGTGTACTTTCAGCAGGTGGCATCTAATGACTGGGTGTCCCTCTGTGTTGTTTTGTTTTTTTTTAAGATTTTATTTATTTATTTAGAGAGAGAGAAAGAGCGAGTGTGCACACAAGCAGGGGGAGGGGCAGAGGGAGAAGGAGAGAGAGAATCTCAGGTAGATTCCGCACCAAATGCAGAAAATGTGAAGCTTGATCTCAAGACCCTGAGATCAGGACCTGAGAGCTGAAATCAGAGTCAGAAGCTTAACCGATTGAGCCACCCAGGCACCTCTTTTCCTATATTTTTGATGTCACTAGTCATTGGTGATATTGATTAAATCTGTTAATATATTATAGTCTACAAAATGCTGATATGCTGATTATATTGTTCCTGCTTCATTTAAAGGCTGGGATATTTCTACAAAAAGAAGTTTATAAGCAAGTGTTTTTTTACACTGAGATTTGATTTGTATAGTTCCGGCAGTATAAATATTTGATTCTATTTAAATAGTTAACAAAATAATGAGTTGTCTTCCTGGCTTTATCAAAAGATGCCAAAGGGATTTTTTTGGTGTGTTTCCTCTAACTCTTTCTAATCATTATGATATCATGAATTTAAAAATATTTGGGGTGTTTTAATCAGCTGTAGTTCTTTTTTTTTTTTTTTTAAGATTTTATTTATTTATTTGACAGAGAGTGAACACAAGCAGGGGGAGTGGCAGGCAGGGGGAGAGGGAGAAGCAGGCTTCCCGCTGAGCAGGGAGCCTGATGTAGGACTTGATCCCAGGACCCTGAGATCATGACCTGAGCCAAGGCAGTTGCTCAACCGACTGAGGCACCCAGGCGCCCCTGTAGTTCTTATTCTTATCAGTGCTCAATTTCTCTCCATTTTGGCTAGTAGGAGCCTCTTCAGCTCGGCTTCTGGGCCTTTTTGATACCACCCAGTGGTCGCTGATACCTTCCTTGCTTTCTAGTGCGGCAAGATCATGAAAGAGTCATTTCTCTTGTGAGTCCCTGATTCCTTTTAATGGGAAATGGTAATTAAAGACTACAATGTGGGTACTAAGATTGCTAATTGCTTTTGAGTTGGCCATGATTTCCAGGCTGTTCAGAGGACAAAGCTAGGACATACGTAGAGTTTTTTGTGTGTGCACATTCATCTTGGTGCCATACGGATACTCCCAAAAGAAATTCAGGATGTGAAAGGAATTTTCCTTAACCTCATCTATCTTACACATGTGTTTTCTTTCTCTGGGGTTGGAAATCCCAGTTTTCAATGATGTCAACATGTTTATTTTATTTTACAATATTCAAACAATTTTAAAAATACCAGTATCAACACTGCCACCCACATTTGTTACTGAAAATGTTTTCAGGATGTTTTGCAGTTATTTTTGTTTTAAAGCTGTATCCCTCCTAGTACAGGCTTAACATAATTCCTTTCTGTTGTCCTGCCATCGGTTTGAATCACAGTTAGGTCAACTGTTTTATTTTTGCTTGTACTTTTTAGGGATTGCTTTAAATGTTTTTTGTTTTGTTTTTTAAGTATCTAACGTATTTACAAGATCTCATGCCAATTTATAAAACAAGGTCTCTTCAGAGAAGTCTGGGTTTCATCGCAGTTCCATTGAACCTGTTGTTACCCTCCTCTATGGGTAATTTTAAAAAATTAGTTTAATATCTTATTAAAAAGTAAGCAAATGATTTCTGCATTCAGCCAAGATTCTGGCTTTATTTACCTTCCTTACTGAAATAACTGAAAAGAAAAAAAATCCCAGACAAAATGAATGAGACAGTTTTCAAGACACTGGACATCAGGTAACAAAGGACAGTGATTCCTGAAAGATAGGCAACCAGTGCTGTGAGCCCTGCAATTATGCCTGCTTACTGCATTGAAAGAGTTCCCCAGTTGTAGCATAGAAGTGAGGAACCCTCAGTGGAGAAGATGGAGCTGAGAGTCCAGGGAAAGTAAGGCTCAAGTTCATAGGGCCGAGCAGCAAGAGGAGGGCTCTACACAGAGAGAGCTGTGAGACTGTGAAAGGGCCCCTTTGAGCATTCGTCAGCATATGAGTTTGATGAAATTACTCAATGTCAGAGAAACTGTCCAAGGATAAGAGGAAGCAGTTCATGACACAAGGCCAAGAATATACCTTATAAATCTAGGAGAATTGGATAAAGTACTCAGAAGGGTCTCGTCTCAGAGTATCTGTTCATGTCTTGCCTAACAAGCCATAAAAAAGCAAGAGCTAAAGAATCAAACTATTTCCTAGTAATTTACCTGAACAAACAGAACAATGCTCAAGAACGTTTGTTATATTAGGCAAGGTTCTCTAGAGAAGCAAAACAAACATGGGACCCACCTACACAGATAGATAGGTAGAAGAGGTTTATTATAAGGAACTGACATCTGCATAATTGGAAGTTGAGAAATTCCACAGTCTCTGTCTGCAAGCTAGAGATCCAGGAAAGCCGTTGGTGTAATTCAGGCTGAGTCCAAAGGGGAGCTGCTGGTCTGAAGGCCTGAGAACCAGGAGTACCAAGGGTGGAAGAAAAATGATGTCCCAGCTCAAGGAATCAGGCAGGAAGGGGTGAATTCCTTTCGCAGTTTGCTCTGTTCAGGCCCTCAATGGATTGGATGTTGCCTACCTATATTGGGAAGGGCAGCCTGCTTTACTGAGTTATTCAAATGCTGATCTCACCTAGAAACACCCTTACAGACATACCCAAAAAGGTTTAATTTGGGTACTCTATAACTAGTCAAGTTGACACATGAAATTAACCGTCAAAGGTTACCAGGAATTCAAAGAGGCAAGAAAATACAAACATGATGAGGAGAAAAATCAACCTACCAAAACCAACCAAGAACTACCAGAGATGTTAGAATTAGGCAAGGGTGTTAAAATAGTTATTATTACTATATTTTGGATGTTAAAAAAGTTAAGTGGAGACATGAAAGATACTAAAAAAAAAGACCTAAATCAAACATCGATTTGAAAACTACAGTGCCAGAGATAATAAATATACTGGGTGGGATTAATGCTATAGACTAGACATTGCAGATGAAAAGATAGTGAACTTGAAGGCATAGCAATAGAAGCTATCCAAAATGAAATACATAGGGAAAAAAAGACTCAAGAAAAATGATCAGATCACCTGTGAGCTGTGGGACACTTGCAAGCAGCCTAATAATGTAACTGGAATCACTGGAGGACAGGATAGAAGAGGTGTTCAGAAAAATATTTAAAGACATAGTGGCTGAAAATTTCTAAAATTTATGAAAACTGTAGGTCCACATACTGAAGAAGTTCAGTGAAACCCAAACATATGAAGCATGAAGAAAACTACAATGAGGTATATCATAATCACATTGCTCTAAATACATGATAAAAAGCAATCTTAAAAGGAGAGGGAAAAAAAGACATTTTACATAGAGAAGGGATTAAGATAAGGTTGATATCAAGATTTCTTGTCAGAAAGCCTGGGAGAATACAGTAGAACAATATCTTTTAACGAACTTGAAAAATAATATTTTTGACCTACAATATCATACCAAGCAAAACAATTTTATAAAACAAAGAAGAAATGAAGATTTTTTCCCAACGTACAAGAGCTGAATTAATTCACCAGCACATCTGCACCATAAGAAATGTTAAAGGAAGACCTTTAGGCATAAGGAAAATGACAGATGGAAATAGTCAAGCTATAGAAAGGGGGTGAAGAATGCCAGAAATGGTAATCATATAAGTAAATGTGTAAAACCATTATCTAATTATTATTTAAATATCTTTAAAATTTGACTTTCTGTAGTATAGGGTTTCAAAAATATGTAAAAGTAAAATAGATGACAACAATAATATGAAGGTCAGGAGAGGGAGAAATGGTAATAACTCTTGTGAAAAGTTCTTATGCACACGAAGTCGTACAGTATCACTTGTAGACTGTGATAAGTTAAAGATACATAGTATAAACCCCAAACCAACCACTAAAATAACAAAATAATGAGCTAATAAGCCAACAGAGGAGATAAATTAGAATCATTAAGAAGACTCAATTGATCCAAAGAAGGCAGAATAAAAGTAAAAAGGGAACACAGAACAGATGGGAAAAATAGAAAAAAAAAAGAAGTTGCCTAGGCTTAAACTTACCCATATCAGTGATCACATTAAATAGAACTTGTCTAAATACCCCAATTAAATGGCAGAGATTGTTCAGTTGGGTAAAGAAGCAAGACCCAAGTAGATGCCTTCAAGAACCACACTTTAAATAAAAAGACATATGAAGGTTAAAACTAAAAAGATTGAAAAAGTTACCTCACATTTAAAAAAAAAAGCTGGAGTGGCTGTATTAATACCAAAGTAGATTCCAGAGGAAAGTATATTACCAGGGATAAAGTTATTTTCTAGGATAAAGTAGTCAGTCAGTCAAGCAAACATAATCTTAAATGTTTGTGTTTCTCATAACAGAGCTTCAAAATACATGAAACAAAAATGGATAGAACTAAATGGAAAAACAGATAGAAGAATATAATTATAATTGGAGATTTCAGTGCCCTTCTCTCAATAATTGATAGACTAGACAGAACATGAATAAGGTTCTAGAAGATATGAACAACACTGTCAACCAACCTGACCTGATTGACATTTATAGGGCACCCCAGTAGAGCAGAATATAGGGGCGCCTGGGTGGTTCAGTCATTAAGCGTCTGCCTTGGCTCAGGTCATGATCCCAGGGTCCTGGGATCAAGCTCCCCATCGGGCTCCCTGCTGTGCTGGGAAGCCTGCTTCTGCCTCTCCCCCTCTCCCTGCTTGTGTTCCCTCTCTCTCGCTGTCTCTTTCTCTGTCAAATAAATAAATAAATAAAATCTTTAAAAAAAAAAAAAAGCAGAATATATATGCTTTTTGAGTGCACATGGAGCATCTACCAAGATAAGTCATAGTCTGCACCATAAAGCAAATGTCAAAAATACAGAAAGATTGAAATCATACAAAGTATGTTCTCTGGCCACAGTAAAATTAAATTAGAAATCAATAACAGATCTCTTGAAAGTCCCCAAATACTTGGAAACCGACTGACATACTTGTGAATAACTTATGGGTCAAAGAACTCAAAAGGGAAATCAGTATTTTGAGCTGAATGAAAATGAAAACAGCATACCAAGTTTGTACAGTAACAGTAAAGTACTACTTGGAAATTTATATAGCGTTGTCTATATTAGAAAAGAAAAAAGGTCTCAGATTAGTGACCTCAGTTTCTACTATTAGAGACTAGGAAAAAGAGTAGATTAATCCCCAAGAAGCAGAAGAAAAGAAATAAAGAGCATAAATTAATGAAATAGGAAACAAAAGGAAAACCAATGAAAACTAAAGCTGGTTCTTCGAGATTAATAAAATTGATTAACCTCTAGCCAGAGTGATGAGGGAAATAAAGGAGGAGACACAAATTACCAATGTCTGTGATCAGACAGGGACATCACTACAGGTTCTACAGAAATTAAAACAACAAAAAGGGAATATTATGAATAATTTATATCACTTAATTTGACAGTTTGGATGAGATGAAGAAATTCCATCCAAGACACAGATTGCAAAAGCCTATGCAACAGACAGATGGCCTAAATAATCTATGACTATTTAAAGACATGGAATTTATTGTTATAAACCTTTCTATAAAGAAAACTCCAGGCCCAGATGACTTCACTGGTGAATTCAATTAAACTTGTTAGGAAGAAGTAGTAATAATTCTGTACAAACTCTTCTAGAGAATTGAAGTTGGGAAAATACTTCCCAATTCAAACCAGAAAGAGATATAACAAGAAAAGAAAATCACAGACTAGTATCTGTCATGAACATAGGCACAAAAACTCTAAATAAAATTTTGGCAAATCAAGCCCAACAATACACAAAAAGGATAATACATAATGACCAAGTATGGTTTATGCCAAGAATGCAAGGTTCATTTAACATTAGAAAATCAATGTAAGTCACATATTAACAAATTTTAATAATAAAATCCAAATATGCAGCTTGATAGACAAAGCATTTGGAAAAAATCAAATGTTGATTATTGCTATTAAGAAGAGAACTGGTAGCAAACTAGGAAAAGAAGGGGGCTTAAAATAGCCTCTATGAAAAACTTACTAACATCGTACTTAGTGGTGAATAATTCAGTGTTTCCCCCTAAGATCAGAAACAAAACAGGGATGTCCACTACCACATCTATTCAACATTATAGTGGGGCACAGTGAGACAATGGCCAGTGCACTAAGGCAAGAAAAAGAAATAAAAACCATACAGATTGGGAAGGAAGGAGTAAAATTATCTTTGTCTGCAGATATTGAACATCTATGAATAAAATCTGGTGGAATCTACAAAATCTGGTGGAATGTTAATTTTAGATTAACATCTAAAAGCAACTGTATTTCTATATGCTGGCAATGAGCAATTGGAAATTGAGATTAAAATCTTCCATGTGCAATAGCATCAAAAATATGAAGTACTTAAGGATAAATCTGGCAATACCGTGAGACTTATAATTAAAAACTGTAAAATATTGCTGATAGAAATTGAAGACCTAACTATGGAGAGACCTAACTTGTTTGAGAGTCAGAAGACTAAATATTGTTAAGCTATCATATTGTCACTATAACAAACAGTATGTCAAGTATTAAGCTCCCCGTTTTGATCCCCAGAGTCAACATAATCCTGATCAAAATCTTAGCAAGAGTTTTTGGTAGAAAACAAGTTGATTGTACAGTTCATGTAGAAAATTCCAAGGATCTTGAACAACACAAACATGACCCGATTTCAAGACTTACAATAAAGTATGGTAATTGGGAGAGCATGGTCTCAGTAGAAGATAGACAAAAAAACAAAAAAAAAAATGGAATAGAATAAACAGTTCAGAAATAGATCCATACATACCTGGCAATGGACTTCTGACAAAGGTGGAAACACAAAGTGGAGAAAGAGACGTCTGTTCAACAAACAGGACTGGAGCTATTGGATATATCCCTGTGCAAAAGATGGATTCATACCTCAGTCATAAACATAAATGAACTCAAAAAGCTTCATTGAATGGAATGTAAAGCCTAAAACCATAAAACTTATAGAAAAAAGTTAAGCAAAGATTTCTTAGATTTAACACCAAAAGCAGGATTCATTCATAAAAGAAAAAATTGACAATTTAGATTTCATCAAAATAAAAACTTCTGCTTTTCAAAATACACTGTTAAGTGAATGAAAAGACAAGCCACAGATTAGGAGAGAATCATTGCAAAGCATATTATGTGAACAAGGACTTATATCCAGAATATATAAAGAACTCTCAAAGCTCATTCATAAGAAATAACCCAGTAAAGTTAACACTTCACCAAATAAGATGTGTATGTGAAAAAATGCTCAACATCATTACTTCTCAGGGAAATGCAAATTAAAACCACCATGAATTATACATACTTATTAGAATGACTAAAAAAGAATGGTTTAAATGAAAATACCAAGTGTTGGAGAAGATGTGGAGAAGCTGGAAATAAACACTGCTGGTGGGGATGTACAATGGTACATCACCTTGGAAAACCAGTTGTTAGTTTCTTAGAAAGGTGTATGTCAGATGTTCAGCCATCCCTCTGCTCAGCATGTACCCTTGAGAAAATAAATTCTGCATCTACATCCATTTGTTTTTATATCAATATTCATAGCCCCTCTATTCGTAAAAGCCAAAAACTGAAAAAAAAACTTCAAATGCCCATCAACAGCTGAATAGATAAGCAAATTGTGCTAGATCCGTATGATAAGATGCTACTCAGCAACAAAAAGGAATAATAACCTATTGATTATGCAGTAACATGGGTGAATATGCTGAGTGAGATTAGCCAGAGAAGTTGAATACATGGTGATATATAAAACGGTAGGAAATGCAAAGAAATTCTGCTGGGGCAGGCCCAGTCAAGCAAGTGGCAGGAGGTGGGATGAGGAAACTTGTAGAGGTGAAGAATATGTTCAGTTTGAATGTGATGAAGTTCTCACAGATGTATTAGTATGTCAAAACTGACAGATTGTGCACTTTGAATATGTGTAGTTTATTGCATGTGAGTTTTATGTCAGAGCCATAAAAAATTTATATTTGTATCTCATTACCTTCTTATGTAAAAGTAGTAATCTACACTTTTCTCCATCCCTCCTTTAAAAAAAAAAAACATTGTGGAAACTGTACCTTAGCGGTATATAAAATTTATTTTTTTTCCAGTTTCACAGTATACTCTGGGTTATTGAGCAACTCTTCTGTTGATGGACATTTTAGTTGTTTGCAGTCTTTTGTTATTATAAATAATGCTGGAATAACATAGTTTTGTTCATATATCTTTTAAACATTTGTTGTTGTGTCCACAATATCTTTGAGATCTTTAGAAGTGGGATTGTTGCATCAAAAAGTAAATACACAAGTAATTTGGGGGAGATGTTGCTAAATTCCCATTCATAGAGGTTGTGTCATTTTGTATAATGCTGAGCAATGTGTGAGAGTACTTGTTTCCCCTACATTCTCTCACCAATAGAGTATGCTGTCAGATGTTTAGATCTTGCCAGTGTAAGTGAGAAATGGTGTCTCAGTGTAGGTTTAATTTCTATTTCTTTCATTATGAGTGAGGCAGAGGATGTTTCCATATGTTTGTGAGCTATTTCTGTTTCTTTTCCTGAGAACTGTTGATTCTTTTATTTCAGCTCATTTTTCCCTAGGCTGTTTTCTTCTGTTTACTTGTACAATTCTTCATACTTTAGGAATATTAACCCTTTGTCTCTGATATTACAAATATTTTTTCTCTGGTTGTCATTGTTAAACTTTTTTGACATATTGCATTTTTTTGCATGCAGGGGCTAGACAAGTTTATTTTTTTTATTTTTTAATTTTTATTTATTCGACAGAGGTAGAGACAGCCAGCAAGAGGGAACACAAGCAGGGGTAGTGGGAGAGGAAGAAGCAGGCTCATAGCGGAGGAGCCCGATGTGGGGCTTGATCCCATAACGCCGGGATCACGCCCTGAGCTGAAGGCAGACGCCCAACCGCTGCACCGCCCAGGCGCCCCTAGACAAGTTTATTTTTTTTATTTACTTATTTTTAAGTAGATTGTGAAGCTTTTCAGCCACATTTTTTTTTTTTTAAGATTTTATTTATTTGACAGACATAGAGACAGCCGGCGAGAGAGGGAACACAAGCAGGGGCCGTAGGAGAGGAAGAAGCAAGCTCATAGCGGAGGAGCCTGATGTGGGGCTCCATCCCATAACGCGGGGATCACGCCCTGAGCCGAAGGCAGACGCTTAACGACTGCGCCACCCAGGAGCCCCTAGACAAGTTTATTTTTAAGCAGTTGTTTGCAAATCTTTTCTCTTGGATTTTGAGGCATAATTAAGAAGGTTTTGGTCACTCATAATACATTGAGAAATTCACCCATGTCTCTTCTTGTACTTGTTTTCATTTTTTACATGCAGCTTTCTGATCATTTGGAATTTATCCTTATGAAAAAAATCCAATTTTAATATTTTCCTTATGGCTTAGTTATACTAACATCACTTGTTAAAAAGTGTCTTTTTCTCCAGCTGACTTTCAGTGTATCCCAAATTATCAATGCAGTTGGGTCTATTTTTGGATTTTCTGTTTTATTCCATAATCTATCTGTATTCTTGGGTCAGTTCCTTACTGTTTTAATTGCACAGCCTGCTTTCACCTCCCCGCCCAGCCCCCCTCCAGTGCTCTTTTTGATGATTTTCCTGATTTGTTCTTGATTGTTCCGAATTTTTGTATTAAACGGGAAGACATACCTTTAAAGATTTACAAACATCATTTTTCCTTCAGGTTAAACGTCCCCGGTTTTTTCAACTTTTAGAACGTGCCTATGCATAATCCTCGTCCTTTTCCACAAGTCACGTTAACTATAAAATACAGGACCCTGGGGGGCGTCTGGGTGGCACAGCGGTTAAGCGTCTGCCTTCGGCTCAGGGCGTGATCCCGGCGTTATGGGATCGAGCCCCACATCAGGCTCTTCTGCTATGAGCCTGCTTCTTCCTCTCCCACTCCCCCTGCTTGTGTTCCCTCTCTCGCTGGCTGTCTCTATCTCTGTCGAATAAATAAATAAAATCTTAAAAAAAAAAATACAGAACCCTGGGGTATGGTGCGAAAATGACATGGCTCCTTAGGAGAAGCCTTATTCCAGGGGATCAGCAGAAATGTGAGCAGTGTGAGCATGTGGAGTAGGAAAGGAAAAAGCTGAGCGGGGGACTGGAGATACTGGGGAAGGAAGGCCTCGCCCTGCAGACGGGGGGCGGAAGGGGATCTTCACTTGGGGGTCGAGAGAGGTCGCTCTCCTGTCTGGGCAGTGGGACAGGTGCCTGGGGTCTCGGCGCTCAGTGACAGAAGGCCGGCCCTGAGGGGCGTGAGCGTCGGGCTTCTCTCCAGCCCTAGCTCCTCTTCCTGGTAGCCCCCGGGGCCCTTTAGGGGGCGCGGTCTCCCCCAGCTCCTGCGGCAGGTGAAGCTCCCGTCAGCTCACCTCCCGTAGCTGCTTCTGCGCAGGTCGCCTCGCTCGACCATTGCTTTCTTCCGCCATGGCCCCGCCCACTGCGGGCCCCGCCTCCGTAGGCACGTTTACGTCCTCCGTGGGGCATTGTCTGATGACGTCTGTTCCAGGAGGCGTAGGGTGGAAAGTGCCAGCGGCGGGGGAAGGCGAAGTTCACTTCCAGCGTCCGCCTCCTCAGCGGGCCCCTTTCCGAAGGAGAAAACGGCGGAAGAGTGGGTTCCGGTGCTGTTCGGCGGGGGAACATCCCCTCCGCTCAGCTGTCCCCTCACAATGGACTCAGTTCCTGCCACTGTGCCTTCTGTCTCCGCTTCCCCCGGGGACTCGGAACTTCTGGGACCCCTGTCGGTCCTCTACGCAGCCCTCATAGCCAAGCTACTGGAGGTGACGGTCCCCATTCTCAGGGAGGGACCCCAGCTCTGGCAGGCGGGTGGACGAGTTGTGAGCGGAGTTGGCGGCTGACGGGTCGAGGGGGAACTGGAGTGGGTCAGGCTCGAGGCAGGCAAGACGTTGCAGTGCTGTCTAGGGAGGCCAGGGGGAGTGATTTTAAGAAGGTTTCGTCACTTGTTCATTTGTTATTGATTTCTTAGATTGTACCAGGCGCTATGTTACTTTCTGGTAGACAGTCACGATCTCTTCGGGTCCTTTTCCAGTGACCCCCCGCACTGTTGTGGGGTGGGGCCAGTATGAGAGTTACTTGTGTGCTCGTACAGGGCAGTGAAAGTGTAGAAGCAGGCAGGTGTTTAATGCAGCTGTGTTCGCGGAAGCATTTAAAGAACTGCGTTATGTAGACGACGGTTAAATTCATAGCAGTCTGGACCAGTTATCAGGAGCCGTTTGAACCAGTTACCAGGAGCCGTCTGAGCTTACTCAGCATTTGTTTTTATGTAAAAGTAGAATATTTAAAATCTTAGAGGAAAAGCACATTAAATAGTTATTTGCTATCATCATTTTGGTTTTATTTGCAGCCATACAAGTTCATTATCTCTCTAGGGTGTTCAGTTTTGTGTTTTATGTGGCTTTTTAAGTTATAAAAATCAGTTAAGAGGAAGGTCTGATCCAGAGAATTCTAGACGTGTCCTAGGCAACATGATGTGGTAAGTCCTTTTGCAAACTGGAAATATGTGCTCGGCTTAAAGACATTTAGATTCATAATATTCAAAAACACTTCAGGGCAAACAAGAAATAAGAGGTTGCCAGTATCCCATCGTTTCTGAAGCAGTGGAAGCTACTTGAGGAGGTAGTTATCTGAAGGAGGTTGGTTTAGAATTTCTGTGGATGATTCTTTGTGACTGTTCTGTTCTAAATTCTTCATGGCTTCTTGTCATTTCCAATATTTCTGTTTCAGTTAGTTGCTACATTGCCTGATGATGTTCAGCCTGGGCCTGATTTTTATGGCTTGCCATGGAAGCCTGTACTTATCACTGCCTTCTTGGGAATTGGTTCATTTGCCGTCGTCTTCTGGAGAACTGTCCTTGTTGTGAGTAAATTAAACTTACACTTTGACTTATCAAGACAACAGATATTTTATAGTCACTAGCCCTTTTGTTTCTTTTTCAGTTAGGTGTAACGTGAACACAAATGCTTCTAATTTCAGCTAACCTTGTGAAATAATTCAGTGTAATCTTTGTTGGTAAAGACTCAAGTGAACAAGACAACATGTATGATCTTAATGGGAAAACTTCAATTTATAAACCTTAAAATCTAAAGATTAAATGTATACGTACCTCTTTGGGCACGTGTATATGTTCCTAGTAGAACTGGGAACGCTTAGAGGCATCTTGAAAAGCAGTTAAATAATATGTATCAGAAGCCTTAACATTTTCATATCCTTTTAGTATAGTATCAAGCCATGTCTAATTAATCTATCCTAAAGAAATAACCAGTCATGCATTAAAAATCTTATATAAGGGTGTTCGATGAAACGCTATTGGTAGAGTGAAAACTTGGTACGAACTAAATGATCCATAGTAAGGAAATTGTTAAATTATTGTACATCCATATAA
The DNA here is from genome assembly GCF_002007445.2 of Ailuropoda melanoleuca. Lineage (NCBI taxonomy): Eukaryota > Metazoa > Chordata > Mammalia > Carnivora > Ursidae > Ailuropoda > Ailuropoda melanoleuca. The sequence continues at coordinate 119,373,235 of NC_048225.1, forward strand.
TGGGATACTAGGTCACTCTTTAAATTTATGTTATTTCAAAGATACTGGGGCCCAGAAAATGCTCACAATTTAATATTAAGTGGAAAAAAAGCAGAAATCAGGACTGTAAGGTATAAACTGTGTGTATTGTAAATACATAGAAATATACACTCGCATAGAAAAGATGCTACAAGACAACAAAATAGTAAAAATTTATATCTAGGATGCTTGGGTAATTTTGCAGTGTTTTTCTATATGTATCTGTTTCACAGATTTTCTAATTTGATCATGTGCTATTGGGCTCATAAAATATCTTTTTATTTGGAAATACAGATTATGTAGTATCCAAAGACACACTCTTGAAATTTTTGTTCCTTAAGAGTCTCTTGCTGTGAATTTGTCTTTCATGCGTATCTGTATATGTACGCTCATACACATTAATTCTTGGGACTGTATTCTATGTCATTTTGTTTCACAGTTATCTAATATAACTGGAGGAAAAAATCCTGTGTGAATGAGCTTTGCAGGTGAAAAGCTTTCAGTTTCAGTTGAAGCTTAACAGTTAAAGTAGCCAAGCATTGGATGTATGTCTTTCTGAGTATTTCTTTTTCTGATTTCTTAATTTTATCAGACGTATCATTGTTCATAAGCTTTCTTTGCTTGCACAAGTGATGATAAAATCACTTAAAGAGAAAGGTCATTTGCCTATTCCCCGGAAGGGTCCTCTAACCTCATGGGACTTTTCCTCAGATGAAAGGAGAAAGGGAGCATAGAAAGGATGAGTGGAAGGGGAGAAGGTGAAAATGCTTTTTATTTCCCACTCCTGTTTCTCCCATCTTAAAAGTCCTAACACCTGTTTACATTTTCACAGGGTAATGCAGGCTTTCTTTATGTCCTAACTGCTGCTTCTCAGCCTCAGCATTTGACTTTGGAACCTTGGTCCCTGATCTCATTTGCCTGCTTCTTGCTTCTTCCTACCTCCTCCTGCCTACTGATTTGGGGGAAAGGAGGGCAAAAGAAGCTTACTGTCTCATTAGCAAGGCTATTACATTAGAAGGACAATCATTTCTTTCCATGTTGGCACTTTGAATGCATTTTCCTATAACAGTATTATATGTAATGTTAGATACTGTAATAATAATGAGGTATGGATGATTTATTGACTGATCTGAGCATCTCGTTACCATTTATAACTTCTGAAAGTGGAAATAAATTCTGCATTACAAAGACATTCAGTGACACAATTTTTAAAAAATTGAGTACTGCATCAATTTTTTAAAAATTTTATTTATTTGTGAGAGAAAGAGAGCACACAAACTGGGGAGGAGGGGCAGAGGGAGCCTGACTTGGGGCTTAATCCCAGGACTCTGAGATCATGACCTGAGCCAAAGGCAGACACTCAACTGACTGAGCCATCCAGGTGCCCCCTGCTTGGATTTTGTAACCCTATAATTCAGTGCTGTCTTTAGAGAGGATTTAGAGGTTAGTTGTCATTTCCGTTGTTGCTTGCGCATTTTCCTCTAGCAGTCTTCTTTCCCTTTCAGGTTGATGACCACTATGTTTAGGGGTTTGGGAAAATCAGATGATCTAGCATAATTATTAGATCTCTAAATTCAGCCATTGCCAACTTGTAATAGGATTTCAAAAATGTTTTCTGGTGAGGGAGAGAGACATGTCTTAGTACAAAGATTATGCCTTTAATTTTGTTTCCTGAGAGTTTCTTTGAATGATAATTGTTTCTAGACCTCATTCTGGCTGTTTGGGGTTGTCAAATAAGTGATGTGGGGTAAAAGAAGCATTAGTATATTTAATATGAAAATACTCATTTCCATTATAAAGTTAAGTGCTTGCTTAATAAGATTGGTGCTCATTTAATAGGTAACATATCTTTATTTGCAAAATGAGGTATTCACTTTAGTGCTTCTATCAAAAACTATGAGGTATCGCTACCAATTACCTTTGAAATGCTTTAAAAAATTTTTTAAAAATTTTTTTAAAGATTTGAGAGAGAGAGAGTGGGAGAGAGATCACAAGCAGGGGGTGAGGGGTAGAGGGAGGAGCAGACTCCCTGCTGAGCAAGGAGCCTGATGCAGGACTCAATCCTAGAACCCTGGGATCATGGTGTGAACTGAAGACAGACGCTTAACTGACTGAGCCACCCAGGCGCCTCTCATTTGAAATGCTTTTTAATGTTTTCTTATTTCTTAATCCTGTGGATTATTATGGTGAACCAAACTGTTATTAAATTTCTGTTATAATTTGACTATTGTATATAATATTTCTATAATACATAATACTATATTTCTGTTAATAAAATATTTTGACATCAAATCTAATTTTATTTTTCTTCCAGGTAAAGAGTAGAGTATATCAAGGTAAATATTTAGGCTTATTCTGTTGTTTGTACTCTTCCCTCAGTATGGTGTTTGATACGAATTTTATGTGAGCTAGAAGTAGATACAGTGACTTCTGATGTCTGATTGACTTATTCACTCCTGAACATTTTACTAATCCTAGGTTGCTAGCTTGGATGACAGAGTGGATATGATGCTACCAACTGAGATAGGAGATGAGGTGGAACAAATTGTGGGAGTAGGAAGAAGATGATTAGTTTGCTTTAGGGCAGTTTGGTTTTGTTGATTTAATGCAGATTTATTACATGTGAACAGTGGTTTAATCAATACAGTATATATTTATTTTAAGTAGATAATTTGAGGAATAGAGATATAAATCAGTGTGCTTGTATTTTTTGTCTTTTTCTTATTGCAAGTGACACATATTTGAAATCACATTTTCTAAGGAGGAAGGTACTCCATGAAGGGAAGGATATCAAGCTGAAAAATTTTATTTTTTTTTTTCCTATTTTTGAAATAAATTTAAATTGGAATTTCACTGAAAGAAGGGTTCTTATTATGCTTTTCTTATTTAGTAGTGTTTTTAAACCCTTATTTGCTATTAACTGCAGATTGCTTTTTTTAAAGGCATAATAGTTATGTTAAGTTCTCATAGTGCTAGATAATGTATTGCTAATACATTGGGTAATTTATTTAGTCATCATAATAATCTTATGGATTTCCCCTCCCCTTTAGTCACTGAACAGCAAATTTCTGAGAAGTTGAAGAATATCATGAAAGAAAATGCAGAACTTGTACAAAAACTGTCAAATTATGAACAGAAGGTATAATTATTATTTCAGTATTTTCCCCTCATGATTCTAGCTTGAATTATTTCCTCCAGTGTTATGGCTGTTATTATGGTATTTTAAAATTTCATTATTTCCTACAAAACATCCAAATCTGAAGTAATCATCATATGTGTAAAGTACGGCTTGCTTCTCTAAGGGTTACCTACTCAGAGATAACTTTTGATACCCCTGTGATTTATATTTCTGAATTCTGCGTGTTTTGTTTTATATAGATTAAGGAGTCAAAGAAACATGTTCAAGAAACCAAGAAACAAAATATGATTCTGTCTGATGAAGCAGTTAAATTTAAGGTAAAAATCCCTTCTCTTTTTGAGATTACATTCTAAAAACAAAAGGAAAATAATGAGTAGTTATTATTAATTTTAATGCCTTTTTTAATAGGATAAAATCAAGAAACTTGAAGAAACTAATGAAATTCTGGATGATACAGCTAAAAATCTGCGTGTTATGTTAGAATCAGAGAGAGAACAGAATGTCAAGAATCAGGACTTGGTAAGAGTTTTGCTGCAAAGCCTTAACTGTAATTTAGCTTTCAAACTGTTCTGTAGATGGGGTGGATTGGACTCTGCATTTTCCCATGCTATAACCAAAGGAAGATTGGGAGACAGGGAAGTTGAACCTACATCCTTCCGTCTTTATGGAATCTTAAATGCTAATACCACAGCCTGTTATTCTCATGGTCCTAGGAAGTATTTTTGTCCTCAGCCATGGATAATTTCCATATTGCTTGGCTCTGCCCTCTGAAACATGTAGAGCAACTAAGAAACCATAGCCCTGTTGAACAGTTCTAGTACTTTGTTTTGTTTTGCATGATTCCTTTTAAAAACAAGCCTTTGAGAAGCATTTTAGAACTACAGGAAATGTGCAGTGATGGTATGGAGGGTTCCCATATACTGCACACCCAGCTGAGCTTGTGACTTGGCTGGCCGGGTATTTGCCAGGCTTCTCCACTCTGAATTTACCCACTCCCACTCTTGGTGTACTGTTCACTTGGGGAGGAAGTACCTGCGCCCAACCTGCGGTTAAAAGAGTCAAGAGCGTGCCCCGCCTCCATGAGGCAGCACCTTCACGCATTATTTGGAATTCTTCTGTAAGTGATATTTGTCTGTTTGTCCTCAAGTCCAACCATTTTTTGTTCAGGCAGGAGAATTTTTAAAGGACCTTGGGGATTTTTTTTCTCTACCAGGAAAAACTGTTGATTTGAACTGGATTACTTGAAAAAATTTTTTTCTTTTTTTTTCCCCCCTGCTTTTTTTCACCTTTTTGTCTGGTCATCTTACCACATTATCTCATAGTCAGGAAGGTGGTGGATGGCATGTAATAGAGCTCTAGTTATTTTCTTCTTATCTCTTTACATGCTTGACTTCTCTCCTCAGCTAAAACTGAATCACCTGCTTTTACCTGATACATAGGGGATGGCTCTGGGATAGCACTTCATCTTTTTAGCACATATCCTACTGTTTCTACTAAAATCCTGATACATTTTTTTGTGTTCTTCTTCCACATGGCAGATATTGGAAAACAAGAAATCTATAGAGAAGTTAAAGGATGTTATTTCAGTGAATGCCTCAGAATTTTCAGAGGTAAAGCTGCCTATAATTTCTGCAAGATGTTAATAGGGTGTCTCAGTTTTGTTGAGGAGCAAATATTTGATATGTGCCAGAATATGCAATAAATGAAAACTATATGACATCTAATTGTGAAAGTGTAACACCCCTCCTTTGGTATTAATTCACTAATAGGAGTGTTTTGCATTAGGTTCAAATTGCCCTTAATGAAGCTAAACTTAGTGAAGAGAAGGTGAAGTCTGAATGCCATCGGGTTCAAGAAGAAAATGCTAGGCTTAAGAAGAAGAAAGAACAGGTAAAGAAAAGTTAATGTCCTAGACTATGTGAACTAGGGGACCGAGTATCATTACCTCTTGAGTGTCTTTTCTCAGATCTGTTTTTAAGGAAATGAAATATGTATGCGGAATTCTATTCTTAGATATGCAAAGTTTAACTCCCCAAATTGAGTGCATGTATATATTCTCCATCTGTTCTGGATTTTCTGTTCTTCTCTACAATTTCTTGTAACTATCAGAGTGTTTTTCATCTTTCTCTTGTTCAATACCAACCAATTATTAACTTGAATAGCCTTAGTGCGATGATGGATTTGCTTCTTGACCAAAGAATTAGGTATTTATAACTGTCCTTTGAGCAGTTACTGCTTCACTGACCGAAGGAAGGTTACATGATCTGGGGGGAGACAGTGAGATGTGCTCTTCCGTTCCTGTGAAAGTGAATTATTTGGGCTGCAGTTTTCTGAAGGACACGGTAACTGGATCGACATCCTTGACAGCTGTCATGTTCTTACTGCAGTTCTGAGGGTAGGAGCCACTCTCCCCTCACCAAGGCCTCAGTCCATAGTGACAGACCAAAGAGTAGCATGGCTCCCTGGTTCCCTATCTTATTCACAGGGTCCTGATGTGTCCAGTGCAAGAGCACTAGCCTTTGGAAATTCATGTGTTTTAACTTTTCAGTTGCAGCAAGAAATCAAAGATTGGAGTAAATCACATGCTGAGCTCAGTGAGCAAATCAAAGCATTTGAGCAATCTCAGAAAAATTTGGAAGTAGCTCTTACTCACAAAGATGATAATATTAATGTAAGTTCATTCTCTTGAATACATGCTCAATTCTCATGAAGTTCACTTCAGAAGCTCTTTCTAAAGCCCTTTTGCTTCTCTTCTAGGCTTTGACTAATTGCATTACCCAGTTAAATCGGTTAGATTGTGAATCTGAATCTGAGGGTCAGAATAAAGGAGGAAATGAGTTAGATGAATTATCAAATGGAGAAGTGGGAGGTAAGTTCGGTGTCAGGGAGGTTGGACCTCTTTTTGTGTTCCTGTCTTTACACTGTTGCTCCTTTTTGGCTGGCTAACTTCCTCTTTTTTTTTTTTTTTTTTTTTTAAANAAGATTTATTTATTTTAGAACGAGCAGGGGGAGGGGCAGAGGGAGAGGGAGAGAATCTCAAGCAGGCCCCCATGAGCAAGGAGCCTCATGCAGGGCTTGATCTCAAGACCCCAAGATCATGATCTGAGCTGAAATTAAGAGTTGGATGCTTAACTGACTGAGCCACGCAGGCACCCCTGACTAACTTCCTCTTAAGTGTTAGGGTCGTAGACGCCCGTCACTGGACTTACACGTACCTCTGTGTGCGCTGGACAGAGGTGAGTTGCAGGGCTGTGATATAGCAGTGGGTGTGCAGTGAACACGGACTCTGCTTTTCGTCCCACTGAGGACTGTTTGTGTGCACTGGAGCCAGAGCCGCGTAGCTGTGACACCTCTTAAGTGTGAACACCATTCAGTAGGAGACGTTTGTTTCTCACTGCCGTGGGGATGACATTTGAATGTAGTGCTCATCATCTCTGTAGCTCTGCAGTGTTAAGGCTCACAGCCGATTTCAAGAGTACTGAAGTGGGGGCAGCTGTAAACTAATTAAGGCCGCAAGAGTGGAGCTAAAGGGTAGCAGTGTTTACTGATGAAGGACATGTCTCTGGACATGTTTTTCAAATTGGATATTGCGTGCACAGTGGGCATTTTTGACCACGCCTGGTAGCAGGTTCAAGGGAAGAACAGAAGAGGACGTCTTTCTAAATAAGATACCTGACCAGGTGGACATAGATCTGAGTGAGAAGAAAGAACCTTAGTTCACACATCCCTTCGTGTTTGAGAATGGCATGGATTGTACAAACTGGGAATTCACTTTTTGAATTTAAGTTTGCAATTCTCTTAAAAGTCATGGAGCCTAATTTGTTCTCTTGGTTGATTTGTTTTTTCCTTTGAATGTTTGAACATGGTAATTGTTTCGTTTTGGGGAAATCAAAATATAGTTAAAAAGCAAAGGAGGAAAAGGCAATTAAAGGCTTTTGTATTTTAGGTGACCGGAGTGAGAAAATGAAAAATCAAATTAAGCAGATGATGGACATTTCTCGGGTATGAGCTTTTTTGTGGAGTACCGTAAGTGCCTGTGAATTCTCATTGTGCCTCCCTTGTAAGGATAGTTCTCTCTCTTGGAATTTTTAGACACAAACTGCAATATCAGTAGTTGAAGAGGATCTAAAACTTCTACAATTTAAGCTTAGAGCCTCGATGTCTACTAAATGTAACCTGGAAGGTAGGCGGCTTCCTGAGAAGAAAGTGCGGGGTTTTTCACCCCTTGCAGCGCCACCCTCTCCGCCAGCGTGCAAGCCCTGTGCACACATCCAGCTCAACTGTTTTATCCTTTGCAGACCAAATCAAGAAATTAGAAGATGATCGCCATTCGCTGCAGTCGGCTAAAGCCGTCCTGGAGGATGAATGTCAAACGCTGAGGCAGAAAGTGGAGATTCTAAATGAGCTCTATCAGCAGAAGGAGATGGCTCTGCAAAAGTAAGGTGTTCGTGCCTGCTGGCCGTCTTGTCATGCAGGCGAATGTGTGCACTGCTACACAGAATTTTGTCTTTTAAAAAGATTATTTTTGTAGGTTTATTCTATCCGTGATGAGGAGAAGTTTGTCTGCCCCTCTCGTTTCCCATAATTTGCCTTTTCCTTTCCATTGGAGTCCGTTGTCGAGGTTGTTGCCTGCAGTTTGTCTGGCAGGGAGTGGTTTACCGGTGCGAACGGTTCCTCCTGCGGCACGCTTTGTGAAGACCCGGTCCATCCCTTTCGTGGCTCTGCCACGTACTTCACTTTCTTTCTTTGTGGCATTTTAAGTAAGTGTGATCTGTCTTGTGTCTGTTCTACTACTTCTTTTTTTTTTTTTTTTTTTTTTTTTTTTTTTTTTAAAGATTTTATTATTTATTTGACAGAGATAGAGACAGCCAGCGAGAGAGGGCACACGAGCAGGGGGAGTGGGAGAGGAAGAAGCAGGCTCACAGCAGAGGAGCCTGATGTGGGGCCCGATCCCACAACGCCGGGATCATGCCCCGAGCCGAAGGCAGACGCCCAACCGCTGTGCCACCCAGGCGCCCCTGTTCTACTACTTCTTAATACAGCCTTTCAGAATCTTGAGTGATTGTAGGACCTGATGTTTAGTAGAATAAATACTCCAAAAGGAATAGTTAGTTGAAGGTATCCTAAGTTTTGGAGTTTAGTCAAATGCTCAGGTTAAACGTTACGTACTATAATGATGGCGAGGATGTTTGGAGTTTTAAATATAGACATACCTGTTTAGTGTGTATATTTAGGTATTAATCTCCTGAAATCTCCATCTCAAATCTGAAGTTAGGTCTGTTTTTTGAAAGATAGACTTTTGTAGTTCAGTTTAAGTTTTTTTCCTTCACAAAAATATCTGAATTCTCTAAAAATAGGTTGTCTGTGGTAGTGGCTATTCGTGTGTGCCCCCTGCTTTACTACGGCCTATATGGTGGCCTCTGAGGCGGCTTATCCTGCGAGCAAAGCTCATCCTTTTTTTATTTTTTTAAAGTTCATCTTTTTTAAATGCTCAGGCTACTACTGTGTGATGCCACGAAACATAGAAAGCATACCACTAATACTCTGATTCTTTGCTCACCATGCAGTGAATTTAGATTTTCCAGATTTTGTTCAGGCCAGCTCTAAATACCTGGCCTTTCAAAGAAATATTTCTAATTTCATTATTATTTTTTTTTTAGAGCACTTCTTTGCCACCAGTAGTAATCTTAATTTCCTAAATGAGAAGTGGTTTTCTTCATGATAGTCATCGTGGCACTGTTTTATTCAGTCCATCCAACACGTGTGGGTTGTACCCTGCTTTCCATGCCCAAAGCCTGGGTTAGTTCAGGCCCATATTCTCTTTACTGCCAGTCCCTGACTGGTCCTGTCGCCACCTGCCCTTTCTCTTACCCCCTCTTCCGGGCTCTCATTCATTCTCTCTCAGCCTCGAGCGAACTTCCTTAAAATGCGAGTCTCTGCATGGCCTCGTGTGCTTAAACTCTATCAGGAGCGCTCCGTTCTCTTCTGGGTCAGTTCCAGACTCTTGCATAGGCACGAAGCACACTTCCCCTCAGTTGTCTGCAGCAGCTTCTCCAGGTGCATTTCCTGCCGCAACTTCTGATGCTTTCTGACCTGTAGCCACACTGAACACAGTCCCTCACTCCACTCTGAGCCTCGCTGTTACTATGTATGCTGTTTTCTCTGCAGTAAAATGTCCTTTTACAGTTTTTCCACCTGGCAGTTTCTGCCCATTGAAAGGTTTATGCTCCTTAAAATCTTTTCTGGAGTGTGTTGTAGCATAAATAGGTACGTAGCTATAGCGACTGCGTGAGTGCTCATTTTTCTATAATGTAACTCAATATATATTCAGTATAGATTGAAATCTACCTGTTACTGGGGCACCAAGCTGGCTCACTTGGTAAAGCATGTGACTCTTGATCTCAGGGTTGTGAGTTTGGGCCCCATGTTGGGTGTACAGATTACTTAAAAACATCTAAAAAGTAAAATAAATCTACCTGTTACTATTTGCTTTCTGTTTGATGGCCTCTTCTGTGTTCCTGTGTTTCTTCCTCCTTTCTGGCTTTCGGATTGTTTGAGTATTTTTAATAATTCTGCTTTTTCCTCTCCTTAAGCTTGGTAGTTAAAGGTTGCTCTTTCTCTCCTCCTGTAATTACCCTAAAGACCACAACATGTGCCCTGAACTTGTTACAGTGTGACATACATTAACAGATGTACCTCTTTCTGGGCTTTAGCTCCTGTCTGACATAGATGCTGAGTAACATCTTCATTCTCTCTACACCTAAACTCCTCAGACGTTTTGTTGTTGGACTCCAGTGCTTTCCGGCCCGTGCTGGTTCCACTGACAACACATTCACAGTCCTGGTAGCTCTTCTTTCTCTCCCGTGTCTGTAGTCTTTCCTTGGGGGTCCCTTTCATTCTCCTTGAAGGACAACCTTTAGTGACAGATATGATCAGTTTATCTTTGTGTGAAAACATCTTTTTTTTTTTTTTTTAAAGATTTTATTTATTTATTTGACAGAGATAGAGACAGCCAGCGAGAGAGGGAACACAAGCAGGGGGAATGGGAGAGGAAGAAGCAGGCTCATAGCAGAGGAGCCTGATGTGGGGCTCGATCCTGTAACGCCGGGATCATGCCCTGAGCCGAAAGCAGAAGTTTAACCGCTGTGCCACCTAGGCACCCCTGAAAACGTCTAAGGATCGTTCTGCTGGCTCTAAGATGCTTGCAGCAAGTTACTTAATTTCATTAGTTTGAAGATAACCAGTTACTCTGTGGTTTTATAGTTCCTTTGAGGAGTCCAGTATCTGTCGTCTTTTCCCTCCTCAGTGTCTCACTGCTGCCCTTGCAGCCTTCGGTCATTCTTTCTGGTTCTTCAGCAATGTTTTTGGTAGGTGTTCAGCTGTGGGTGTGTGTGTTTGCATGTTTTTGTTTCTCTGCCCTCCCCTGATTTCGTTTGCATTTATGCTGCTTGGAGTCATTGGCACCTCTTGATTCCAGGGGCCTTTCTTTGTATATTGATTCTGCCTCATTCTCTCTTCTTGTAAGATTCTGTTTAAGTTTTTTTATATTTCCCCTGGGTCTCCTACATTTTTACCTGATTTGCTGAATTCTGGATGGTGTTTTTTCTGACCTGTCTCCTTGTGTGCTGAGATTTCACTTCACTTTGTCACATTAGCTGCTAAAATCATTCATTGAGGTTTTTTTTTTTTTTAATTTATTTATTTGAGAGAGAGTGCACGCACATGTGCACGTGCACAGGGGGTGGGGGGGAGGAGAGAATCTCAAGCAGAGTCCTCTCTGATTGAGGAGCCCACCCGATGTGGGGCTTGATCCCACAATCCTGAGATGATGACTGAGCTGAAATCAAAAGTCAGACGCTTAACTGACTGAGCCACCCAGGCGCTCCTGTTTATTGAGTTCTTAATTTCAGTTACTATGTTTCAGTTTTATAGATTCTGCTAAAATTTATAATTTTTACTTTCATTTCTTTATAAGCATAATTATTTTAAAAGTTTGTGTAATGATTCAGCTGTGGGTCCATCCCTCTTTGTTTTTTAAATTTTGATCTCAAAGTCTTGTGGAGTGCCTGGTCAGTTTTGACTGAGTGGCAAAAATTGTCTATAATAATCATAGAGGAAACTAGAGATCTGGATGGTGTTATTTTCCTACAGAAAAAATTTGAATTTATTTCTAGCATGAGGTCGTTACTTTAATCCAGTAGGCAATCCAGGTCATTTAAAAATGGCCTCGTCCCTTCCAAGGACACTGTGTTGCCTGTTTGCACAGCTCTTTCTAGTCCAGACCCAAAGCCTTGGACTTTTACTGGAGGTCCCTCATTGGCGACCTTGAACTCCATTTTTCTTTGAACCCAGATCTGTTGAAAGCTCTGCTCAGTCTCCTTACGTGTCCAGTGTCTTCAGTGCATGGAATGAACCTGGAGGAAAGGTGGCTTCAGATTCCAGGCTTGTAATTCTGAGATTCCTTTTTTTCCTGGAGTTTGGCCTCCTATATTAACTTGTCAGCTAATATATTAGCTCTCTGTTGCATGCAAGCACATTCTCTATATTTTTGTCCAACATTCTAATTGTTCTCGGTATTCTCAGACCAATTCATTCATTACTGGAAAAAAAATTCTGATTGATCTTTAAGATTCCCATTTTCTCACCTCTCTTCCTAAGCCAGAGTCAGGGATTTTTCGGTTGTTATGTGCATCTTTTACATATTAAACTGTGAGCTCTGTTAGTGCGGGGATAGTACTTTGCCCAGGCTTTTATCTTAGCATTTTAGGAGGTAACCAGTATAGTATAGCCATTCATAAAATACTTTGCTGAGTATTGAATGGGCAGTTATAAAAGAATACATAGACCTTTTTCTCTTTCGTGTTATTAAACTTTTTAACCATATAGCTCTTGTCATTTTGCTTCTGATTCGTAGAAATTTAAATTACACTTAGTTACACTTCTGAATTAGACTTCTAGGCAAAGATGTACAAGGGTAACAAAATAGCATTTTTAAACCCTTAAACATTGCTACCATCGCAATTTATTTTATAGTAGATGGGCATCTTGAGCTTGAAGGTTAATTGGATTAAAACCAGTTTCCAGTAGGTAAGACCCTGATTATGGAATAGCTGGATTCTTTTTCTGTTTTATTCACTAGACATCGCTAATTCTGAGATTTTTCTCTTCTCGAATCATCATTCCATCGAAATAGAAGGAGTTCCCTATCTGAAGTGCGGGAATGTTCTGTAGTTAATTGCATGGGTTAGAAGCTAGAAGACACGTTTTAAAAGGTTCTTCTTTCTCTGGCTATCTTATCGTGGTACCCATCTTGGATTGAGGGGCAGACCTTCCATGGTAAAAACAAGGGAAATAATTACAGGTTTTTCTGTGGTAGAAATAAGGGAAGTAATTATCCCTTGCTTTAGCCCAAGAAGCTTAATAGTGTGAGGTTGTTCAGCCGTGGCCTTCCACAGTCATGTAACCTTTCATTCCGTTAAGCACAAGGAACTTGCCGGTGGGCATATGGTGTGTTTGACATTTGCTAAACTGTTTACTAGTGAGTAAATTATGAGAAGTTAGAAAATGCAGGTGATTTGCCGGTAGGCCAGAGACCGATTTTTATCCCGGAATGGCAAGTTTGAATTCTTCCCTGACTTTGTGTGTGTGCTTTAGAGGGGAGGGGAGGTGATGTGTGAGTAGAGGCGTTCGGACATTGCTGGGAAGACAAACACGTCTGACTGACCAATTTTGTCTTAGGAAATTGAGTCAGGAAGAGTTCGAGCGGCAGGAGAGAGAGCAGCGGCTGTCCGCTGCAGATGAGAAGGCGCTTCTGGCTGTGGAGGAAGTAAAAACGTACAAGTGAGTTCAGCTTCAAGAGTGGTGTCTGTGACGGGGGACTCCTGTTGGTGTCTTTAAAAACCATGTTACATTGTGTAGAACAAGGCAGCACAGAACATAAATGGTCACAGGATGTGAAAAGAATAATTCCTATGAGAAAAAATGCATCTTAAGTTAACAAAGAGAACAGTGTCACAGCAACAACCATTGCCGTGTACCCAGTACTGGCAAGACCGTCTGGGAACTTGGTTCGTGCCAGCGGTGCTGGGCGGTTCTGTGTGTTGGAGGGGTTCTCTCAGGAAGCCTGCGTGCTGTAGTGACGTATCCGAAATCACTACAGCGCTTATGCCGCTTGCTAGGCCCAGCAGTCACAGCTTTGTGGAGGAAGAGAGTCATAGCAGGATTGCTTGAGAACACTGAAGAACAGTCAAGAAAATTACAGTGTTGTCAACTCAGACTCTCCAGCCATTAAATAATAAGGAAATTAGGTCATCTTAATTTGGATCGTATTAAACTCTTACTGTAACCACGTGAGTATGTTTCTAGTGTGCGTGAAGTCTGTGGGAGGGCAGGTGTTGCAGGAAGGGGGACAGAGTGAGACGGTTTCAAATTTTCTGTAGCTGCACCGTAACTGATAAAAGCAAGTGTGATTCTTAGGCGCAGAATTGAAGAGATGGAGGATGAATTGCAGAAGACAGAGCGCTCCTTTAAAAACCAGGTAATTCTCCTGCCCTGCGGCCATGGGGTTCTTCAGCATCTGAGAGATGCTGTTCGTGGCTGAGATGAGGAATCCCCGCACGTAGTCATCCACGTGTTGTCTTTTTCAGATTGCTACTCATGAGAAGAAAGCTCATGATAACTGGGTAAGATTTTTTCTTTTCTTTCCTTTATTTTGTGTGTAGTCCGCCAGTGCTGATTTGGATGTTTGTCTCCCATAGCTCAAAGCTCGCGCTGCGGAAAGAGCTATCGCCGAGGAGAAGAGGGAAGCCGCCAACCTGAGACACAAGTACGCGATCTGGAATTCCGGTTTCTCAGCGCGCTCTTGGGTTTTCAAAGACAGTGCTGCTGGGTATCTAATAAGGAATGGAGGTTGTATTTCATATTTAAGTTTATTCTTTCTCCGTATTCAAGGTTACTGGAATTAACTCAGAAGATGGCAATGCTGCAAGAAGAACCTGTCATTGTGAAGCCGAGGCCGGGCAGGCCCAACACCCAGAACCCTCCGTGGCGAGGTGGGCCGCGCTTTTGGGGGCAGCACCCAGGGCTGTGGTGCGGAGTGTGTGTGCGTTACATTCTGGTTCTGTGGATCTTCATTCTGATGCCCTAGAAGTCATCCCCGAACTTACTAAAGAAAGGTTGCCTCAGAGTGGGTAACAGTTCGCTGTTGTCTTCAGGTCCTCTGAGCCAGAATGGCTCTTTTGGTCCATCTCCAGTGAGTGGCGGGGAGTGCTCCCCTCCACCGACGGCTGACCCGCCTGCGAGGCCTCTCTCTGCTACACTTAATCGAAGAGATATGCCTAGAGGTGAATTTGGTGAGCATTCACATTTTACCTTGTAGTAAACTGTTTCTAGAGGTTCCCCCCCCCGCTTTTATTTGAGAATTCTTTTTTTTAATTTAAATTCAGTTAACATATAATGTGTTATTGGTTTCAGAGGTAGAGTTCAGTGATTCATCAGTCTTACCTAACACCCAGTGCTCATTCCATCATGTGCCATCTTAACGCCTGTCACCCACTTTCCCCATTCCCTGACCCCTCTCCCCTCCAGCCACCCTCAGTTTGTTTCCTGTTATTAAGAGTCTCTTATGGTTTGTCTTGAGAATTCTAATGCAAGAAGCTTTTAGAATTTGGGTCTGTCCAGTATAGGGAAGAAAATGTCTTAATTTGTCCTGGTGTGTAGTCTGCCGCAAGATCTGCTTTAGAACAGAAAGCATTTATTTATTGTTAACGTTAATATAACATCTGTAAGTATTAAAGATACATAAGATGTATAAGTAAGAATATATAATTGTTACTGTTTGCTTTTACTTTCTGACTGTGAAGTCTTTATCTTCACATTTCTATGGAGTTCCTCTCTCGGATATTATAAAAGGAGCTTCCAGCCTGTACGATTCATGCAGCATACATTCGTTCTCATTAACACACAGCGCTGCGAGTCTGTTTCTAACCTGAGACGCTCTGTAATCCTTGGTAAGATACGGAGTTGGATTGCACAGACGCCTGTACAGCCGTATCAGGCCTGTAACTTGAAGCACCAGCTGGTGCCGTTAACGTGCAGGTTTTATTGCTGTTCTTTCAATCCAACAGTTCTGGTTTTAAATCTTTAACTCTGTGCTTAAGTTGGGATTTCCCCTCATGTATTAGGAGACCCGTTTTTAATGTGCTTTCTAGGTAGAGTTGAACCCGGACCTGTCCACAATTGGTTTGTTTCTTCTGAAAAATCTATACAAGAGCTCTGTTCTTTCTCTCAAGGGTCAATGGACGGACCTCTGCCTCGTCCTCGATGGTCATCTGAGGCATCTGGGAAACCCTCTGCCTCTGGTAAGGGATCTGAGTATTTTAAGAGTCTAAAATCATGGAGGAAGTGGGGAGAGATCTCCTGTTCTTCTTCAGAGAGTATGAGTGAGGATAAGTCTAAATCCATTCTCTGGCCTTCTGCAGATCCGGGATCTGGTGCAGCTCCCATGATGAACAGCAGTTCGAGAAGCTCTTCCCCTACGAAGGTGTTAGATGAAGGCAAGGTAAAGTCCGCAGCAGCTCAGCTGTAATTCGTTATTCAGGAAACCTTAAACTTCTGCTACAACACCCTCTCTCTGCGTCGCCCACCCTGTTTGTGTGTCTTTTATAGCTGTACTATCTCATTTTTTTAAAAAGCAAACTGTTCCCCAAGACCCTGAAGGTTCTTCAGTTCCCAGCAGTACATCTGTGGCCGAGCAGTTGGTAGTAGTAAGTACTTGGAGGTTGAGGACTGAGCTGAGCTGTTACTTGGTGTATTTCTGGAAAGGACATGAAGAGCATGACACTAATCTGCTTTGCTTTGAATTGCATGGCAGTATTGATCTTATTGTTGTCTTTGACTTGGAAGTGTTGCTGGGTTGCTGAAATCTGGTTGGGTTTTTTTCTCCTTTTCCTGGTTTTGGTCAGGCTGTTAACCTGTTCAGAACATCTGCTGTAACTAAAGAATGTGGAAAGTCATCACTGCAACTTTATACAGTATGGGTCAGCACTGAGTGTTGTGAGGCAACGTAATTATATAGAGCCTATCCCGTTCATCTGGTCAAGCGTGCTACTGAAGACTGTCCGCGGTTGGATACTAGGCAGGCCCTATTTGGAATAACTTGAACTTACAGACGGGTAACAAAAGAACGCTTGCTGGAAGTGAAGTACTGAACAGTGAAAACATGTCATTCCTGTTGTGCCTCTTGCCAGCAGTGGCCTTCAGCAATGTGCACATAGCATATTCTCCACGAGCGCTGCACCGCTCCTCTGACCATGGCTCACAGAGCTGCTCTGTGCTGAAATCAGAGTTTGTGTGCTCTGATTACGTAGAATTTTTTTTTTTTTTTATTCGACAGAGATAGAGACAGCCAGCGAGAGAGGGAACACAAACAGGGGGAGTGGGAGAGAAAGAAGCAGGCTCACAGCAGAGGAGCCTGACGTGGGGCTCGATCCCATAACGCCGGGATCACGCCCTGAGCCGAAGGCAGATGCTTTAACCGCTGAGCCACCCAGGCGGCCCCTAATTACGTAGAATTTTTAACCCAGTTTCCCATGGGAAAGGTCAGTGTCTCTTTAATATAAAGCACAGCGTTAACTAGTGCACGAAGGTCAGTACTGGAGCTGTGCCTGCTGCCTCACACTGCTTCTGTTGGAAAATGCTTCCAAGTTTCAGTGCAGGACTCCAGGAACACGCATCGCTTGAGGTTTTTTCATCCAGGAGCAGCTTGGACCTGAGACCCTTCGGAGTGGACTTCAGAGAGCAGAGGCCCCTTTGTTAGGGAGGTAGAGGCCCAAGGACAGCCTTGGAGGCAGACCTGATACTGAATTGCAGTGTGGCTTATGTGCTGTGTGACCTTCAGCGGATTATCTGATAGTCTGTGTCTCTGCGCCCTCATTCAAACCAGTGTTTCCTGCTTAGAGCTTCATCTGAGGATGAGAGAGAATACGTGAAAGGAAATTAAAGGCACTCTGAATGGTGGCTCTTGTGATGTGTAGAGAGTGGATTTTTCTTCGCCCTTTTCTGTCCATGCTCAAGATGGAAATAATGTGCTTTTGTGGCAGTGGGAAGGACGTGGGGGCGAAGGACTAGATCGTGGTGTTCGTGGGAGTCACCTCGGTTAGCGTCCTTCAGCCATCCTCTTGCTTTCTCTTCCCCTTGCGTATTCCAGTAGTAGTGGGACTCCAACACACCTGTTTGCTTCGGTGCCATCCCTTTAACCTGCCTAAGCTGCCGGCGGGAACAGATGGGAGGGGTCAAGTTTTGTTGCGCTGGTTCTGTTCTTTGGACAGGTGCCTGACATCCGCTTCATTGGGTTTCAGCTTTTACTGGTGTTGGTGCTTTTGTGTGTCATACCAGAGTCTTTCAAAACTATAATTGTTTCTTTCTGCTCTGCAGGTGACCATGGCTGCAAAAGGGCCCCCTCCTTTCCCAGGGGTGCCCCTCATGAGCTCCCCCATGGGAGGCCCTCTACCACCTCCCATTCGATACGGACCGCCTCCTCAACTCTGCGGGCCTTTTGGGCCTCGGCCACTTCCTCCACCATTCGGTATGATGATTGAAGAGTAGTAATTAACTTGTAGAGTGTACTTCATCTTTTCTCTCTGTTCCTTGTTGAAATTTTAATAGTGGCTTTTATAGGCCTATGTAATGAAAGTGTAAGACAAATGAGAGTGCATCTTAAACTTTTCCTCAAGTTTTTAGGACACACAGGGTGCTGCATAATCCCCCTTGGGCAGTAGATCTCTTGTAGATGAGAGATATTAATAGAAAGCCAGAAATATTACTTCTGCAGATGGCTCGAACGTAGATACATAGATTATGAAACATAAAGCTTGTAATCACCACAACAGAAGCAATGGATCACAGAGTATAAAAGAGGGAACGATTCAACTTTCACTTCCTGTCTTGGCAATAAATGAGAAGGAAGTGTTAGCTCAAGAGAAGGTCGAGTTTAATGCCTATTAAACGTTGCTGAATTTAATTAGGGGGAGCTTAGAAGGCCTTTCCTCAGTAGGGCAAGCGCCTGGATTTGAATGGCATGTTTAGGTCCATGGGGAGCAACTGCATGAATCGTTGACATAGCGGTAGACCCTGGAACTTCCCTTTATCAAAACGTCTTTGTTGCAGTACAGCCCTTCGTAATCTGTCATCTCGCTACAACCTAGGGCACGTGCAAGTACTAAACCAAGCCCTTGCGAGAGAAAGATGGCAGAACTGTGTAATGGAAAATACACAAGGTAGCTAGAGCCATGTTTAAGTCTGCCTGTGTGGCTTCCTGGCCATCGGCATAAAACTTACCTCAGTCTGCCTTGTCTCTGAAGTCGGAGATGCCATCACCTGACTTCTGAAGTTGTGAGAAATTACTGACATACCCAGAGTCCTCTACATTTACATGTGTTCATATGTATTTACAGTACTTTTTATTTTTCCAGGTCCTGCTTTACGTCCACCACTAGGCTTAAGAGAATATGCGCCAGGCATGCCACCTGGAAAACGGGACCTGTCTCTTGATCCTCGAGAATTTTTACCAGGACACACACCTTTTAGACCTTTAGGCTCTCTTGGCCCAAGAGAGTACTTTATTCCTGGTACTCGACCACCACCCCCCACCCACGGCCCCCAGGATTACCCACCTCCACCGGCTGCAAGAGACTTACTGCCTTCCGGCTCTAGAGACGAGCCCCCACCTGCCTCTCAGAGCGGTAGCCAGGACTGTTCGCAGGCTTTAAAACAGAGCCCGTAACTCTGACCTCTGACATTTAGTCCAAGAAAGTGGACTGCGCATATTCGTTAGAGTAAAGGGATTTCATTGGCTTCAGAATCCAAAAGTTTATTTTAAAAGGTTTGTTTTTAGAACTAAGCTGCCCTGGCAGTGTGCATTTTTGAGCCACACAATTGAAAAATATCATTTCTCCCCTAAATAAAAACCACCTCATAAGCTAGAGCCTCCTTACAACTTTGAAATGTGCAATAAAGAATACCTGTGTTTTAGTTAATGTAGCGTATGTACTGCTAAATGATTCAGAAGGTCATGAGAAATATGAACATTTCCTGTGGAAATGCTAGAAGAACATGTATTTCCATTTATCATCCTGTTTTTAGTGAACACCAGTTGAACACAGAGCAATGGTGTTTAGCAGCTTGGTTTTTTAAAATACTGGTCGCAAAGACTGTTACGCTAAAAATGTTTACTAAAAGATCACTCAACTTTCTCTCCCTTCTTGCCGAAGTTCTTTGTAGTAATAGTTCATAAAAATTTGGTTATTAGTATTTCCCAAGTGTCTGTTGTTTCATTGGATTGCTTTCTCATGAGACTTACCATTCTGGAACCACGTAAACTCCGGCTCGCAGAACTGACGGCCGTGACTTGGCAGCACGCTCCCTGCTGCTCAGTGCTCGGGAGGTTCAACCTAAAGTCCCCTGGAAACACCACAACCGTATGTCTTCCTCGTTCTTCAGAGAAGTCACTGGGCCCATCTGTGCGGCATTCACGTGCTTTCCGGTGACTTCGCAGCCTCCTTGAGGAGGGTCTCCTGAGCATGAGCTTACGGTAGTGGCAAGAGTTGTTTGACCTCACCTCATGTTCTGTGGCTTTTACCGTTCTTGCATTAAGGGTGTGTAACAGAAAACTGAAAATATGTTGTGACTATAAAAAGGAAATTTCTTTTTCAAAAAAAAAGTAGTCTATTATTTCTCCCATACTTTGCCTCTGGTTTCCAAGGAAAATGGCAAAAAAGATCAGAAGGGGGCAATACTATGAGAAAGAATGATTCAGGACTCTGCCCACAGTTCTTTTTGTTGACTACTACTACTCCAAATTAGTACTGGAATGTTGACACTTGTATTTAAAAATCAGTAAGTCTGAGAATCCGGGATTACATCATATTTAAAGTATTACTATACCTATTATTACATCATGTTTTTTAAACAATGTTTAAGATTTAGATTAAATCCAAATTTTAAAAGGCTGGTAGTATTCACTGCTTAGACTATACTTTCCCCTTCTCCAAAGTTTTATGTCATGATACTACTGAAACCTACACCATGACCTGTCACCGTTATAATATTTAATGTGCTAATACCCTATAAAATAAAAAGAAGCAAAAGCTTCTCTGTGAAAGTTTTTTTTTTTTTTTACACTAAAAGATACCACTTTGGAAAGAGAAGGACCATTGAAAGAAGACAACTCTTTAAGATTCACAAGGAATACATAAATAGTTCTCCAGGAAGAGAGTTCGTATGTCTTCCCATTTAATATCAAGAATAGAGGAAACTGAAGAGGAACACCTCCACAGTTCATAGCAGAGGTTATTTTTAACCATGTAAAATAAGATTGAATCCACAAATACAACTCTGGAGTAAGGTCCCTCTCTTCAGGACACAAAATGATGAAGTTAGTTAATGTAATTGCTAATTTTATATAATAATGAAATAGATGATACCTGCTAGCAAAGATTATCAAATTGGAAAGGTAGATTTTAGTCTTTTTTACCTCTAAATACTTCTGGTGTTTGTCCTGTATCTCCTGTTCCCGAGAGTCCATAAGCTGCAGAGCCGTTCCAGTGCAGCTCACCTGAGCCGGGGTTGTCACCTCTCCGCGCCTCCCGCGGCCCCTGGGCCACAGCAGAGCCTGGCAGCCTCCCGGCCCCCGGGGCTGCTTCACGGGGCCTCTGCAGCTCATGGGGCGTCTGGGCTTAGTTGCTAAAATCATCTCATTTATGATAAAATCATTTCAAGCAGCAGCGTTTCAGCCTGAGAGCATTTCTACTACAGTTCTTGTCCAATAGCTGCTTTTTTTCATTGGGAAGTAAAAAATAACTTGTGGGAAGTACTGTATTCTGTGTCTACCGCTTCAAGACGATCCCGTGTCACCCCATTCAGGTCTGAATGAAAGCTACGCTAATCACACAGCATTCCATTCAAGCTGCTTTAATACTGCTGAAAGCCATTGCCGTTCATACCAACCGTACTTATGTGAGCGACAGCAGATGCTCCTTCATACAAATTACCACTGACGTGCATGTCTTATGGTCTGAGAAAAGAGAAAGACCAACAGATCGGTTTTGCTACATTTTAATAGTAGGTACTTTAAGGGATTATTTTTTTTAGGTCTCGTCAGCAACATCGAACAGAAGGTACTGAGTACTCCACAGGGTACAGAGTGCTGCCAAGCACCTTAGAACATTTATAGGACTTGGAGAAAATGTGGTTCTTGCCCCTTAAAGACCTGACAGTCGGGGGCTGACAACTCAGTCTAAGGGTTGAGTGAACAACAAGGTAATTTATTAAGGCAAATTCTTTATCCCCTTGAGCTATCGTGGACTGAATCATTTTTGGAATTAATCTAATTATTAAGACAAGAGACAAGACTTAAATTTGGTTGAGAATTCTTTCAGGCTCAAGTTTTTAACATCCATCTTAAACAGAACTGACACAACCGGAAGTAAAGACCAGCTTTCTTTAAGTGCAAGGGCCAGAACACTTCACTGGGGCTACTTATTTTAAAAAGTACACACTGAACTGTAGGACTAGGGTTATTACACTAGGTTAAAAACAGGCCAAATACTGGCTCTGCGTTCCTCTCGTGCTAGCATTGGTCATTCAACATAGTGAATGTTAAACGTGGGGGTCTGCATCTAACCCACAGAGAGCCCGCCCCCAAGGTTAATGTCCTGTGTATATCAAATATCTACCTCGTGTGTCCTCTGAAAGTTTTATGTATGCCCCATTAAGTCAAAAGTAATGTAAATAGTCAAATTATAATAAGCTAATGACCTGCATATTTCCATATGGATGAAAGTCAATATATCTACATAGGAAATAAATGGCAATCCTATCTACCTATCTAAAAACAACTAGAGTCGCTCCAGATTTTGCATACTCGCCACTCTAAGAAGAGGTATGCAGGCTTTAAGGTTTCACAATCAGTTGTCAGAAAAACAGCAGTTACTCCTGCGGTATCTCGTTAGCATCCGACTCAGATTAGATTACATGACTTAGAAGATGGTACAAAGCCATCTAGAAATCTGTAATTATTCCGACATGGTTCCATCATTAACCCTAGAATCACTATCAGTGATTCTAGAACAGCTAATCAGTGGACTACAAATGCGCTCTTTCAGAAAAGCAATCTGGTCATCTGGAAAAATCACAGCTACAACCTGGGAACCCTCCCATCTGGGTTACTGATCCGGCCAAGGCACACGATTTCTAAACAGGAAAACTATGAGATCAGGGTGAATTTAGGCCACCTCGGAGGAGCAGCCTATAATTTTCCAGACTGACCTCCCTGGGCAGCATAAGCGGTCCAATTCCTCCTCTCAGAACAATTTCATACTCTCCTACCCCCATCAGCCCAAAGTTAGGCATTAACACAAAAAACCAAAAAAGCATATTGGAGCAAAGGGAACAGATGTGTAAACTCTAGCACATTCTTATTGCTGTATTAATTTTGAAGACGAGCACATCCTACCCACAGCAGTGTTGTTCCAGGAAGCAGGGCAGGAATAGTGGTAAGTTAGAAAAGAGACTATGAATTGCACAAATACTATAAAAGTAAAAACATGTTTCAAAACTACGATAAGCCCGTATCCAAAGGAGTCGTCTATGTCAGTGGCGTGCTGGACTGTGAATTCCGCGGGCTCGCTCTGGCCGGCCGGCGCCCCTGCAGCCTGCCTCCTGCCTGGTGGAGGGGGAATGCGCTACGCGGAGCTGGGATGGTGGCTACTGAGTGGGAGAATTCACAGACGTTCCAGGTGACTCATGTCAGGATCATTCCTTGTGCAAAGTCTGATGTAGATGAAGATAAAGTGGTTTCTTGGTCAATAACTGCAATTTCTTTCTTTTAAAGTCAGTGGGTTTCTTGTATCTGTAACCACAGTAGAAAAGTCATGGTTTAACATACTTGGGTAACCGACCTGTTCCACAGTCACACACTAAGAAGAACTAGTCAGCATTACGCTGGTGGGAAGCCTGTGTGCGCGTCACTTACAGTTCTATTACCATCGGCCCGGCTTTAATTTCATCCATCTCCATGAAAGCAAAGCACTTGGTGCTGGTGAACCTTTTTTTAGGCTTGTAGTGTTTGAATTCAAAGAAGATAGCTGCACCTACGGAATGAAAACAAACCAAGTCAGCCATGGCTGGCGTATTTTCATTGTGCCCGCCATTCTCCTCCGTCACCAGCAGCATCCAAGCAAGCAGCAGTCAGCGTCATTTTACCAAGTAACCTTTGCCAAACAGTCTGATGGTACCACTGTCATCACCTAAAACTCTTCTTCGTCTGGACGCAGTGACATTTCTCCGTATCCTCCAATCCAACACAGCACAGCGAAACTTCCTGAGCGGGGCTGACTCGAGAACGTACGTCAGTTCACACACAGGGAGAACACCTTAAATACCACACAGTGAACACAGAGGATGCCCGTGACGTATGGACGTTACCCACACTCAGCAAGCAGCGGAGGCCTGTAAGAGTTCGTCACAGCACCCAAGCTTAAAGCCCCGCTCCTCCCCCTGAAACAAAAGCTCAAAAATTCAACTTTTGTGGGTGTTTTGGAGGTCGAGCAATATAAATCATGTGCCGTTTCAGTTTTTAACTGTTACCTGTTTCCTAAGACCTTTTATAGTAAGCAAAGCACTGTTTTGCTCTGCCCAGAATTACGTATGTTTTGGAAGACAAAGGTCCAAAGAGCAAGCTTATTCCTGTTCCACCCTCCCCCACTGAGCAAGTGGCAAAGAAAAATTCAGATGTTTTTATCTCCCCAAAGCCCAACAGATAAGCTCTCCCCACAGAAAGAAGCTGAAAACAGAATAAGCTGCCTCATCAATGTAGCCAAGAACAATTTCTTTTTTAAAGATTTTAATTATTTATTTGAGAGGGGGAATGCACAAATGTGTGTGAGTCGTGGGGAGGGGAGAGAGAGAGAATCTCAAGCAGATTCCGTGCTGAGCATGGAGCCCAACGCAGGGCTCAATCCTACGACCCTGAGAACATGACCTGAGCTGAAATCAAGAGTCAGGCACTTAACTGAGCCACCCAGGTGCCAAGAACCATTCATTTCTAAAGGGGGCATGGAAACTAGTTGGAAGGAAGTTGGGGTCTCTCTCTTAACCAGCTACTTATTCGTTCTGCCTGAACCCAAGTGGGGCTGGATCTTGCTTGGCTTTTAAGGATAACACAAATCCAGTACTTTTTAAACTGAGGACAAAGCTCGCAAGTGACAAGAGGTTTAACGATGTTCAGAAATGTGTGCGCAGTTGTGGCACACAGACATCATGTAGATGGATCCAAACGGAGGACCTCCTGTCACAGGAGGAAAGAAAGAGCGATTGTTCAAGAGAGCGGGACGTGGGTGAGGGACAGATGGGCACACCTGGCCATCTACTCCCTACCCACACACAAGGATGACAATCAGTAGTTACTGGTGACTTCCAGTCCCCAGAAGACTCTCCGTATCTGCCAAAGGGTAGCTTCTCTTCTTCCTCCCACGGAAGTAACAGTAGACCTCAGAGTTTTAAGACAGCAGATCCCATTTCTTCGCCTCTGCGGCTATGGAACCCATCTCCTTGTCATCATGACTGTGTCTGAGGTCTGGATAAATGTGAAACAGTCACATCTGAAAACGATACTAAGTTCAAGTACAATACCATCATTTTAAGGAACTTATAATGTTTCGTTATTCATCTGCATCATCAGCTAAGCTATTGCTTGCATCCCGAGCACGCACGGCTTCATGGTATTTGTAAGAAAGAACGCAACGTACAAGGAGACCAGTGTACGCAGATGAACGGAACTGCTTCTACACGTGAAGAGCGTATATCGGTTGAAACTACAGAAATAATACCGCACACAGCAAAGTCAAAGCTTGAGGACAGGAACAGAGTCTGAATCGAGTTCTACTTTCAGCATCTCGTGAATCCTCCAGAACACAGTGCACTATGACAGAGAAGTCAGCCCAGGAAATGTCCCCACTCCGGCCCATATCAGAAAACTTTCCCAAAGCAATGGACTTAAAAACAAACAAACAAAAAAAGGTTTTGTTCATATTTTTATGGAGACAGCGTAACACTTCATAATGAAATTTCTTTAACATTATTTCTTAAGCCTAACCTCTCTATGTATTCTAATAGCGATTCCCAAGCTCTGGCGTAGAGAACCACGCGCAAGCCGCCACCCCAGAGACGGCTGAGCCCAGCTGGTGGGTTTCTGAGTCAGGAGGTCTGCCGGGAGGCGGGGGCCCTGAGCCCTGGTATCTAATGTGCTTGCAGGTGCTGCTCACACTCGCAGCCACCCCACCAACGGAAGTCCCGAGAGACAAGCCTTCCAGGGGTGGAGCCCAGGCAGCAGCAGCACCAGATCTGAGAAAATGTCGAATATTTTAGAGACTGTGGCAGTTGTTTGAAAGGTACAAGCTTCTTGCAAAGCGTGAAAATGTCAAAACTGCAACTGAATCTCAGGTGACAGAGGAACTCTGAAGTCTTGTCCTAGAATGCCAACACTCCCGCGGGGCACATGGCATGGAAAAGCATTTAGTCCCGGGAACCGGCTAACTTGGACATGTAACTTCACCTTTTTAAAAATGTTTTTGTCCTTTCCCATTTTCCTGCCAACTAAGTTATGGTATCTTTCTGCCCAATAAAATCAGCTGGAAAAACAACTTGTTAACTATCAGAGACTTAACCAGCAGAGAGCCTTGGGAAGCCTCCACCTCCCTCCACTCTTCAGTAAGAGGAAAACTTCATTCTGTTTTGTTGTCCAAGATGATGAAATTTTATAATCAAAGAACGTTTTATTATATAACTGTTATTTATTACACAATTAGATCATACAAGTCCTCATTCCCACATTTAAAAAATCAATCGTTCATTCAAGTCACTGAACACTATGTGACGTGGACTTCAACCACCGCGCCAGGTCGTAAGCGCACAAACAGAAGAAGAGGACCCCGGCCACAAGAAGCCGACGTTTACCATCACAAACCAACCTTTGGTTAATTTTTCAACATGCTTCTGGAGCTCAATGTCCACATTAAAGTGAACATACGTATCTTCTTTCCTTGAAGCCACAGGAGTGTCCTGCACAGGAGTTAAATCTATGCCGTTCAGATCTAGGAGGGAAAAAAGAGTTTCAAACACACAGACTCAGAAACTGCCAATGAACCATAGAGGGTTATGTTTCCTACAGAGGCCTGGCAAAAGCTGAGAGGAGAGTGTCAGATCCAGACACCCCCCCTGGTGTGAGCAGTACGCAGGGAGCTGCTGGTCTCCGGAGGTTGTGGAGGAAGCTCAGGACAGAGACACGGGAGGCCTCAGGGCCAGGGAAGGGGGACTTGCCATGTACGGGCGCAAAAGAAAGCGTGAAGACGACAAAGCTTGATCCTTATTGTTCAGAGGGGAAAAGAACTTGTGTCTTCCTTGCGCCGCTATATGCTGTATGCAATAAAAATTAGGAACATGAAAGATACTCCGTGGCGGGGCCCCTGCACCTATTTCCAACCTTGACCAAGTGCATGGCGTAGAAAGGCCTTTCATCAAACATTAGCAGCATTCCCTCGTTGTACTTCAGTCAGAGTCAAAACGACGGACATGAAAGCTGCCAGTGGAAACCTGTCTCTAAATGAGTCATTCCGTAGTAGGCACGTTACCTCGACTCTGCCGTGCCTGCTAGGAAGTAACCTGATTCACAACAGCCAGATGGTATTGTCATTTCCCGGAGCCAGGACTCTTCCAGTTTTATCAAATTCAACACGGACTCATTTAATGACTAGTGTATACGGATTACTCAACACACCCCTGTCCTAGAGAACTTAAAACAATTTAGTACATTTGCTTCTTTCAGTTCCGTGTGTGGGCAAAGGTAACAGAGCACCTCGCACATCACCCTGCACGGCGTTTTTACGGTGTACTGTCCCACGTGAGAGACGCAGCTTTACAAATGGCCTATCACCTAGGTAGGGTACCAAGACTTTCCGGCAGACCGTGCACTTGGGAGCTAATAACATCCGAGGTTCAAGTATTTCTGCATTAGCGCTGTGGATCCTGCCGTCTCCAAGTTAAAATTCTTCTCTGTGTCTGAATTAGTTTTTATTTGGTACTAATGAACCCAGGAGTCTGAATTTATTTCCATGATTGGTAAGAGTTCAACTTCAGTCCCTGTGTCTTCAGTTTGCCTCGAAGTGCAGGTTAGCTGTAAATGAAAACTGATGGTGCAGGGATTTCTCAATAATAGTATGACAACCTCATCTTCAATCACCCAAGAATTTTTAAAAGACCGCTGAGTGCTTTACAAATAAAGTGCCAAATAAAGGCCTGACACCAACAAAAGAATTTCGTCAGTGCAGGTTCCCTCCTAAACCAAAGACTCAAAATGTTGTTTTCAAGGAATAACTGGTAGGCCACACTGGACAGGAGAAAACAAACAAGTCCTGAAGACGACCGTGCTTCGTAAAAAATACCACTCTTCTTTCTGGCCCAGCACTGGGCTCAGGGAATGGCTGTTTATGGGTGTGTCCAACTTCCCTGTCTCAGGACGGTTCACTGGAGGCCCACTGCTCGTGTACCCTGCAGGGCTCCCCTGTGTCTGAGACGCCGCGGCAGGAAGCGGAGGGCCCGAAGGGGAGGCACGGGGGAACTGGAGAGCGTGAGGCTTGGCAAAGAAAACCACACACCCTGAGAAGGTGGAAGGAAGTATCTGCTGTTAAAGATAGTGTGTATGTCTAGTTGGCACCCTGGCTGGGATTTTAAGAATACGGAAATTTACCCAAAAACCCTCAAAAGCAAACGCGTACGTCAGTTATAAATAATGAAGTATTTTTAAAAACTCTCAGAAATACTCAGTGAAGGAACGATGACAGCTGCCCAGGGATTTCCCCTCACTGTAGAATGAATGCAAACGCACTGTCACAGGTGCAAGGACCCACCCCCACACCTGCCCCGTTTCCCAAGTGCAAATCAATGTGACACAGTTCACCAGAGGGGAGAACGTAGAGTTATTTACCCTTTACGCTAACTGTGATATAGGGATCGATGCACTGCCCCGCATCCTTCAGACCGATTTTCTCAATTCTGATGGTGAGTGACGTCATTCCTGGCTCTGAGGGCAGCCTGGGTAGTAAAGTGCCTGACAAGAGAAGAGCAAAAAGTGAGCTCCAGCTGCAACTGGAGAGCAAATACTGAACAACACAGAGAAGACACAGCCTTGCTCTTAATGGGCTTAGCAACTCGCCAGACATTATTTAGTTTCCAAAACTTCCAAAGATTCAATGTGATTCTTCTGGGCAAATATTTAGTAAGACACAAGACAGATCTGTACTTCCTTAATTCATATTCAACACTGAAGCGTAAGTCCATCAAATCTGTTCAAGATTAAAATCACTCCGGGAAGCCCAATTACGAATTACCACGTGCTTAATATACTCACGTCATATATACACTTCACATTTACTCATGTTACATAAGATACATTTCGTATCTCTATATGAAGTGATAGGAAAAAAGACAAAGAACCTTTTAAACTTATCTTATATTACCCTAAAGTTTTAGAAGCTCAATACCAGAATCAAACAACAAATACCAAATCACCCAATCAACAAATTGGAAGAAGTAACTTACAATATTTACGTATTTATTAAATAATTTTATTATCTAACTTCCCACCCCTTTCTGCATCCTATCCTGTCCGATCTTTTCCCTCAGAAATTAATCCTGCTGAGAATGGCATACACAACAACTGTGTATCTGAAACCTCTCACACATATCAACTAAATTTTTTACTAAAACTGAAGAATCACCCAGGACCACACACTCCCTACCCAGAAAAATGACATCAAGAAACCAACTATACAGCTTTGTTTCATATCTACCGAGACAGATGTGAACAAAAGTTGATTTTAATCTAATATGCACATAGTATCTCAGACTAAAGTACCTAACATTCGTAAAGGACTTTGACATTTTTCATGTTTCTGTCCAACATGTGTTATCCTACTTTTAATGATAAAGTATTTGAAATATGTGAATCAACTCACTATCTTCAAAACAGAACACTTAATTAGCTGACAACAGGCTTGAGGGGATTTTGGGGGGTGATGGAAATGTCCTCGAATTGGGTCTATCAAACTGGTAAGATGTAAGCTCTACAGATCAAAGTCACTGAACTGTACACATTTACAATGAGTGACTTCCATGATGGGAAAATTACTACAGAAATTCAAGAATCTTGGGGCGCCTGGGTGGCTCAGTTGATTAGGCTCAGGTCATGATCTCAGGGTCCTGATATCAAGCCCTACATTGGGCTCCCTGCTCAGCAGGGAGTCTGCTTTTCTCTCTCCTCTCATTTGTGTTCTCTCACTATCTCTGTTGCTGTCTCTCTCAAATAAATAAATAAAATCTTAAAGAAATTCAAGTGTCTTACCTGGTGATACTTGTTAAAGAAAACTTTTGGCTAATGAAAAGTTAGAAGTTAGAAAACCAAAATGGAACACTCAAAGCAGTATTCAGTACCATTTCGAAAGGAAATTATAACATTACCTTTTCCCCACATGAAATAGGTCTTTGACATTTTGCTGTATTTTAACACATTTTCAATATTCAATGGTTTTCTTAAAGATAAAAGATCTCTTGCTGCACCCACTGTCTCTTTTAAAAGATTTTAACTGTGAAATCAAATAAATACTTAGAGAGGCAAATAAAACAAGTGCACAGCCGAATGAAAACTGGAAAACAAGCACCCATGTAACCATCACTTAGGTCAAGAGATAAACATTACCCCAGGGTCTCCCTTCTATCACCACCCAAAGTTCTTCCTAATCCCTCTCCACTCTCCTGGCTTCCAAAATAATTGCTAAAAAGCACCGTATAACAATGTTTTGCCTGCTTCTGAACGTGAGATTTATCTGACTTGTTGCCAGTAGCTGTAATTTGTTCATCTGTAGGACTTCATAGTATTGGTGTATAGTACATGGGTTTTATCAACACAGCACAGTTTACGTGGCCATTCTTCTGTTGACAGGCATTATGAATTGCTCCAAGTTTTTGGAAATTGTTTGAACAATGCTGCTGTAACATCCTTGTACACAAATTCTAGTGCATGTGAGCACACATTTGCAAAAGAGAGGGATCACCAAATCACACGTGGCATCGTCCTCCTACCACACAAAGACAATCTGTGTCCAAAGTGTTCATGCGGATGCCCCCTTCCAGCACTGCCCCCACCCCGTATTCCCCCCCATGGGCTTGGAGCTGTCAGACTCTTTTTAGCCAATTTAGGTGTGGAGAAATGTTGATCCAGTTGTCATGTGTGTTTTTCCAATGACTGACTGAGGTTGAGCCCCTTCTCATTTTAGAATGAGCATTTGGATTTCCTCTTTTCTGAAGAGGAATAGTCATCTTTTTCTTATTTGTAGGAATTCTCTAATATTTTGATGCAAGCTTTTGTTGGATATGTGTTTGTAATAAGCTTCTCAGTGGCTTACATTTAAAAAAACTTTATATCAGGGCGCCTGGGTGGCACAGCGGTTAAGCGTCTGCCTTCGGCTCAGGGCGTGATCCCGGCGTTACGGGATCGAGCCCCACATCAGGCTCCTCCCCTATGAGCCTGCCTCTTCCTCTCCCACTCCCCCTGCTTCTGTTCCCTCTCTCGCTGACTGTCTCTATCTCTGTCGAATAAATAAATAAAAAAATCTTAAAAAAATTAAAAAAAACCCACTTTATATTGAAGAATAACATATAAAAAAGTATATAAATTATGTACAAATTCTAAGTACAGCTTAATGAATTTTCACAAAGGAATATGCCTATGCCTGTGTAACCACCACCAGATCCAGGAAAGACACTGGCAGCATACTAGGAGCCCTCCTGCGTCCCCAGCACACCCCAATCATTTTCTCACCCGAGAGATAACAACTGTTTCGGACTTCTAACACCACAGATTTCTTTCATGTGTCAAGCCCTTCTCTGTTAATGGTGTCTTCTGATTATGAGAAATTCTCAGTGTTAATATATTCATATTTCTTAATCTTGATATTCCTTTATAGTCACTACTTTCTGTGTCCTATTCAAGCATCTACCCCTTTCCAAGATCATGAAGGCGTTTTCTTATTTTGTAAGAGCCTTATCATTCTTCCATTTGCATTTAATTCTACAATCCACTTGTAATTAATTTTTGTCTTTGGTGTGTAATAGGAGCCCAATCTCACTCTATCCAACACATGGATACCCAATTGTCCCAGCACTGCCTTTGAGAGCGTGCACAAGGGGGAGGGCCAGAGGGAAAGGAGAGAGAGAATCCCACTGGGCGGGGAGCCTGACGTGGGGCTCAACCTCACCGCCCTGAGACTGGGGCCTGAGCCAACACCAAGAGTCAGACACTTAACGGACTGCGCCACGTGGCGCCCCGCACTACTCATAAAACCATCATCTCCCAGCGATCTACAGTGCACCCTCATCACAGATCAGGCATGGGCTGTCCACTCTGTCTCACAGGACTATTTCCTACCCTTGCACCACCACCATAGTGTCTCAATCACTCTAATTTTCTAAAAAGTCTTGACATTTAGTAAAACAAATTCTCCCCTCTTAACATTATCTTCCAAGAGTCAACTACTTTTGGCTGTTTGCATTTCCATGTAAATTATAAAACAGCTCTCAAGTTCTTTAAAAAAAAAATCTATTAGAATTGCAGTGAAGTTCAGTTCAACTTTAGAAATAGTCACATCTTTACAAATTGCTTCTTCAATCCACGAACTGAAATATACCTTTCCATTTATTAAAGACTTAATTTCTCTTGATAGTTTTATTATTTTCCTCACAAAGGTCTTATACTTCTTTTGTTGGATTTATTACTAGGTATATGATAGTCTACGATACTATAATAAATGTTATAGTATTTATTTTCTAAGCAACTGTTGCTTATTTATAGAGAAAAAAAATCTGTACTTAAGAATTCTTTCAAGGAACCATGCATGCTAATCTCTATTAATCCTAATTATTCATCTGCTGATTCTTTTATATGAGTATATATATATAATACATAACACCTGCAGATAAAGGGAAGGGATTTTCTTCTCCTAATGTTTATATCTTTTATTTTTCTTGTTCTAGTGTACTGGCTAGGACTTCCAGACAATGTTAATAAAAAGAGGTAATAGTAGGCACTCTTACTCTTGCCTTGCTCTTGATCTGAAAAGGAAAGTTTCAATTTTTACCAGTAAGTATGATTTTGGCTCTAAGTGTCCCATAGAGAATACCTGGAGACATGTTCTATTCTCAGTCTGCTAGAATTTTTTTAAAGATTTATTTATTTATTATTTTAAGAGGGAGGAAGGGGCAGAAGGAGAGAATCTGATGCGGGGCTCCATCTCACAACCCTGAGATCAAGACCTGAGCCGAAATCAAGAGTCAGACGCTTAACTGACTGAGCCACCCAGGTGCCCCAGTCTGCTAGAATTTTTTTTAAACTCAAGAACAGATTTAGAATTATTTAAAATTTTATTTATTTATATGAGAGTGAGCATGAGCAGTGGGGGAGGGGCAGAGAGAGAGGGAGAAGACAACAAGCAGACTTCATGCTGAGCAGGGGGCCCGATGTGGGGCTTGATCCCAAGACCCTGAGATCATGACCTGAGCCAAAGGCAGATGCTTAACCGACTGAGCCACCCAGGTGGCTCTACAGATTACTTAATAACACTCGTATCACAGACTAAATACAGTTAATTAAACTACATGTGCTCTTTCTTACTTTTAGGAAAAAGAAATTCAGCGAACAGAAGGGTTCGGTAACCTTTCTGTATCTCTGAAATAACACAATGCTGTGTCAGAATACAAAAATCTATTTAATTTGGGATTATTCCTACATAGCAAATGGATTTAGTTTATGGTACAAGTTTCTCTTCAACTCAGCAACCTGAACCCCACAAAGACCTTACTCTGTATCATGGTTTACGTCATTTACTTCAAGGATCTTATCTGCTCCAGAAGTGCAGTAAGTGAGCAAACCACCAAATCAGATTGAAATTCATAGCACTGGAAGCTACATCAATTACAGTATGTGGTTTGAAAAGAGAATGACAATTAGTCAGTAAAACAGCAAAGTAATTTCTCTCACCAGCTTGGCCAGCTTGAAATTTCCTCTGTATATCACAAAAGTAAGAAAAATACACCACTCCTCATAAATCGAAGCAGATTGGAAATAATGCCCTTGTAGCAAAGGAACAGTCGCACTAACAGCTACTATCTCTAGTTCCTGTCATCTCCCCAGTGACCCCAGAGCCTAGGTCCTGCTACCTCCCACTGAAGGGAGGGGACGGTCAGAACAACAGGCGTCATGGAACGTTCAGCACGTGACCCCAACGGCGCTCACAGCTTTAGCCGTAGTACCGTGTTTCATCTTCACGGTAACCTGTCAAGTTAGGCACTGGTATCCCATTTTACAAAGAAAGAAATTGAGCTTCAGACTGGTTTAGGAAACAAGAGCAAAGTCCTCCCGCTAGTAACCGTCAGAGCCTAGACTCCAGCCCAAGCATCTGCTGCTTCAATCTGCTGCTCCTGCTGCATAACGCCTCCTCCCCAGGGGGTATTAAAAATACTGGAATATTACTATACTTTTACTACCAACAAAGTTATCTGGATGACACACAAATTGTATTTAGCTCTACTGTAAAGCTTCTAGGTTCTATTTCAACATGCACGATGATCTTATAGCGTATTGCTATCATACCTGAAGTGAACTAGTTTACCGGAAAGGAAAACTACGCACTGTGTAAGAACAGAACAGAGTAAACCAGTGATTGGCAGAGGCAAGAGACTTATCCAGGGTGCCTGCCTAGGTCATTTACAGAAAGGGAAGACCCTCAAAGAGATCTTTTGCAAATAAAAACGGCTTGCCATACATTATTTCCTTTCCTAAAACAAGATGGGAAAAAAGAGCATTTGCTCAGTACCCACTCCCCTTGGATCCAGTCTTAATGACTACACTTGATTAATTAAAGACGTGCTTACAATAGTCTACAGAAAAGAGTTTCCGTAGCAGGCCTGAGACTGTTATTTTCAGAAAGGCCTGCCAGCAAGGCCACCATTGGGCTAGAGTCTGGGAACTTGGATTTCGGGCATGTTCCCACCATCCCCCAATAAGGATGGTCACTATCTATAAACTATGCAAATAATATGGTTTATGCTGAATATGCGCTTTCCTTCCAGGAGTTTGGAACTCTGGCCAACTCCTGGCCAGTGCTAAGCAGAGGGTGCCTATGTAATCAGCCCCTAAGAACAGTGCTGGGCACGGAGTCTCTAATAGCTTCCCACGGTCACAGTTTACGTGTAGCACAACCTATGTGACTCCACTGGGAGAGGACTCTTAGAAGCCTGCACCTCATGGGGTGACTGGGTGATGGGCATTAAGAAGGGCACTTGTAAGGAGCACCGGGTATTATATGCAACTGATGAATCACTAAATTCTACCCCTGAAACTAACAATACACTCTATGTTAATGAACTTGAATTTATTTATTTATTTATTTTTTAAAGATTTTATTTATTTATTCGACAGAGATAGAGACAGCCTCAGTGAGAGAAGGAACACAAGCAGGGGGAGTGAAAGGAAGAAGCAGGCTCATAGCAGAGGAGCCTGATGTGGGGCTCGATCCCACAACGCCGGGATCACGCCCTGAGCCGAAGGCAGACGCTTAACCGCTGTGCCACCCAGGCGCCCCAATGAACTTGAATTTAAATAAAATGTAAAAAAGAAAAAAAAAGAAAGGAAAAAAGAAGAAAAGAAGCTCGCACCTGGTTTCCTCCAGACTTCGCTCACTTGTGCACCTTTTCCCTTTGCTGCTTTTGTTTTTGTCTTTGCTCATCGCAATAACTCATAGCTGTGAATACAACTAGACAGTGAGTCTCTGAGTCCTCCTGGCAAATCAGTGAACTTCAGGGTGGCCTTGTGCACCCCAACACAGATAGTAAGATACCTTCAGACTATGTGTATAAAATAGCTCCAGCCAATAACATGGCGATGAAAATGTGCTTAAGATTGGCAAGTAGCAAAATAAGTTCTAAAACACCCTAACCTTGGATTAAGCTACGGCTCTTGTGAAATCAGTGATACTCACCAGGAACTCTAGCAGGAAAGGAATCAGGAGACCCTGCTCCAGCACCACCTTCTTCTTCATCTTCTTCAAATTCCAAATTCTCTTCTTCACCAGGTGCTAAAATTCTTCTACATGCAAAACGGCAGGCAAAATAGTGAGCTACAAAATTAACTACCCTAGGAGACATTATAGCCACCCATTTCCCAGGTAAGATGTGGATACAAAAAATGTTGACACAAAAATATGGATCTATTGATATTATAGATATCAATACTGATATAAAAATGCAGAAATATCTGAAAACTAGGTATAAAATAAGGCAATAAAATAAGAGAAATATTGGTGCTTATTTTTTTTTTTTTTTACCTTAAGGGGACAGGCTGAACGTCAAATGGGAATTCCTTATTATATGTAAGAATATTCTTTAGGACTAGAATAAAAACAGAAAGAAAGACACATAAATTCTTCCACGAAAAAATTTTGTTAGAAATGACTGATTTTTAATCAATTTTACTATGCATATTAATACTTTAAAAAAATTCCCAATCTTATCATTCAGAGCCACGATGCTTTTGTCCATTGAAGGTCTTAGCAAAATGAAAATATCCATAGTATACTCCAGATACCAGTACTTTGTCAGATCTCCAAGGAAAGTAAGTTCCAGAGTCTCAGAGCGCTCACAGAAAATAAACTCCAAAATAGTTGTATGTTCAAGGTCCCAGGTGAACACAGGGCAGCAGAAGAAAAGATCTCCTTCCGGGAATACTTCAATGACAAGACTGGTTCAAAGATAACCAATTAGAGGACATGAGCTTATTTTAGTCTATGTCCTGATTAGATTTCCCCTCAAGTCCATAAAACTGGCAAAACTGTATAAAATTGGTTACGATTTCCATATGCCATTTATGGTAGTTTATTATAGACATACATATATCTACCTACTACATACATAGACAAATACATAAAGCGGGATTCACCCTCAAGAGAAGTCTCCACATAACATGGCACCCGCCACCTTCTGCATTAGGGTATGATCCATGATTACATCCTGGCATGTAAACTTAGAGATGTTCTAGGGATGCCTGGGTGGCTCGGTTGGTTAGCGGCTGCCTTGGGCTCGGGTCATGATCCCAGAGTCCTGAGATTGAGTTCCACACTGGGCTCTCTGCTCAGTGGGGAGCCTGCTTCTCCCTCTGCCGGCCCAATCCCCCTGCTTGTGCTCTTTCTCTGACAAATAAAATCTTTAAAAAAAAAACACAAAAACCTTCAATTAAAAAAAAAAAAAAGATGTTCTGTAACTCTGCTTACGTTTAGAGAGCTACTATGATGTGGATACCTTACAGAGTTACTAAAAGTATGTAATTTAGTGCTTCGTATCTGGCATTATGGGTCTTCAGTAATTATCTGCAATTACATGAAGGTAAAGTAATGGCATCAACCGAGCAATCCAAAAAGTTCCTCTGATTTTGTACTCAACTTACTCAGCTTGTTTCAGAGTGCTGTAGTTCAGAGATAAAATAGCTGTGGCATATATGTTGTCATCCCAAAGTAGGAAATCCCGGAGCAGAGGATGCAATTTTATGACTTATTCCAACAGGAGTCAGAGGCGTTTTTCAGACTTCTAATATATGCATTCAATTTACTGAGTCTTCCAGATATGCTCTGCATATCATATGATCTTGGCAAATTTTTAAATTGATAGGATTAAATGTCTTCAGGGAATCTTCTCCCATAATTAAAAAAATAACCTTTCAGATGGGAAGCACTTATTCATTTTGTCTACCAGAAAAATGAAAGAAATCAGCCACGAAAGCAGAACGCACTTTGTTGACTGTCATTTTTAGAGTGTGGCCTTCAGGGGTGGCAGGCCGTGCTCTGTGCAAGTGGGCTGGGAGCGGGAGCGAAGTTTCCCGACAGACGTGTGCCATCAGCTGTCAGCCGACAGGTGGGCCTGTGTGTGCACATTGTACCGACTGAGCCACGTGGCCCCCATACAAAATACCGATTCGTAGAAAATGTTTCTGTTAATATAACTCATAACAAGTGCCTAGCTTTGATAAATGCAAAATTACAGAGCATATCCTGAGATATAATATACATATTTACATTCCTTTAAAAGGCAATAGCAAATTAAAATCACCTAAAAAGACAACTAAGTACGAAGAAGGGAGAGGTCCAAATGAAAAGCACTATATAAATTCAAAATATAACAAAATAAATCCCAATACTATCTTTCCATTCCCACCCCTAATCTTAAAAAAACAAAAACAGGCTAACAAACAAAAAAGCAAGAAATAGAAGACTAATGCAGATTTTGGTCCAATCTGCCATTAATACATGGGTCAATAATCTCTCAAAAGCTTGAACTGGAAACCCACGATATTTAGGATTGATGTCAATATTGCACCATTATAGGTATCACAACAAAATACAGTGGAAGGAACATAGGCCTTGGGGTCACTTAGCACCCTGGTTAAAACCCAGTTCTGGCCTTTACAATCTGTAAGATCATGCGGTTAGCGAACTGTAGCTGAGTGGACTTATCTGAGTGTTTGGTCTCATTACTGGTAATGGTAACCATTAAAATCAATGAAAGATCCTATAAGGCAACAGAAGAAATCTGTAACACTCTAAAATTTTATTTGGAAACACCAAAAAACAAACAAAAAACTAATGGAAAGCAGTGACTAAATAGAAAACCCAAATCCTAATTATTCTTATCATTTAAAAAAAATTGAACATTATAATCTTTAAAACCATTACAAAACAGACATCCTCACTGTGGCTAATCTTTTTTTAAAAGCCATTGATGTGCTTTTCTTAAAATAATCTTAATAGGTCAGAAAAGACCATATGTGGTAGATTTCATTTATACAAAATGTCGAGAACAGGCAAATTCACAAGACAGAAAGTGGATTAATGGTTGCCTAGGGCTGGGAATTGAGGAGTGGGGGAAGCAGGTGTGTGCTAAACAGGGACAGGGCTTCTTTCTGGGGTGATGAAAATATGGTGGACTGTGGTACTTGTGCCTTTTCCTACTCTGCAAAGAGAACGTTCATATGAACAACAAGAAAACATTCTTCTAAGAGAACATTCATGTGAACCTATAAGAAAATCTTACTTGGCACATCCCAACCACCAAAACATCTGAAGCAACTGTTTACTTCAAAAAAGCTTTCAAGAAGAGACAGGAGAAAGGGGACAACAAGGAAATCTTTTGTAGAGCATCACAAACAGCCGGACTGTAGTTTTTGAGGACATGAAGGGNTTACTAAAAGTATGTAATTTAGTGCTTCGTATCTGGCATTATGGGTCTTCAGTAATTATCTGCAATTACATGAAGGTAAAGTAATGGCATCAACCGAGCAATCCAAAAAGTTCCTCTGATTTTGTACTCAACTTACTCAGCTTGTTTCAGAGTGCTGTAGTTCAGAGATAAAATAGCTGTGGCATATATGTTGTCATCCCAAAGTAGGAAATCCCGGAGCAGAGGATGCAATTTTATGACTTATTCCAACAGGAGTCAGAGGCGTTTTTCAGACTTCTAATATATGCATTCAATTTTACTGAGTCTTCCAGATATGCTCTGCATATCATATGATCTTGGCAAATTTTTAAATTGATAGGATTAAATGTCTTCAGGGAATCTTCTCCCATAATTAAAAAAATAACCTTTCAGATGGGAAGCACTTATTCATTTTGTCTACCAGAAAAATGAAAGAAATCAGCCACGAAAGCAGAACGCACTTTGTTGACTGTCATTTTTAGAGTGTGGCCTTCAGGGGTGGCAGGCCGTGCTCTGTGCAAGTGGGCTGGGAGCGGGAGCGAAGTTTCCCGACAGACGTGTGCCATCAGCTGTCAGCCGACAGGTGGGCCTGTGTGTGCACATTGTACCGACTGAGCCACGTGGCCCCCATACAAAATACCGATTCGTAGAAAATGTTTCTGTTAATATAACTCATAACAAGTGCCTAGCTTTGATAAATGCAAAATTACAGAGCATATCCTGAGATATAATATACATATTTACATTCCTTTAAAAGGCAATAGCAAATTAAAATCACCTAAAAAGACAACTAAGTACGAAGAAGGGAGAGGTCCAAATGAAAAGCACTATATAAATTCAAAATATAACAAAATAAATCCCAATACTATCTTTCCATTCCCACCCCTAATCTTAAAAAAACAAAAACAGGCTAACAAACAAAAAAGCAAGAAATAGAAGACTAATGCAGATTTTGGTCCAATCTGCCATTAATACATGGGTCAATAATCTCTCAAAAGCTTGAACTGGAAACCCACGATATTTAGGATTGATGTCAATATTGCACCATTATAGGTATCACAACAAAATACAGTGGAAGGAACATAGGCCTTGGGGTCACTTAGCACCCTGGTTAAAACCCAGTTCTGGCCTTTACAATCTGTAAGATCATGCGGTTAGCGAACTGTAGCTGAGTGGACTTATCTGAGTGTTTGGTCTCATTACTGGTAATGGTAACCATTAAAATCAATGAAAGATCCTATAAGGCAACAGAAGAAATCTGTAACACTCTAAAATTTTATTTGGAAACACCAAAAAACAAACAAAAAACTAATGGAAAGCAGTGACTAAATAGAAAACCCAAATCCTAATTATTCTTATCATTTAAAAAAAATTGAACATTATAATCTTTAAAACCATTACAAAACAGACATCCTCACTGTGGCTAATCTTTTTTTAAAAGCCATTGATGTGCTTTTCTTAAAATAATCTTAATAGGTCAGAAAAGACCATATGTGGTAGATTTCATTTATACAAAATGTCGAGAACAGGCAAATTCACAAGACAGAAAGTGGATTAATGGTTGCCTAGGGCTGGGAATTGAGGAGTGGGGGAAGCAGGTGTGTGCTAAACAGGGACAGGGCTTCTTTCTGGGGTGATGAAAATATGGTGGACTGTGGTACTTGTGCCTTTTCCTACTCTGCAAAGAGAACGTTCATATGAACAACAAGAAAACATTCTTCTAAGAGAACATTCATGTGAACCTATAAGAAAATCTTACTTGGCACATCCCAACCACCAAAACATCTGAAGCAACTGTTTACTTCAAAAAAGCTTTCAAGAAGAGACAGGAGAAAGGGGACAACAAGGAAATCTTTTGTAGAGCATCACAAACAGCCGGACTGTAGTTTTTGAGGACATGAAGGGTAAATGGGCATCAATAATTGTAACTTTATACTCTCCAGTAAAGTCTACTGCAAATGTTTACCAAAGTAATTACAGCTTTAGTAAAGTGATTAAAACAAAGGCTAAAACATATGAATGAAGTAGGACCTGGAATCAAATAATTTTTCATATTCTATAATGGTGAACAGAATAATAATTACTATAAATATTACAGGAACTCTAAAAGCACAAAAAAAATCACATAGGACTAGGTAGGAACAGAAATGAATAAGCATCTATGCTGATAATCTTCATATCTATAATAGATTAGTTTTCTAAAGGAGTACCACCAAGAATGAAAAATAAAACTTACTTGGTTCTAGCTTCTTCAGGTCCTCCAGTTTAAATTCTTCTTGAGACTGTGTGGACTGAATTTAAAATATGCATATTACATCTTTTTATTACAAACATTTCACTATCCCCTATGTCTTTTAAGTAGTAAGAACTAAATATTCAAAAAGTGGACAAAATAAATGAATCCATTTCATGCTTTCAGAGTAGAAAATGAAAAGTCCTGGGATGCCTGGGTGGCTCAGTTGGTTAAGCGTCTGCCTTTGGCTCAGGTCATGATCCCAGGGTCCGGGATCGAGTCCCACAACGGGCTCCTTGCTCAGAGGGGAGCCTGCTTCTCCCTCTGCCTGCCACTCCCCCTCTTGTGCTCTGACAAATAAATAAAATCTTAAAAAAAAGGAAAAGAAAATGAAAAGTCCCAAACTGGTTTTTGTTTTTATATTTTGGAACATTCAGGCTAAAAATAACAAAAAACTGAAGTTATACCTTTTCTCTCTCCAGTTCATTAAATATGAATTAAATCTTTTAATAGGAGCTTAACCCATGAATTCCTATTGCTGGAAATCTCTTCCGAGACAATACTGCTTTTAGCATTAATGCTTAAGGTTTATTAGACTAGTTCATAATGATTTTTCCTTATATTAGAAAGCAGGGAAAAAAACGTGTTTACCTGTAAAGCTGCACTTCGTAATTCCAAGCATGTTGCAATTTTGCCTATGGTTTTCTGTAGGAAAAAGAAAAAGTCATAAATACCGAATATATTGCAAGTGTTAGTTGTCAAAACCATGGAGTTAATTTTTATTAGTAAGG
This sequence comes from Ailuropoda melanoleuca, assembly GCF_002007445.2. Taxonomy (NCBI): domain Eukaryota; kingdom Metazoa; phylum Chordata; class Mammalia; order Carnivora; family Ursidae; genus Ailuropoda; species Ailuropoda melanoleuca. The sequence goes on from NC_048225.1 coordinate 119,414,822, forward strand.
GATCTATAATTTTTTTAAATTTTACTTCTTCGAAGCATCTTGCAGATTTTTTTTAAAAAAGATTTTATTTATTTATTCGACAGAGATAGAGACAGCCAGTGAGAGAGGGAACACAAGCAGGGGGAGTGGGAGAGGAAGAAGCAGGCTCAAAGCGGAGGAGCCTGATGTGGGGCTCGATCCCACAACGGCGATCACGCCCTGAGCCAAAGGCAGACGCTTAATCGCTGTGCCACCCAGGCGCCCCCATCTTGCAGATTTTAAAGAGAAACAGGAGGCAAAGGGCTAAGATAAGGGAGAGAATGTGAGTCTATATTTTCTCCTGACCTAACTGTACCATGACCAATTTTAAATCAAGTTTGCTTTAGATTTATTTAAAGGGCAATGAAAAGGTCTTCCAACATCTTCCCTCCCAAGCTTTGCCTTCTCTTCATCTCCATTATGCCTGAAATTTGCTAAAAGATTTAAAATTAAAAAATATCTGAAAGCCAGTGAAATAGTATCATTTAATTTTGACATAAGTCCAATCTTGACTTGTCTCATTAAATATGTAGGTAATACTTAGCAAAATCAATACTTGTGATGAATGGTGCCAAGTTTTATAGTCAGATCTGTCTCACATGAGCTATAAAATGGATATAAACGATAGGGTACGGTCCTTGCTTTTAACAAGCTCCAGTTCTATTATGTGCGATGAGACTCTACAAAATCACCGTAACACAAAGGAGCGAGACTTGATTCTTATAAGCTTTAGCAAAGCGAACCATCACACATTCTGAAGAAACAGTGCAAGGATCTGTGTTAGAAATCAAGCCTCAGTGACTGGGAGGATTTGTAACACTGAAGAGTTTAGAAAACCGTCACGGTTCAGTTGTCTGAAGTCTCAAACTGAAAGCAGAGGGATATAGGTTTGAAAAGTGAAGAGCGAGTAAGTGTGTGTGTGTGTGTGTGTGTGTGTGTGTGTATGCATGCATGCTGGGGGCAGCAGTGATCTTTCTGAAGGGGACCCTCCATGACTAGCTGAGGAATCTGTTATTACTTTAGCAATAAATTACACAGAGGTTTTTGAATAGAAGAATGATGATCAGATTTGACCTTTAGGAAGACTGTTATGACAACGGTCTCCATAGGTTGGGGGAGAAAAGGGAAAAGACTACAGGCAAGAGCAGTCAGGTTACTCCAGCTGTCTGGGTAAATGAGAATCAGAACAAGAACATGAACGACTAGAATGGAAATAAAGAGGAGGAGACCCAAAGAAGAAATATCTTACAAGAGCAGGCGGCTGAATTAGGCCCGTTGACATTTTGAAGTCCTTCGAAAGAAGGGCATTTCTTATGTTTTCATTAGGAATAAATCCAGACCATAACAGTGAAGGATTCACGTACAATATTTGCAATACCTTCACATGAAACATTCTTTGGGAAAAAATGACATGTTTTTTTCTACACGTACTGATCACTTGCAAAAGTTTAGTAAATTGGATTTTCCTTTCTTTATAAGATAAACGAGGAGCAAAGGAGTGTAACAAGTACTGTCCTGGCCCCTGGTACTCAGGCTAGGAGGCATTATGCAATTACCTTATCGACAATCGACAGCTGGTAGAGCCAACTCCAACCACTCCTGAGCCAGACAGGACCCTTGGCCAAGGAATAAGTAACACTATCTCCACGATCTTTAAAAATTCCTTTTAATCCCAATATCACAGTTAAGAAAATATCCAATTTTATTCTGAAATTTTACATTTAAAGATTACGTTTAAATTTAGTAACTTCAAAAGGACTCAAGATAACTCAGATATTTATTTACTCTCTCAAATAGCTATTGCATAGGAACCAGCAAGAGTCTTTTCTACATAAAATCTAATATTCCCATTGTTGTTCAAATATACCACTCAACTCTGACAAAACTAAGTGATTTAAATATATAAGTAAATAAAATAAAATAAATAAAATGAACTATAAAGTTTTTTTATAAAAACATAAACATACATACAATACAGTAATGGCTAACAGCTATTAAGTACTCAAGTTCTAAGTGATTTATAAGCATTAATTCGTATGATCTTCATTATAACCCTGAGTTAGAGACAATCATTCTACCAATGTGAAAACTGAAGAGATTAAGCAGCTTGCCCTAGACATCCATGTCTTCTATACATACACTAGTAATATGTACAATAAACCGATATACTTATTTTAATACCATTTGGCCATACTTTTCAGGTTCTTTTAAAAATGCTTTTTAAAAAGGATTCTGTATTAAGTGAGCTGTATCAATGAGTAAGTCTTTAGAAATATTAGTTAACTCCCTTTCTTTCATTTGCTATGAAATCCATTTGCTTTGAGGCTGTTAACATTTAAGATAAAATGTAGTTTAACAATTACGATTCCACTAATAACCCATTTTAAATTTAAACATTTCTCCAAGTTAAGCAGAAGCAACAGCTTTTTACACAGAATCTACTGAACTATGGCAAAATACCAATAGGCATTATTCATAACTACTTTAAGGGACCACACCCAACATCAGTATTAAAAAGGGAGCGAAACACTATCATTTTCAGCTGCAGCAATGACTTTTAAAACATGTAGCATTTATTGATGTCAAAATCAATTGCTTGCTACTGTCACTGTGTCACCTTTCTTAAAAACAAATGGTTAGGAAAAATGATTAACCAGCACAAGGTCACTTGTGTCCAGGTATTAAATACTGACTATTAACCAACGTACATTAAGACTAAGCACTGAAGGTAAATGAAGTTTAGTTTTAAAAGATTTAAATTATTAGCACCTCATTCAAATCAACTGCTCATGCAAAATATGGTACAGAAATGGAAAATGTTCTCGTTTTCAGAATATTGGCTATTTTATTTTGCCAATGGTAGGGAAATTAATAAAAACAGCAGCTAAGGAGAGGATGGAATAAAAACAAAGAGCCAAGTTAATTTTGCTAAAATGTATTCAATTTACATAAGGAAAAAGTTTAAAAAATACACATAAAGTAGTACCATTTCAATCCCAGACTTAATTTTAATTTAAACAGCCAGTCATCTACTCTCTAGCAGGGGGGAGGCCAGGTGGGAGAAAAAAGAGGAAGGCGGGGGAGAGAGTGGAAAGGGGGAACCTATGAAATATAAAACAAGCACATAGTGCTGGAACTCTCATTACTACCAAATTCGATTCAAAACAGGGAAAAACTTTCTAAGCATCATGAGACAGGATGTTCTGTCCAGAAACTTACATGAGAAAAACGACGACACCAAAGTACGGAATTTAATGGAATGAAAGCTTTTGGCAGCTATTCTTTGGCTACTAAACTCAGTTGTTATAATGACAAAACTATTGAGGACTGAAATGAGAACTAAGTCCACTAATCATGAGGGAGGATCAAATAAGAGTCCTAAATTTTCTCATTTTCCACCAGAAATCTTTGAGAATATTATGAATAGCAAATCCATGTGAAGATTTTTTTAATGACCAATTAATAAAGTTTAGAGAGATCAGTAGTTCTGCTCTAGAGTTTAGATTTAAAATACTGTTAAGATGTGTATGTTATTTTCTCAAAAATTACTATTTCTCTGATCTTAAATAATTATATATGGATAAATATCAATAATCTAAGACCCAACAAAGCATTTATTCATCAACTATTTTTCAAAGCTTATTGTAAGACAGTAAAAATCTTCATAAAGAAATACTGGTTTTTATTTTTATTTTTTTTTTAAAGATTTTATTTATTTATCTGACAGAGGGAGAGAGAGAGAGACAGCCAGAGAGGCAACACAAGCAGGGGGAGTGGGAGAGGAAGAAGCAGGCTCCCAGCGGAGGAGCCTGATGCGGGGCTCAATCCCAGAACACTGGGATCACGCCCTGAGCCGAAGGCAGAAGCTTAACAACTGAGCCACCCAGGCGCCCCTGAAATACTGGTTTTTAAAAAAATTTTCCAAAGTCCCACAAACTATGAATGGTTAGCGTAATTCTAAGATTTGTCACTGCTACAAAAATACTGAGAACAGCAAAAGCATAAAAAATAAAATTCAAAATAGTAAACATAAAGAACAATTTTGCTCAGGGTAATATAAGGTAGATTCTGCATTTTCCTGAAAATGCAATTGAGCTTCTTCTCCTTAGGCTTATATGCCAGGTCTGGCATTCAATTAATTTTGCAGACCTAACAGTTGGTTTTGAAATCTCCTATAACATGTTCTTCGGAACACTAAGCCCAATGAGGTGTCCTATAAAGGGAGGAGGGGGGCAGCCTCCAAAAGCAAACAAATTTAAGAAACACTCCATTACCCAAAGTTTTACCTCAACACACACATTAGCATATTAAAAGCCCTGACAAGTCACAAACTCTCCGTTCAAATAACACCTATTAATTTTTCAGAGCCAGTGTTCCCCCAGATCACATCTGGGAAATCTTTGTTCCCTAATTATTAACTTGGAGCCTCTTGACTTTCTCCTTGGGTAACATTCAAAATAAGGTCTGTATGTCAGTATGAGTTGTTTGGCCCATTGTGAATGTTTCACCTGTATTTTTTAAGAAAATTAAATTTGTAAATGCACACAACTTGCCTTAAGTTCCTAATGTAGTACAGAATGATTGGGGGTCCTTCTCCAAGCCCAAGGAATAGGCAGGCAGGCACAAGCTCCCTCTGTAGTCACAACTGGCAGCCACAAATGCCCCCTAGGCAGGTATTATAAATAACAAATACCTCAGAAATCAGGCCTCCAGGAAAGGAGGAGGTACAGAAAGCTTCAAAGGTATAAGTCATTAGAAGATGTAGGGCTATCTTTTAGGATCATTCAAGGTTATCGAATCCCTCATTTCATACATAAGGAAATTAGGGCCACAGCACAGAGCCCAGATTCAAGACCGGTCTTCTGACTCCAGACCTCAGGCTTTTCCTCTAGGTCATGCTGCCTCCCAGGACTTCTGGAGTATAAGACCTGTGGGTCTGTGTAAACTGAAAAAAAGGCAGCATCGGTGGCTACTAAGGAACAGCTATAAACTAAAGAATAAAGAGCATTATCGAACATCAGCTTCAGCCTTAGAAAGTTAAAGAAAATTAAGAAAAAGTTTCTTTTTTCTTGTTAGTTTAATCATTGTATGACAAAGCTCATTCTTGATGGCATTTAAAAAAAATTTTAGGTCAACTCACCTACTATTTGCGGTCATATTGCTCACAGATCCTATACCCATGCAAGAGGCGCTGGTGAAAAAGCACGTAGTAACGCAAGACCAACAGATGATTCAAGCATGGGAAGGGGGTCATGAAACTTTGTAAAAATTCCCTAAGCTTTCATCTGTTTCCATATTCGTAACACACTTTGTCAGCTATTAATTTGCATACTCAAATATTTGAGATTTTGTTTCAAAATTAATTTTGTGATGTCAGCTGATCACTTATTAATCATTTCCTAGAGTTCACAAATCTTATAGAGGTGATAAAGCATATAGTCTTTGTTCCTTTCCTCAAGCAAACCAATCATTTCTTCTGTGGTTAACTATTTTCCTGGACTCAAATCCTGAATTTCCTAAATCTACTGCATACATTAACAACGGTAAAGGAAAAAAGAAAAATGCACCTGTAAATTGTAGTAACGTGTTTTGTTTTCTAAATACAAAAAAAAGTACAGATGATGCAGATACTAAGTATTTTTAAAATGCAAACATACTGACTTGCGTGAGAAATATAGCTAACCCTAATCTTTAGGGGTTTTATCTGTTCAAACGCCTATAAGTAAGAGTCAAATGAATAAAGACAAAAGGACTAAAATAAATTTTAGGCTTAAAACGTGTGCAAAAAACCACTCCCATCCCTTGTACAGAAAAAGAATAAAAACAAATTAAGTCACTATAGTTTTCACAATGTCTTTTCTTAAGAGAAGAGGGAAAAACTGACCCAGTAATTTTTTTCATTATCTACAAGATTAAAATTTGACTTAACACTAGATACTCTGCGCCAGGAAAAAATGGGACTTGTTTCTTCCTGTTTCTTTTCACTCTTTGAAAGCAAAGCTTCTTAAAGTATCCCACTTTTTATAATCTCTAAAAGTCCACGGCATCGACTCAACACATTAAAATCTTAATTAAGAGCACCACTGAGACCGTTTGCAACCTTATGCATTTATTTTGCTGATGGATTCTTATGCCAAATTCTTGACTTAAACTATTTTTTTTTAATTATAATTTTACTATTACTTTTTTCAGTGATGGTTTTGGGGGTTTTGTTTTGTTTTTTGGCTTTGTGTTTGTTTTGAGAGGAGGAAGAAGGGATTAAGAAAATTTAGAGTTAAATAAGTCTTGAAGGTGGACGTAATTACTCACAAACTTCAGCCTCTGGAATCTACCCCTCTCCCAGAGTGTAGATAGTCTCCACTAAAGTTAAAGTCTAAATGGCTGAGTTGAGAAATTCATCAAGTGAGAAAGTTACTAAGTGGTAAATCATGTGTTATCTCTCAGAGATCACTTTATGTTCCCCAAAGCATAATCGGTGTCATTCTTTGTACTTAACTATAACAGTTTCTGTTGTTTTTGCTTAATGGGTTGAAAGACAGAATTCTTTGCATTTGGAATCTTATCATACGGAGAGACTATTTTATGGTACCTTTTGTTCTTCTGTGAATTCAGAATTATTGTGTTGCGCTTGGGCCTCTTTTTGTAGATGTCTTGCTAATCTGTAAGAAGAAAAAAAAATATGTTCTTTAGAATTGAAGGAAAGCAAACTACCCTAAATACAACAAGGTGAAGTAATTTAAATCTTTTAAAAAACAGACATGAAGTATAATAATATTTTGCTGTGTTTTCAACATATAAATCTACATTAGAATCAAACTATACAACAACAACAAAAATAAGATATAATACTTTTTATACCATTGCACTGGGACAAATTTCAGCTCTAGGCAGTAAAAACAGAATCTTAGAGCTGGAAAGAATCTCAAATGGCAACTAATCCAACTTTCTTTCATGAATTTCTTCTTTAACAAGCCAATAAGCAGTTGCCCAGATTTTGCTTAAACACTTCCAGGGAGCACCAGTAATAGTACCAGCCAGAGACACTTTATCAGTCTATCATTAATTTGCTGATAAGATTAGTTCAAATAACAGCCATGACAAAATGATAAGTTTATTAAATTATGCTTTTCTAAATATTTTTCATGAAAAATAAAGAAAATCCTCCACCAATCAGACCTGAAGATCATTGTTTGCCCAATTATCATTCTTAAAAATAGCAGTTAGGCCTTGGATGAGTTTTCAAGGATGGATCTGTGTTACTAGTCCAAACTCAACAGTAAGGATCCAAAGCTTTTTTTTTTTTTTTAAAGATTTTATTTACTTATTTTGACAGAGAGAGAAAAAGAGAGTGCGCATGCACAAGCAAGGGAAGGGGCAGAGGGAGAAGTAGGCTCCCCGCTGAGCAAGCAGGATGTGGGACCTGATCCCAGGACGCTGGGATCATGACCTGAGCTGAAGGCAGACACTTAACCAACTGAGTCACGTAGGCACCCCCAAAGCTCTTTCTAAGACAACAAAAGCTCAAAGATTGACTCTTACAATGAAACAATAAAAGGACAAATAACTCAATTTAAAAATGGGTAAAGAATTTGAACATTTTTTTTAAAGATGATTTATTTTAGAGAGAGCAAGCAAGACAGGGAGTAAGCAAGCACGAACAGGGGGAAAGAAGATATAAAAATGGTCAATAAGCACATGAATATCATTTCATTAGTCGTCAGGGAAATACTAATCAAAACCACAATGAGATAGTACCTCATACCCACTAGGATGGGTACAATTTCTAAAAAAGAGAGAGGAAAAAAATAATGGTGTTGGCAAGGATATGGAAAATTTGGAACCTTCATACAGTGCTGGTAGGAATGTAAAATGATGCAGTCACTGTGGAAAACAGTTTGGCAGTTCCTCAAAAGTTAAACATAGAGTTACCATACATATAACCCAGCAATTTCAAAATTCTAGGTATAGTCCAAGAACTGAAAACATGCTCACACAAAAAAACCTGTACACGAATGTTCACAGCAGCAGCACTACGCATAATGGCCCAAAATGGAAACACCCACAATGTCTATCAACTGCAGAACGGATAAACAAAATGTGGTGCATCCATTCAATGAAACAGGAGTTGGCCACAAAGAGGAATGAAGATACAGGCTACGACACAGATGAACCTCAAAAACATTATGTTAAATGGAAAAAGCCAGATGCAAAAAAAAAAAAAAAAAATCACATATGATTCCAATTACACAAAATGTCCAAAATGGATAAATCCATAGAGACAGCAGATTTGTGGTTACCTGGGGCTGGGGTAAGGAAGGAGTGGAGAGTGATTGATTCAGGTATGGGGTTTGAGGGTGATGGAAATGTTCTGAAATGAGATGGTAGCGATGGTTGCATAACACTGTGAATATACTAGAACAACGAAACCGTACAACTTTACAATGAGAAATCTTATGTTATGTGGTATTTATCTCAATTTTTAGAAATTTGTGGGGGAAAAAGACCCCAAAGAATTGAGAGATTCTTTGATGAAACTTTTTGTAACTGGCAAAAGAATTTAAAGCCGTAATTCTCAAGCTACTATACTATTCTGGGTGGAGAATGGAAGCAAGAATGCAAAGGGTAGCAAGTGTTAGATTTCCTACTAAGCCCATTGCAGAAGACAGTTCACTGAGTTTCCAAAAAAAAGTCTTAGATGAGAGTTCTATTCTATGCAATCATGTCTTTAAAGATCAGGTGTAAAGTTCATTATATTTGATGGCCTCCATCCAATCTATGAAGGTATGCATCCTCCTTATCATAAAATATGAAAACTCCTACATAAAATCGTTGACATTTGCCAGGAATCACTCTACTACGTTACTTAAACTGTTTGCATCCATTTATTTTACCTCAAAAGGTAGAACCCCCATGATATTATCCTATGATGTCATTTAGAGACCCACTCTTTGTGGATTCTATACAGAGAAAGCACAAATAGAAACAGACATAGCCATTACCCTTGTCCTTGCTCTACACTTGGTTTCTAACACTTGCTGGCCTACCACTTATATGAAGTTCTCTTTCAGGAATTATAGTCTATATTTAATGATGTCAACTACACATCCCCAATCTCAGGGAAGTTATAATGTGGCACAGTCTCTTTATTAGAAAAGTTCTACACAGGGGCGCCTGGGTGGCACAGCGGTTAAGCGTCTGCCTTCGGCTCAGGGCGTGATCCCGGCGTTATGGGCGAGCCCCACATCAGGCTCCTCCGCTATGAGCCTGCTTCTTCCTCTCCCACTCCCCCTGTTTGTGTTCCCTCTCTCGCTGGCTGTCTCTATCTCTGTCGAATAAATAAATAAAATCTTAAAAAAAAAAAAAAAGAAAGAAAAGTTCTACACATAATATGCTAAAAGTGACTGTAACCTAAGCAGGGTCGCTGTCAGAGGAAAGGGGGTAGTTCTAAACTGCTCAAATGCTAACAGTCAGCAGACAAGGATGTTAAATTCAAACAGAATCCTGCTTTTAAAAATTAGGCAACAGACTGGGAGGAAGTATTTGCAAATCATATATCTGATAAAGGACCTGTATCCAGAATATATAAAGAACCCTTATAAACTCAATAGACAAGGAACCCGGTTTAAAAATGGGCAAAAGATTTGAATAGACATTTCCTAAACCAGACTTACAGAGGGAAAATAAGCATAAGAAAAGATGTTCAGCAGCATTAGTCATAAGAGAAAGGCAAATTAAAACTACAGTGAAGTACACTATACACCTACTAGAATGGCTATACTAGAAAAGACAGACGATGACAAATGCCATCAAGATGGAGAGCACTAACTCTGAAACACTGCGAATAGAAACATAAAACTGTATCGCCAGTCTGGACAATGTGGCAGTTTCCTCCAAAAAAGTACACATAAATTTACCATACAAACCAGAAATTCCACTCCTTGGTACCTACCCAAAAAGGAATGAAAATACATGTGCACACAAAGACTTACATGTGAATGTTCAAAAAAGCATTACTGCTAATAGTCAAAAAGTAGAAAACTCAAATGTCCCTTAACTAGTGAAAGGACACACGAACATGGTATATCCATTCAACGTAATCCTATTCAGCAGTAAAGAGGAACAAAGTACCGATATATGGTCAAGGTGGACGAACCTCAAACACATTATGCTAAATCAAAGAAGCCACATACAGAGATCACATTTTATATGAATCAATTTACATGAAATGTCCAGAAAAGACAAATCTTCAGAGACAGAATATATATTAGCAGTTGCCTGGGGCTGGGGCAGGAATATGGAATGATTGCAAATGGGCACAAAGGATCTTTGTGGGGTGATGGAAATGTTATAAAATTTGATTGTAGTGATGGTTGTACAACTTGGTAAATTTACTAAAAAAAAAAAATCACTGGACTGAAGATGTACAATGGGTGAATTCCATGGTATGTAAGTCATACTATTTTAAAAACTATTTTAAAGACCTGGGTGAAAAAAATAATTTTCTAAATCCATAAATGATTGCACCATTTTAAGACAAAGTGAGACATGATTTTGTCCACTGAGGGAAAATCCGCATGCTTTGGATATCAGATGAGCAGCTAAAAGAGTTGACATTCTATTAGGAAAGGTGAGAAACCTCTCAAATAGTCTCTAGAGAATAATCTCATCCCACAAGGATGCCTACAGGTCAAACAGCACTAGTCTCAAGAGGGAGTTTAAAATATACTTTAAACACATAAACAAATGACTGAAAGAAACCCCACAACAATCCACGACAGAAATTAGTGCTTCTCAAACTATCTGTACTGAAGGACTAGTTTCTTTCCCCAATCTGTTCCAAGCTAACACTTCTATAAAATATAGTAAAAACTCTTATGAAGATGTCGAATTGCTATGAAGTTTCTAAATCTTAAATTTCAATTTCTCTACCTCATTGCAGACCAGTACCCATCTGTGGACCCACTCTAAGAAGCACTGATGAAGGCATAATAAAGATGATTTAAGAGCAAGTATTATTCAGTCTTCAAACTCATTCAACAAGTATTTTTTGAGCATCCGTGTGCTAGATTAATACCTCAGCACTGACCCTGTGAAGCATCTGATTCTGAGCAACAGAGTCTATACCATTCTACCGTAAGTTTGGGGTCATGTATCCCCAGGTTGCTGAAAGATCTGGTCTGCTTCACAGAATTAAAATTGACCACGTATCTTTTGGCTAGCAATCCTAGTTTTGACATATTCGTTTAAGCCTTCCGACAGCACTTTAATATCAACTCAATGCTCCCACAGCATACTTCTGAATCCATATTCATTCTTAAGAATACAAAATATCTAGGGGCGCCTGGGTGGCACAGCGGTTAAGCGTCTGCCTTCGGCTCAGGGCGTGATCCCAGCGTTATGGGATCGAGCCCCACATCAGGCTCCTCCGCTATGAGCCTGCTTCTTCCTCTCCCACTCCCCCTGCTTGTGTNAAGTATATAGTAAAGAACAAGACAACACCTCCAACTCTGCCCTCTCAGAGTTTACATTCAAGTGGGGAAAGAGACAATAAACCAAATGAGTATGTAAAATGTATTTTAGGTGGTGATAAATACCATGGAAAAAAATTAAGCAGGATTGGGGGGGGTCGGTTAGGACGTGTAAGACTGAGGTAGAGGGAGCTGGGGGGGATAACAGGTTTCACAATTTTAAATAAGGTATCTAGAGAGAACCTCACTGAGAAGATACCTGAACAAAGACCTGAAGGAGGTGACCAAGCGACCCAAGTAGATAATGAAAAGAGGAACGTTCCAGAAAAAGTACAAAACCCTAAGGCAGAAGCACACTCCTGGAAACAGCAAGCAGTGTGGTAGCACATACTCTTTTCATACTTCTGTAATAGCAAAACCCAAACACTTTAAAATCCTCCACTAGACTCTCAGGGCTTTGAGAGTAGGAATCAAACCTACACATCTTTACATCCTCTGCTCTTGTCGTCGCTGAATGACAAGATTGTTTAAGCTATAGTATTCTTACACTGTGATGGTACAAGCATGTTTTTTTCCTCCCCAATATTCCCTCTCCTATAAATTCCCTGTGTGTTTCAAGACCATAAAGTCCTTGCTGCCTACCCAATTAGAAATGCTAATTATCCTAGACTCTTCCTCCTTCACTCTCAACATCCAGTCACTAAATGCTGTCCACTCCTTTTTACAGTATTTAGTGGCCCCCCAATGGTCTCCTTTTCTGCAGTCTTTCCTCCCAGATAACTGAAATAAAAAAGACAATTGGTCTTCATTTTTGAATATATTAATTTTAAATGCAACCTCATTTTATACGTAGCGTATGTGTTTGCAAAATTTAAGCCAATCATTACTCCTCTGATTTGAGACTGACAGTTTCTGTAATTTGAGAACTTTTCTGAATCATGAAGTTCAAAGGTTAGTACTGTGGTCCAACAATAGATTTGTATGTGGCTATTACTCTCATTGAGATGTTTCTAGAAATTCCAGCTAAACAGCTTGCATACTCAATTTTCCTTTGTAATTTCAATTGGACATGGTATTCTTCACTTTCCATTGTGAAGCCTGCAGCTGAGTGCCAACAGCTGCTAAGTCCCACCGCATCACAAGTGAAGGCAGCTTTACATTTCGGGGTAGGTGATTCTAGTTGACCCGCAGAATGAGTATACACAGGTGCTAACTGGCTATGGTATGGTTAAAATATGTTCTCTGGTAACAAAGGAAACCTTCTCATTTGTCCAATTCACTTATACAAGGAATGTTAAATAAAGTGTCTTAAGCACTATACCATAGAGCAGTCAGGATTTGGAGTTAAAAAAAAAAATCCCAGATTTCATCAGCAGTTTTATGACCCCTGTTAATCTGTTTAACCTGAGCTTCAGTTTCCTCATTTTGTAAAATGAGAGTAACATTCTCACTAAGTAGTTGCAGGAGCGAGTGAAGTCAAGTGAAGATGCAAGACAGACGCTAGTACTTGTTATACTTGGCAGCATGGCCCAGAGCACGGTTGTTTTCAAGGCTCTTTGAAACTACAAGTCAGTACCACGAGGGTAGAACACATCTGCATATTTAAATTATATTAATGGTCAGATAAAAACAACTATTGTAGGGAAAGGAAAAGGAATTTAAAGCTTCCAAGTCTCAACCGCATATTCTTTCCAGAAGACACTGAGGGGGGGGGGAAGATTTTACTCACATGGTTTCATACTCAGTAACACCTCAAACAATAACTTGCTTTTAACCATGAAGTAAATTAATGGCAACAGTTTGCAAACAATGCCACTTTAGCAGGCAGTTCTTATTTTCAGTAAAAGATGCAAGAAACTAAGCAAGGTTTTATATACACGTAAATCTTGTCTTTTAATTCAAAAAACACCCCTGAAATTTTTTTGGGGGGGTCAGAAAGGCTATAAGAAATCCGACTTCGGGTCAAAGATCAAAGAAACTGGTACTCACAAAGTACCCTACGACTATACATTAGACACAGGACAAGGAGGAGGAACCCAAAGAGGGAGTGGTGGCTCCCGTGCGTGGTCTATTAATTCAGTTTGCTCTCTTCTGTTCACATCCTGCGCGGACTCCACCCAAAGCAACCGAGCAAGGGGGTGGGTAGGACTCACACAGCCAAGCAAATAACAGTCCCAGAAACCGAAACGGAATCGAGGTGAATTGTGAAAACACGGCTCAGCAGAAAGAGGGGTGGAGAAGGGGCGCCAGAGGGGACCCTTCCCTTGGCTGGTGAGGCGCCCCTGTTCGCTGCTTCCTGGGGGCGCCCCCTCCCCTCAAGCGCCCCCAGTTCCCCCCAGTCCTACACATGGGAGGAGGAAGGCACCATACAGAGCAAGGCCACTCATCCCTGGAACGTGGGCGGGGGACACACAAGTATCCCTCAGAGATTCTAGAAAAGAAACTGAAGGGCAGCAACCTGAGAGAGGCGAGGGAAAGGAGGAAAAGAATCCGACTGCAGAGCGGGGGACAGGAACTACAGAGGTAGCCTGCCAGGGCGGGCGCCCCAGCAAAGAGAGGCTACCTGTTGAATGGAACTGGCCCTGTGGCGGCAGAGGGGGAGAGGGGCTCCAAAGCCCAGCGAGCGGACCGACGTCTCCAGGGCAGCCCGTCCGGGGCCAGTGCGATCCCAGCTCCAGTGCCTGCGGGGGCCCCACCCTGGGAAGCCTTGGCTGCAGAAAGAGATAAGAGACACCGACAGAAGAAAGAGAGAAGCGGCCCGACTGGAGCCCGGCTGGCCCGCTCCTGCGGTTAGTCACTCACATCTGATACTCGTCTATCGCCTCCACCAGCTGACCCCAAGAGTCGAAGTCGGCGCCTCTCCGAAAACTGGCGCCCCAGCGCTGCAGCAGACTCCGGGTCACCTCCGACATGGCCGGTGCCCACCCCGTCCCCTCCCGCCCCTACCCCAGCGAGGCCGGGCTCTAGGGCGCCATCCTCCCCGGGCCTGGCCCCGACATTAACAGGGCCAGGAGGAACCGCTACGGCCACCACCGCCACCCGCCGAGGAGCCGCCCAAGCCCATTTGCCGCCACAGCCAAACTTTGCGGCTCTGAAGAGGCCGCCCCGCCGAGGCTCCGCCCCCGAGGCCCCGCCCCGCGTTAGGTTGAGGCCGCCCCGCTCCCGCGAGGGCGGCCATAACTATTGAGGCCTTCTTCCTCGGCTTGGGAGGCCTGGCCGTGTCCTCTCTTCCTCTCAGGGGAAGAGACTGCAGCTCACGATTAAAGACTAGGGAAGAGTAGCTAGGACAGGGCCGAGGAACGGACCGTTCCGAGGAGGCGCGACACGCGGCCTCTCCGCCCCTAAGAGGCGCGTACTGCCGCCTCGGTAGCTGTCATGGCGGCCCGGGCCACGTGACCCCGGCGCGGCGCAGGCCTGGTTGCTCGTCGCTCTGGTTCGGCAGCCCTGGCTCTCCGCCTCCCTTTCTCGTTTGCGGACTCGGACATTCCCTTTCTTCCCTCAGGAGGAGTGCTGCACAGATTTCCGAGAAATCCGGTAAGTTTGTCATGAGAATGGGCGTTTCCCAGTAACACCCCTACCGCTGGCGTTATCCCGGAGTCCCAAGCGATTGGGCAACCCCCCCCCTTTTACACGCGTTTTACTCTCCATGGACTCCTGGATAGTGGTCCAAAAAAGTCTCCTTCTAATGCCTTGAAACAAACGAAAGAAAGAAAATGCATGTTGGCCCCGCGAATCGATCGTATTAACAGCTAGACTCGCCGTAACCCCTTGCCCGTGTCTCCACTCTCAACCGGGGGTGGTACAAGCTAAGTGGAGGTTTGTTCTGCCGTCGTCTGCCTGTCTCTCCCGGGTGGAGAGTATCGGCTTTCCACGAAAATGCCTATTCGGATGAGGGGCTCCTGGGGTTGGCGCCTGCGCAAGGTCGCCGCGCGCCGCCTCCAGAGGTCGGGGCTCGGAAGGAAGAGGCTGGGTGGTAAACAGGAAGTGGGCGCTCCGAACTCTGGGGTGGCTTTCAGGTAGGTTTCTGGGGGGCCCGGGGCCTCGCGAGTGGGGGCACCTTTCAGTAATCGAAGGCAGGGGAGGTGGCAGCTTCGATCCGACCGTTGTGCTGGTGGCTCTAGCGGCACCCTAGCACCTGCGGGTGGGTGTGTCGCTGTTCTCTCCACCCTCCGAATTCCTGAAAACAGGAATGGCACGTCTCAGAAAGGGGCAAGATGGGGCCGGGGCGGAGAGTACACTACTTAACCGTCTTAGTTCCTGAAGTCAAAATACACAGAACTGCGGACATTTTCATCCAGGACGTGGAAATCCGCCTGGAAAGGATATTTGTAGAAAATTTGCTGTCCCAGAATCAAGTGTATGGTGTGCCGTTATTTCAGAAGGCTTGATTTATATGCACGTACAAGATGTATTAATTTACTTATGTTATAAAGTTGGTTTACATGGATATTTAGAAGATTATGTATATTTTTAAAAGAACTCGTTAAGTGTTTTGAGCCCTGAGTGAACTTGCTCAGTTTTTCATTGAGTATACAGTGCATTTGAATATCTGGTGCTCTCCCCAATCGGTTTTGTCGGGAATAGGTAAATATTCTTTTAAAACTTGAGGAGGTGCAGCCCACGGTTGTTGTTGTTTTTCCCCTCCCCAGTAAGAAAAGTCGATCAACAGCATTGTATAATGCCTTTAAGTTAATTAAAGCTTATCAGGTTTTCTTGACTATGAGTTCCCGGAATCTAATTGCCACATGTAAGTGTTGCACTGGGCCTTCCTGTATTTGCATTATCTACCCAAGGACTATTAGGCAAGTGACTTTTTTTTTTTAACCAAAAAGGAGTGGAACTTAATTTTTTTTTTAAGATTTATTTATTTGAGAGAGTGTGTGCAGAGGGAGGGGAAGGGAGAGAGAGAATCCTAAGCAGGCTCCACTTTCAGTACAGAGCCCAACTCTGGGCTGGATCTTAGCATCCTGAGATCATGACCTGAGTGGAAACCAAGAGTTGTATGCTTAACCAACTGAGCCACCCAGGCACCCTTGGGACTATTTTTTAAGTTGGCATTTCACATAGGTAGTTTTTAAAATATTTTGGGTTTATAGGATAGCAATTATTGATCAAGTATTGTGTTTTTTTATTTGTGAAAATTCTGATTCTTATTACTATTTTGTCGAAAGTATAGAAACAGTGTAGAAACACATGCTGTAACCAGTTAATTGGCATCAGCAGTACTGCATTGGAAATACAGTTAATTTAAAATCTGTTTATTTCAAGTAAACATAGCATTCTAAATAAGGGTCATTATTTGTACCTATGTATGTCTCATATATATATATGTACTTTAAAAATATATACATATATCCTTAGTAAACTTTTAATTATTTTTATACTATTTATGTTGTTAAATGTTTTATTTTTATTTTTGATATGTTTTCTTTTATGTTTATAGGAAAGAGCTGGAGAAAATGACACATTGGTTTCATAGGAACCCATTAAAAGCCACAGCTCCTGTCACTTTTAACTACTATGGTGTAGCCGCTGGCCCTGCTGCTTCAAAAATTTGCAGGTTAGTTTTAGTCATAAATCTCTGTAAGTACTGATTGAGCCACTTTAGGATACAAGGTACTTCTTTAGGTTTCATAGGCAATACAGAAGTATGTAACACGTTGCCCAACCCTTAGACTCTTTATAAACTTACAAATGACCTGTGAAGAGTGAAATAATAGAGTATTTAAACTTTGGCAGTCATCTAGGCTTCAGTCCTTAATTTTAGATCAGTGAGTCCCAGAGAAGCTAAAACAATCACAATAAAAGAGTTAAGCTATATATTATAACAGTACAAGAGACTTCACAAAGCTGTACATGGATATTGTTAATTAGCCACATAGTAAATTCATGGAGTTCTGAGCAGGGAGAGATCCCAATAACCTGGAATAGGCTTTAGCGTTCATATAGAAGAAAGGAGTTGAGTTGGAGTTTAAATAAATTGTATGGCTCAGTTCAGGGGTTGGCAAACTGTCCTGCAGATTTGGCCCAGTGCCTGTTTTTATAAATAAAGTTTTGTTAGAACACAGTCATGTCACCTCACCCCATTTATTTATATATTGTCTCTGGCTGCCTTTGGCTGCTTTCCTCTACAACAGCAGAGTGCAGTAATGACTTTATGAACCACAAAACCTAAAATATTTACTTTCATGCTCTTTGTGGAAAAGGTTTGCTAATACTTGATTTAGAAGATTATAAGAAGTCATAGGAGAAAATCATTTCTGTCAGGAAAAGCGTTAGGGGTAGTGAGTAGAGCAGTTTGGAACAAAAGAGCTATATATGCAAGAGGTATTTCAAAGGAGGAATCAATTGGTCAGAGTTTTTGTTCTGGGAAGTTGAAAAGGATTCAGTCTACATGAAAAAGCAACCTAGATGATCAAGACGTTGATGGTACCAGTAATGGAAAATTGAGAGCATTGCTGCTTTTTGTAGAAGTAATTGGAGCAAACGATGGGAAAACTGGCTGCTTTATCTAAATCAGAGGTCATCAGACTTTTTCTGTGAAGAGCTGAATAGTAAACATTTTAAGCTTTGTGGGGCTATATACAATTGCTGTTGCATATTCTTCTTTGTCCATTTTTACAAAAATAAGCTGTGAGCCACACAAAAACAAGTTATAGGTTGTCGTTTGCCAACCCCTGAACTTACATTCCTGGAGGTTGGTCCTGGCTTAATTGTTTCATCTGTAGCGTTGGGGAAGTCTCTTAACTTCTTTGGGTCTAATTATTCATCTGTAAAATGAACAGCCTAAAATAAATATTTCAAAGATACATTTTTTTTCCTGAAATTCTTTAATTTTAAGGTGAATATAATTTTATACAATTGGGTTGCAGATGATTGAGTGCCTATCCAGAAATAGCTAGCAAACTATTTGAGCCTAGAATAGGCCTTAAGAATTCAACTTTCTTTCTGGTCTCAGAATTACTCTTGCCTAGCTTCTAGTTAAATAGCTCAACAATGGCAAATTCATAAGGTAGCCCTTCCCATTTCTGGTCATCTGTATGTAATTGTTGGTATGTACTTTCTTGGAATAAGCCTTCATGGAACTTGTACCAGTGAGTAAACATTCCATCCAGACCATTTAAAATTAAATGTGCACTTTTTCTAAAGTGCGCACTTTCTTCTAAACATCACTGCTACATTATAGGCCTTGTAAATCTTAAAATATTTGAAATGTTAGTATTCTTTCATTCAGCAAAGAACTTTGAGTATGTGCTTTATCCTAGGCACCTACTAAGTTATGGATATGTAGTCCCTAGTCTCTCAGTGCTAACAATTGAAGTGTAGTCTTTCATTAGTCATTTACATGCAAGTGTCTTCAGTCATTGTTCCTGCAGTATGATTTCTGAACCCTCATTAAGCAAGTTGCCTTCTGAAATTATATGTGGAACTGGAACCTGACTAAGTTAGAGCTGATGATGTAGGGATCAGATCAGATGTGAAGTTATTAAGACTGCAAAAGAGAAAGGTGAAAAGCCAAAGACTGAACATTTTGAGGAACTTTTAGAGATAAGAGGAGTTCCTGGAAATTTTAGTGTTAGTGGAATAGATGGCGAAGAGAATTTCAAGAAGGAAATGGTGGATCTGCAACATTTATTCCTGCAGAGAAGTAAAGGAGAATGGAGACCAGGGAGCACTTTTAAAATGACTATGGCCACGTGTTCTCCAACACTCTGGATGTGTATGTTGACTTATAGGAAGCAATTTAAAAATAGGGTTTCCTACTTAATAAAATATATTGATATAATGTCAAGTTTTGAAATTTTAAGGCGATACTAAAACTGCATAAACATGTTGAATTTCCATTTTTCAGAAAACTTTTATTGTGAACTGGTCTGTTTAATTTACTCATTCTTGATTCCTTTCTCCCATCTCACATGCTTGTGTTTATTTGATTTTTTAAAATTAAAACTTGCTGTATATTGTTATTACGTAACTGTATCCACGATTCGCCCTTTAGATTGGACTGAGTTTATTTTAGTACAACTTATAAAACAGTTATTATTAGAAATTTCATTTACCCCAAGTGTTAGTCCTAATTAAGTTTATTCCTTTGTACTCTTAGTGATACCTTAGAGGAGGTGTACATGCGTGTGTGTTATTTTATTTTATTTTTTTTTTAAGATTTTTTTATTTATTTATTCGACAGAGATAGAGACAGCCAGCGAGAGAGGGAACACAAGCAGGGGGAGTGAGAGGAAGAAGCAGGCTCATAGCAGAGGAGCCTG
>NC_048225.1:119434584-119506699 GCF_002007445.2 Ailuropoda melanoleuca
TCATAGCAGAGGAGCCTGATGTGGGGCTCGATCCCATAACGCTGGGATCACGCCCTGAGCCGAAGGCAGACACCTAACAACTGCGCCACCCAGGCGCCCCTCCAGCAAAGGTTTTAATTTCTTTCCAGATTCTTCAAAGACCAGTTTGTTCTTTCTTTGGATTCATTATCTCTCTACCGCTTTATGTGTGTTATATGAGCTAAAAGCCCAAGGTGTTAATCTGGGTGTTCACTCTCATGTGCAGGGGAAAAAGGTCAACAGTGTGTTTAGTCCAAGTTCAACAGGGTCAACCAGAACTTTCCTCTCATCTCAGCTCCGTTGGTGGAGGTCACAGATTGGCTTGAGACAAAGACCCTCAGATTTGAATTCTGAGGGTCTTTACTTTGGAAGTTCCTATTTTCTNCGCTGTGCCACCCAGGCGCCCCATGTTATTTTAAAGCTTTTTATGATGGAAGCTTTTTTTTTTAATTTTATTTTTATTTATTTGAAGAGATAGAGACAGCCAGCAAGAGAGGGAACACAAGCAAGGGGAGTGGGAGAGGAAGAAGCAGGCTCATAGCGGAGCGGAGGAGCCTGATGTGGGGCTCGATCCCATAACGCCGGGATCACGCCCTGAGCCAAAGGCAGACGCCCAACGACTGCGCCACCCAGGCACCCCTACAATGGAAACTTTTAAGCCACTTTTACATAGATTCATCATAATGCACCTTACTTAATTTTACTGTTTCTGTCTCATATAAGTGACTTGAGATCATCCAGAGCACGACTGCTTGAACTCTTCACCGATTTGAGCTGTAATCCAGAAATGATGAAGAATGCATCAGATTCCTATTTTTCACTTTTACAAGGTTAGTTATTTGTGGGCACTTCAGAGTTTTTAAAAAACAGCTTTGCAGAAATTCACATTTAATTCTTAGACTTTACAGATTTGAATAGTTTAGTCTTCTAGTCTGTATTCTTTGATATATTTGAGTTTCAGAAACTTGAGAATGTCAGGGTGGTATTGGTCCTTCTAACATTTTGAAAATTGAGTGGGTCCATATTTCATATTATGTTACCTTAGAAGAAGGTATGAGGTATAGAAGGGGAGAGGGGGGCTAGAGTTTTCTTCAGGTATCTGGATAAGTCATTATCTGAAAAAATTTCTTTTTTTTTTTTAAAAGATTTTATTTATTAATTTGACAGAGATAGAGACAGCCAGCGAGAGAGGGAACACAAGCAGGGGGAATGGGAGAGGAAGAAGCAGGCTCATAGCAGAGGAACCTGATGTGGGGCTCGATCCCACAACGCCGGGATCACGCCCTGAGCTGAAGGCAGACGCTTAACTGCTGTGCCACCCAGGCGCCCCATCTGAAAAAATTTCTAAACAGAATTCCTGTTATTTCTTCTAAAACTGAAATGTTCTACCTTTTTACAGGTTTCATAAATTCATTGGATGAATCTACCCAAGAAAGCAAGTTACGATATATTCAAAATTTCAAGTGGACTGATACATTACAAGGACAGGTTCCAAGGTAAGCAAGCTAACAGTACTAAATGGAAGCCATTTTTATAACTAGTTAGCCAGTGGTTAACCCGTGGCCTCTGTATTTGAAGAAACAGAACATAGATCCGATCAGCATTTTCTCGTATTAGGTAATTAGTTAAACAAATTTGACCTAAACTCTTAATACATTCTATTAAGAAAAATATAATTTATTTCTCTTGGACCAAATCTGTTTTTGAGATAATCAATACAAATGTTAACCAGACTTAAACACTCTTGGCTTTAACACACACAAAGAACAGTTTGGGAATTTGGAATCCAAATCTATCTTTTAGTCTTTGCCTGCCTTCGAGGAGAGCAAAATTTTGTTTTTCACCTAGTTTTCTTTTCTGATGGATAGTTCAGATGTCTTTGGTCAGTCTCTTTCTCTTTGTCCCCAGTTCCATCCCAGCTCCATACTTTTTTGAGTCATAGTTTTATTTTCTTTCTAATTTCTCTTCACTATGCTCTTTTAAAAAAATTTCTCCTCAGGGGCGCCTGGGTGGCACAGCGGTTAAGCATCTGCCTTCGGCTCAGGGCGTGATCCCGGTGTTATGGGATCGAGCCCCACATCAGGCTCCTCCGCTATGAGCCTGCTTCTTCCTCTCCCACTCTTGCTGCTTGTGTTCCCTCTCTCACTGGCTGTCTCTATCTCTGTCGAATAAATAAATAAAACCTTTAAAAAAAAAAAAATTTCTCCTCAGAACTTTAATCACTCACTTGAAACTAATCAGAAGAGGTCTAGTTACAACAGGAAACATCATAATGGTGCTAAATTTTTATTGAATTTTTTTTTAAACACCATTGTATTATTTAAATGACCATGTATCCAGATCTCAGTTTGCTGTAAAAAGTTGTATAAAGTCAGAAGGGAAAGAAGTGGAGCTTGCTGAGAGACCCAAGGCAGGCATTGCAGTGGAAAGAGTGGACTTTGGATTCCTACATATTCAGGTGCAATCTCAGGTCTCTGTGTGAACACCTGCTTCAACTCTGGGTTGGGGTTATAGATACAGGGCTTGTGTGAGGAACAAAATAGGCAAATTTATGGTAAGTGACTCAAGTAATGCCAGGTGTGTAATAGATATTTAGTAAATTGTTAGTTTCCTTCCTTCCTTGGCAATATTGTATATAGAATTCATAAATTTGGTAGTAAGTTGGGGGACTGTGGATTCTTTCCAAGTTTTAATATTCTGGGATACTAGTTTTCCAAGTCCTTGTTTTATGTTTTTCTTCACGTGACCCCTTTGTACTTCTAAAATTGAAGAATGTTTTTCTTCAAAAAGACATTTTTTAGAGTCAAACCTCTGTCGTTATTACATAACAAAACATTGGCGGATTCTAAAATGTTTTGCATTACATACATTTGGCACTTTTCCCCACCATGCCAGATTTTGATTCCTTGTGACAGCTTTTTTCCACGAATTTTATGAGACAGTGAAAAATTAGGTGATGAAGGCCTTAAGGAATGATACCCAGTATTCTCTACATCTGAGATTTTTAAGTTGCTTTATCTTTGATTGCTGTTTATTCAGTAGAAAGTATGCTGTGAATATATCTGTTCTGAAAAATGTTTTTTCAGCTATATATGTTCTGACTTCTAAGATGTGGTACAGTAGAAATGGAGTGTTTGGGAACAAGGCAGACTGAAATAAATGAAGGATAAGAAGGGAGACAGTTAATGAGACTTTATATAAATTAGCAAAACTATCTTATTATTTAAAGCTAAACTTATAAATTAGATATGCCTACCAGATTACCAGTTGTAATTCATTTGAAAGTTCTCAATGCTGAAAAGAATAAACTTTTTTTTTTTTTTTTAAAGATTTTGTTTATGTATTTGTCAGAGAGCACGCACAAAGCAGGGGGAGAAGCAGGCTCCCCGCTGAGCAAGGAGCCTGATGTCGGGCTCGATCCTAGGACCCTGGGATCATGACCAGAGCCGAAGGCAGATGCTTAACTTCCTGAGCCACCAGGCATCCCAAGAATAAACTTTTAAACTATGTGTTACAGTTTTTTTCAGTGAGGTAAAACGTTTTAAGTTTGTTCAGTGCTCGCTTGGGCAGCACATTACTAAAATTGGAACAGTAGAGAGATTAGCAGGGCCCCTTTTGGTAGGATGACACACAAATTTGTGAAGCATTCCATTAATAAAATACATAACTCATATTTTTGTGTATTATAACATATTAAACATGATAGTATGTAAGTTATCTTTGAATTGTGAGTGTTTTATAACACCCCTCCTTTTTTTAGTCTAAAAAGTTTCCCTGTCTCCATTCCTTTTATGAGGCAGCAGTTAAATAAAAAATGCAGAGTGGAGGGGCACCTGGGTGGCTTAGTCAGTTAGCATCCAGCTCTTGATTTTGGCTCAGGTTGTGATCTCAGGGTCATGAAATCAAGCCCTGCTTTGGGCTCCACCGCTCAGCAGGGAGTCTGCTTGAGATTCTCCTTCCCTCTCCCCTGCCCCTCCCCCCGCAAATGTGTGTGCCTGCCCATACCCTCTCTCTCAAATAAATAAAATCTTTAAAAAATACAAAGTGGGACCATGATTCTAGTTTCTTCCCTTTGGGTAATTTTTCTGTATTATGTGTATAAAATAAGGATATTACTTCTGTTCTCTTCATCATTTCAGATAAATGAGATAATATATAAAAAAAATTTTCAGGTTCTTATCAAAACAGGGATAATTAAAAATTAGTATTACCTTATTTGCTACATAAGTTCTTGTCATCCTCTTGGTGTCATATCTAGTAATAGAATCTGAAGAAAACAAGTAAGATGTGTGTAAGACCTTTTTCTTTGTGGTACACGTACTGACTAGCTTGGCAGTCAAAGTCTACCAGTTTCACGTCAGCTTGGCTTTTTGACCTCGATTTCTTTCTACAAACTCTGTGCTGCATCATGCTAGTTGGGTCACTACTCGCAGAAAAAAATGCTTTTCTTGTGCTTTAACAGCATCGTTCCCTTACCTGGGGTATCCTTCTGCCTCTCTCCTGGCCATCTCTCAAGGCATAACTCAGAGACTGTGTCTGCCATTAAACCTTCTTGACTCATTCTAGCCTGAAACAATCTCTCTTCTGAATGCCGTTGTTTTTAAATTGATAAAAGAACCACCCACTCCAGAATCAACTGGGTACTTAATTAAAAATACAGAGTCTGGGCCCCTCCTGGACTTTCTGATTCTCTGGAGTTGAGTCCCCATAATTTGTATTCTTAAAGCTAGTCTATGTACAGTGACCTTTGAGAACCTACTATTCTTATGTTTATTTTTATGGGCCATTATTTTTAGTCATTGAACACAAGGACTGTTTTCTTCATATTTCCAGTTCGCATATAGTCTTTTTATACTTTTGAGTTGGATGTGCAGTGGGCTTCTTATAGCAATGTCTCAGTAATTGACAGAACTTAATGACGCCCATGTTTATAATTCTAGTGCCCAGCAGGATGCTGTTTTTGAATTAATTTCCATGGGATTTAATGTAGCGTTATGGTATACCAAATATGCTTCAAGACTGGCTGGAAAAGAAAAGTAAGTCTAAAGGGGAGGGTTGTATACGTATGTGTTATTTTTCAAACATATGGAGATTTACTATTAAGTCTGGGCTATTGATAAAAAATACACTTCTGTAAAGTGAAAGGTTGCCTTGTAGTATGAGTGTTTTAAGTATCAATTATGGAGCCCAGTGTTAAAGGGGGAAAAAAAATTAATCTTGTCATGAGGAATGCCTTTCTAAATAATACCCCAAACCTAGCAAAGGAAAAAATAGAATACTTGACTGCATAAAAGTACCATAAACAAAGTTAAATGACAGTCAAAAAAATTGTGATGCATGTGACAGATTGTTTTTATAATGGAAAAGGAAAAGAAAAGATGGACAAATCATTTGAAAATAAGCGAAGGACATAAACAGGCAACTCAGAGAAAAGAAATACAAAGATGTGAAAGATGTTTTGAAGGATTCAAGAATTGCGAAATGAGATAAGATGCAATTTTTATAATAGTAAAAATGGGCGTTAGCAATGTGAACCTGGCAGCTGACAGCTGTGGTGCATCTGGTCATGCATAGAATATGCAGTCATTTAAACATGAAGTGGAGGGGCGCCCAGTGGCTCAGTCCGTGGAGCATGCGACTCTTGATCTCGGGGTTGTGAGTTTGAGCTCCACGTTGGGTGCAGAGATTACTCAAAAATAAAGTCTTAAAAAAATAAATAAAATAAAGTTCAATTATGTGTGCTGATGTAAAATTAACTCTAAAGTACTTAGATGATTAAAACAAGAGTAGAATAGCGAATATTATATATGTATTTTTTTTAAGTGTGTGCATACATTAAGTGTAGACCATTTTGCGCTTTTTAATGCACAGAAGATTATCTGGAAGTCCCAGCAACAAGCCTTTGTCCCAACCTATAGACAGGGTCTCTCTTTTTTTCATTTGTAGTGTCTTCTGTGGATATTTTCCATGTGCATTTGTTTCTAAGTGTCAGATTTTTTTAAAAGGGAGAAAACTAGTGGTGAGAAATACAAATGACTAATTTGATTTTATGATAATGCATTAGTTGTTGGTTTTAGTACAAGAAACAGGATTCATCCTCTAACTAATGTAACCACTATGTTAAAGCATAACAGAAGATGAAGCAAAAGAAGTCCATCGAAGCCTAAAAATTGCAGCGGGGATTTTTAAACATTTAAAGGTAAAATATAACAATAAAATACATTCCTAATGCGTTAATTCTTGAATAATTTTTCTTTCTTTGGGGGGTGGGGAAGGAATTATTTCACTTTGTAAAAAGATCCTAGTATAGGTTGTTTTTCTTACGTAGAATATTTTATTGATGATTGCAGCCAATTACAGAATATCAAATGTCTTCATTTTAGAAAATCATCAGTGAATTTTATAATTAAAAAATTCAAGATGTAATTCACTGGTTATTTTTTGTATCCCTTTGGTAAAGATAGAAAACGAAGTATGAAAATTGACGGTTCTTACCATTTCTCATTGCTGTCTGTGGCAGTTGCCAGGATAAATCACGATTCTGCAAAACTGAACTTCTGAGTGTATTCTCTGTATCTCCGTGAAAACGCTAGAGGGGCAATCAGTATGCACTAATTATATTAAATTTCCAGTGATGGAAATTCGGAGAAAGACTGATGTATTTAGCAATCAAGATTACCCCCACCTCATCCTAATTAAACCGCTATTTACTAAACACCTTCCAGAGGCCAGTGATGAATTTTCTCATGATAAAATAAGATGCTTTTACAGTGATTAAAAACCTGTGGTCCTGAGTTACCTATAGAATTGTAGACCTCTTTCTACTCTACAGTTATTAATATGAGTGAATAATTCTAGGTGTCATGCAAAAGAGAACTTCGGTTACTGTTTCAAACATTTTCTTTTTTTTTTTTTTAAAGATTTTATTTATTTGACAGAGAGATAGCCAGTGAGAAAGAGAACACAAGCAGGGGGAGTGGGAGAGGAAGAAGCAGGCCCCCAGCAGAGGAGCCCGATGTGGGGCTCGATCCCGGGACCCTGGGGTCACGCCCTGAGCCGAAGGCAGACGCTTAACGACTGAGCCACCCAGGCGCCCCTGTTTCAAACATTTTCTATGAAAATATAGCTTGCATATCGAAGCTGTCTATTTTGCAAATGTTATCAAGTTTTGCAAATGCATATGAGAAGCTTTAAAAATTTTAGTGTATGGGAGATTTTGTTCTCTAGAAGCTTAGTATCACTCCTTTTTACACAACTTTGGTGTCCTGAATTTTTTTGTTGTTTAGGATTTTTTCTTAAAGACTTTTAAAAAAGCTTTTATTATTTTTAATTTTAATTTTTTTAATCTGTTTTTAATATTTATTTGAGAGAGAGAGAGAGCAGGGGACGGGAGGGGCAGAGGTAGAGAGAAACCCAAGCAGACTCCATGCTGAGCCACGGAGCCTGACAGGGGCTTGATCTCTGAGATCACAACCAGAGCTGAAACCAAAAGTCATACATTTAACTGACAGCGCCACCCAGGTACCCCAAGATTTTATTTTTAAGTCATCCTACACCCAAGGTGGGGCTTGAACTCACACCCCTGAGATCAAGAGGGTCTACTGGCTGAGCCAGCCAGGCACCCCCTGAATTTCTGATAAATTCCCAAATTGAATGTCTCATAACTTCCATTTTGTTCATCTCTGACACCTGGGTTAAAATAAAATGTGACTTCTTTGTTGTTTTTCTTTCTTTCTCAGGAAAGTCATATCCCAAAGCTTATTACACCTGCAGAAAAGGGGAGGGATTTAGAGGCACGACTACTAGAAGCTTATGTTGTCCAGTGTCAAGCGGAAGCTCAAGAAGGTATCCTAAATATTGTAAGATCTTTTTTTTTCAAGAAATTTCTATTGGTATCTAATTTTTTTTTTTAATCAGAATTAACTGGATTTGAGTCTTGCATTTGAGAAATTTATAGTGAGGAACAGCTTCACCTTCAGCATTTGCCTTCATGGATAGTTAGCAGGAAAAGGCCTTGCAGTTTAATGGCTCTTTTAAGAAGGATTTTGATGTCCTGCCATTTCTGACAACATCAGATTAATTCTTTATCTCCTCTTTTCCCTCTCTACCTTGCTCTTTCTTTTTTCTCTTCCACTGTTTGGCTTGCCTTTAAATCTTTACCTTTCAGTGGCAGGAAATAAATGAGGATTCCAGTAAAACCAATTAAGAAACTCTGTAGATTCTTTGTTTTTCTTTATTTTAAATTCTGGTGCGCTGGAAGTCTTTGTTTTCCTCTGATATGCTGTTTTGTAGTAGTAATTTTTTGTGATTAGCTAGTAATTGGCTGGTGATTTCAAGAAGCAGTATCAGAACCAGCAAGCTCATTGTTTTTGGTTTATGTTTGCATTTCTGTAACTTACTTTTAGTGTAAAATTCTTAACAAACTATTAAAATTCCAAATAGATTGTTGGCCTGTCTTTTCTTATTGTAATTAATGCAAGTAAACTTAATTACACATTCACTTTCTTGTGCTTTGGTTATAGTAACAATTGCTCGAGCAATTGAACTGAAACACGCTCCTGGACTGATTGCAGCGCTGGCGTATGAAACTGCCAACTTCTATCAGAAAGCTGGTGAGTTTATAATTCTCTTGTGACAGTTTTAGTCTTTAGATTTTCAGGTTAAACTCTTGGGTTAATAGGGAACAAGCAAAACAACAAGATTCTCAGATTGTTTCGTCATTTGCAAAACTGGAATAATGTCTGCGTTGTTTTATTATCTTGTTTAAAAGAACGAGAACTGTTCAGTTAATATGCTACATAAGTTTTCATGGAAAGGACAGAGCAATCCTTCTTAACCAGTTATATGTAATAACCATACAGGTGTTTTAGTTTTGAAGTTTTTGTGAACTTAATAATAACCTTATAGTTGCTGTCATTAAATACTGAACTCCAGAGAATTAACTAACCTGTAGTTTAACTGTTAGCAGGCTTGAAGTTGGGACTAGAGCTCAGGTCTTCTCATGAGCCTATTATTCTTTTCATTCACTTAGGAAACAAGGATTTGTTTCTATTTATGGGATGATTACAATTTTAGTTGCTAGCTATACAAAGATCTGTGCAACAGATTTACAGTCTGGGGAAGGTAACAAACACATAGGCACATTATTATAGCGTAAAATAAGATGTCATTACAGCAGTGTAATAACCAAAGGATCTAGGCATGTTAGAGGAGATTGTCTAGGGGAAGGTGGCGTTTGAGCGTTTCTTTGAAACATGAATAGAAGTTCCGAGTTTGCTAGGAAGCTTTACCATATGGGAAGAGTAGAACATTCTGTAGTACATACGGAGATAAGAAAGAATTTAGCACATTCTGGGACCTTTAAACAGATGCCTTAGCGGAAACACAGGATGAGTGATAGGAGAGAAGGTTAGGAAAGTGTGCATGTGTGAAATCTGCATTGGTTTGTAAGCCTATCTAAGAAGTTTGATTTTTATTTGGTAGATAATGGGGATCCATTAAGAGATATGAAGCAAATCTGACTTGATTGGATTTGAATTTAAGAAAGATCCCTCTAATTGCAAGATGAGAAATGTGTTAGGCAAGATTCAGTGCTGTGGTGATAGACCAGTGAGGAGAGTGTCCGTGTTTCTGACTTGGGTGACCACAGTACGCATTGCTATGTTATATAGCTTTAAGAGAACAGACAGTAAAACAGTATGTAATTTGTGTTTTCTTGAAGTTCTACTTTTATCATTATCTTAATTTTGTTACATTAACCATCAAAAGACATACCATGGTATTTAAACAATCTTATTATGTAGTTAAAATACAGTGATGGGGAAATACTTTAAAGCAAAGTTTTTTTTGGAAGATATGTAAATGCTTGAGTTTAGACTTGAATGGCATTCTGCTTTTAGCATCTGAACACATGATCTAAAAGTCTTCTAGCGAATCAGGGTGAAATTATATTTTGCTTTTTAAAATGTAACTTTAGATCATACTTTATCCAGTTTGGAGCCTGCATATTCTGCTAAATGGAGAAAATATCTTCACTTGAAAATGTGTTTCTACGCAGCTTATGTAAGTATTTATAACCTGAAAAACAATGTAAATTACTGTCTTTCCAGCCCCTTGAGCGCTAGGTCTGTCATCTTGCCAGACTCTTAACCTGCGTTTTACAGTAACAGACAGCTCTCAGTAAGTGTTCAGGGACAGTGCCGCCATTGTGAGCTGAAGTGGGTGGAAGGAGATGATGTAGAATTGTGGAACTGGGTTATAGCAGTGGAATTACTGTTTGAGCGACACCGACTTTTAGGCTGGAATCTTCCACCTGCTTATCCAGAATCCTCTCTTTTCATCTCGTACATTGAAAAAGGTATTTACTGATTCTGATCGTAAGGCTTACCACTCAATATGTCACCTGGATCTGCACAGAACCATTAATAAGCACTCTTTGAGAAGTTACTTATCAGTCTCTTACACCCACCAAACAAACTTACTTGTATTTTGGTTAGAATATCATGTGAGAGATAATCAAACACCTTTTTTGGATCCAGGTTGATATTTTATTTCTTATACCTGAAAAATCTGTTTTCAGGCATACAGTGTTGGACCATTTACAGTCCCTGCCTTTAAAGAGTGAGCATGTACTACAGGCTGATAACATTTCTCTTGACAACTGTTTAGTCATTAGCCTTAGAATCCTCCCTCCCTCTCCCTCTGCTTTAGCGCCGCAGTTTCCCCTCCTTTATCTGCTATGCCCAAATTGTAAAAACAGATTTCATTATTCAGAAATATTTTTTGCTCCTAGCCCATAGTTAGAAGGTTAGTTTGGCTCAAAACTTGACATAATCCCATTTTTTATACTAACAGAGATTGGGGGAAGCTTATTCAAGTAAAGAAGTGTAAGGGGTTGCATTGATACTTTCAGCAGCGGACAAAGGCGCTCATTCATCTGATGCATATGTAAAACAATGATAGCAGAACGCAGCATTTGCAGAGAGAATGAATAAAAATTTGTTTCTTTATCAGGCTTACTGTTACCACGGTCAGACTTTGTTGGCTAGTGATAAATGTGGTGAAGCAATCAGGTCTCTCCAAGAAGCAGAAAAATGTAAGTATTCCTGCCAGAATATTAACTCCCTTTTTGAAAACAAATGTTTTATCGTAAAAGGAAGTAAGCAGTTAAAAGAGATTTTGGCTGAGTTCATGAAAGAGAATAGGATCGAGTGAGGGAATTGGACAGAGAGAAACAAAGTTTCAAAAGCCAAAAAAATCTGGAGAAAATACCCCCTTTCCCATTACACTGTTACTGGTATTGTTGTCATATTAGGTAAGGAGCCGAAAAGTTCCTGTTATCTCTGATTCAATGCCTTTTTAGTACAGTCAATAATTATAATCAAATGATTTTATATCTCTTTCACATGCAGTTTATGCAAAGGCAGAAGCATTGTGCAAAGAATATGGAGAAACCAAAGGACCTGGACCAACGGTCAAACCTTCAGGACACTTATTCTTTAGGAAACTTGGAAATCTTGTGAAGAATACCCTAGAGAAATGTCAGAGAGAAAATGGATTTATGTGGGTACAGCTCGGTATTATTTTAGTAACATTAATACAGTATATGTATTTATAATTATAATGTTTAAATATTTATATTGTGTCCGTAATCTCAGTTTCTTTTAGTCTCTACCCCCAAGATTTTATGTCAGATTGCATTTAAGTTTAACTCTAATTTTCTCTTTAAATTGGTAATAATGTGCCCTTGTGTTGGACCTGACTTTATTCTGCTTCTGATGATGATATATAAAAGCAGATTTTAAAATTAAACGTAAGTTATTAACATATAGCTCGCTTATAGTGTCTTAATTTTCTCTTAACTTTGCCTCCCTGCTGTTTCTTCCTCATATGTTATATACAGCTTCTCTCCTCCCTTCGCATATTCATCTCACTCTGGTTGCAGCTGCTTGTAAAGCAGGGAAATGGATTTTCTGTCAATCCTGCCTAGTCCTATCAAGCAGTTTTCCATTGTTTAGTCAGCACTGTTCGAACTGTAGATCATCACCTGTGTAGGTTGGGAGAATCAATTTTGTCCCCGCTTTTATCTCTGTGTTCTTCCCTTTTATTCTGCATCTGGTCACACTGAGCTCTTTTACTTGCTTTAAACACGCCTAGTATAACTTCCATCGCTTCTTTTGGGAAAGCGTTCCTGAACCACCCCCGCCCCCCAGCATTGGGGTTAGTTGCCCCTGTTTCGTGTTCTCACGGTGTACAACATCTATTACAGCTTGAGTCCGATGCTCTGTTGTCGACAAGTTCTCCTGTTTCGTCTACGCATGCAAGCTACACGAGGCAGGAAAATCTGGTCTTATTCATGATTAAATTGTCTTTCTTTCGCACAGGGCCTTGAACATAGTAGACACTCAAGCCATTGACGAGTGAATGAATTGCTGTTTAAATTGCTTTTTGCAGTTACTTTCAGAAAATTCCAACAGAAGCTCCACAACTGGAACTCAAAGCAAATTACGGTCTCGTAGAGCCTGTACCTTTTGAATTTCCTCCTACAAGTGCGCACTGGACACCAGACACACTGGCCGCGTTTGATCTCACGAAGAGACCCAAGGATGACAGTGTACGAGATTGGCTTTCTACCGTTTGTTCACAGAAGTTCAAAAGGAGAATTCAGAATGAGCATTTTGATATTTTTCTCTACTTAGTAAATCTGTACATTTGTCTGAATGTTAAATTGACTGCCGTGTTTGTTGTAATGTGTGTTGTCGAACTCTCTCAGAGATAAGATCTCTAGGCCTTCATTATCTTTTGATTTTCTATGTAATTGAGGTTGTTTTCAAACACAGTTATCTTGCCTTTCTGTAGTTTATCGAGCCTCCTTGAAGAATAGTGTGGGAGAAGAGGTCTCAAACGCGTGGCTTGTCCGTGTTTATATTGCTATAGCAATACTTTGTTTTTGATTTAGCATACTGCAGGGTATTTAAAGATTTGATCTCATTTCAACATTCCATGAAGTCATCCAGGGGTAAAATAAGACTGCTTTTATTCATTTATATCTAAGTACATCTAGGTGTACTAAATCAAATAGTAGATTAAGTGGAAAATTTGAGGCTTGTTTGCCAAAAGAGTAGGGTTCTGAATAAAAGGAATGGGAATTAATTTGCAGCCATAGCTCTTTCCTTGAAATGTTTTTATGTAATTTCATAATATAATTTTTTAAATATAATTTCCTACCCATTCTAAAACCATTACTACTTAAAATGACTATCTTTTCATCCTGTTCAGCCTCTAAAATAATGCTGCAGGAGGTAGCCTGTTACTACCATGAGGTATTTTCACACTTAAGAGTTCCGCCTGCGGGGCGCCTGGGTGGCACAGCGGTTAAGCGTCTGCCTTCAGCTCAGGGCGTGATCCCAGCGTTATGGGATCGAGCCCCACATCAGGCTCCTCTGCTATGAGCCTGCATCTTCCTCTCCCACTCCCCTGCTTGTGTCCCCCCTCTCGCTGGCTGTCTCTATCTCTGTCAAATAAATAAATAAAATCTTAAAAAAAAAAAAAAAAAGCTCTATTTTCTAGTTAAGTACTATATTAAAAAAAAAAAAAAAGAGTTCCGCCTGCGTAGATTCATCACTCAGTTTCTCCCTCTTCAGAAAGAGTAAGAGCACCATTAGCTTGACGTTTCCCTACCCGTCTAGGGTCTCCTCTTCACTGGAATGTTGCTTTCTGGTTATGTCTTGAATTGGTACATAACTTCTGGAAGAGCTGTGTTAATCTCAGTATTGTATAATGAATACAGCATCTCTTAAAAGTCTAAGGTGGAAAAGATCTAGTGTTTGTTTTCCAAATCTTAGTTTATGTATTTAACACTGTGTTTCTTTTCTCCCTAGACCAAACCCAAACCAGAAGAAGTGAAACCTGTCAAAGAACCAGATATCAAACCTCAGAAGGACACGGGCTGCTCCATCTCCTAATGCACACCGATCAGTGTGCACTTTGAGTTTCTCCACCAGTAGATAAGACGACAAACCATGGAACTTCCGCTCCTAGTTCTTGCAGTGTTTGCTCTGAAGCCTGTAGAACGATTTCGTACATTCGGAGGGAATCTGCCTTCAGTTTATTTGTTCTTGACTTTTAATGTAGTAGGGATGTTTCATGCTTTGTTTCCAGACTCCTTTTTAATCAGGACAACATGTAAAAGATTTTATTGTGTCTCTGAAGGGCATATTTGGTTGTTGGTTTTTGTCTCCGAACTCTGGGTAGTCATAAGTTTCTGGTTAATATATTATAGGCTCGAATCATGTGGTTTCAGATCTGTTTTTCTATCTTCACATGCAAAAAAGTTTATTTTCCTTTCTCTTATTTGATGCCAGAAGAATGACAAGAGTTCGTTTTTAACCGAGAGTTGTTTCCCCTTCACCATTGTGTTGTCACACAGACTTGTTATGTTCAGAGTCTCCTGTCTTTCTGGTAGAAAAGCCATTTATTGTTGAAGGTCAGAAAATCTTCATAACAAATCCCTTACATATGTCAGAAGCTATAATTTGTTCAAAAATCAGTGTTTATAGGTATTTTGAGACCATTTAAGAATTTACTCCAGGGGCACCTGGCTGGCTCAGTGAGGGGAGCATGTGACTCTTGATCTCGGGGTTCTGAGTTCAAGCCCCATGTTGGACATAGAGATAACTCAAATAAATAAATAAATCTTAAAAAAAAAAAAAGGCACATACTCCTATTCTGGTAGTCCTGCACTTTATTTCAGTCTCAATAAACCTAGTGATTTTTACAAGTACCTTTCCTAATGGGTTTTTTTACTTAGAGGACAGGACTTTGTAACAGCTCTTAACACCGGATAAAGATTTTTTTGCAGAAGTGAGATATTGCATGATGTAAAGAAGAAACTTTAAACCTAANCTTAAAAAAAAAAAAAAGGCACATACTCCTATTCTGGTAGTCCTGCACTTTATTTCAGTCTCAATAAACCTAGTGATTTNAAATCTTAAAAAAAAAAAAAGGCACATACTCCTATTCTGGTAGTCCTGCACTTTATTTCAGTCTCAATAAACCTAGTGATTTTTACAAGTACCTTTCCTAATGGGTTTTTTTACTTAGAGGACAGGACTTTGTAACAGCTCTTAACACCGGATAAAGATTTTTTTGCAGAAGTGAGATATTGCATGATGTAAAGAAGAAACTTTAAACCTAAACAAGATAGGCTCTCCTGAATTACACTGGTAACTCAACATTTTGGCGACAGTAGTTATGGTAAAACGCCTTTGTTACCTAACTTCAGTGTGCATTGTTTCTATATGGTTTTCTAATACACACGTCCTATCCAGATTGTATTGCTTTGGGCCAAAGGCCATAACAAAAACTTAAAGAGCAAGCATACGGTATACAAATAGCTTATAATATTTGAAACAGTTTAGCATATACACAAACCTAGGAAATAGTGGATGCGTAATACTTTAACAAAAGTCACACATCTGTAGGTGTATCTTTTGATTATTCTTTGGGGTGTTAGCTAATTTTCCTAACGTAAGTGACGGATTGGTTCACTTAATATAGAAATAATAATAGTGTGTATTGGGAGCTTACTAGTGCCAGGCCCTCTGCTGAACACTTAGATAAACTATTGAATCCACACAGCAATAAGTAAATCTGCATAAAGTGTTAAAATAGTAATAAACATTTCATTATGAAGAATAAATAGGGGCGCCTAGCTGGCTCAGTTGGCAGGACATACAACTCTTGATCTCAGGGTCGTGAGTTCGAGCCCCATGTTGGGTATAGAGGTTACTAAAAGAAGAGATTATGCCTATCTGAATCAATATTGTGTTCAAACAAATGATTACTTACATTATAGTTTTCACTCTTGAAAATACATAGAATCAGTGAGGGTTTTTTTAAAATATGTGGAAATGCTAATTACCCCTCACTGTATAACGTTTAATGTTTGAAGCTGCAGATTCTAATAAGTGGAGTAATAACCGGACAGACATTTAATTTTATTTTGCTGTGTATAGAAAAAATACTTTAATTAAATTTCATGTATTTCGTGTGCTACTACAGAATCATTGGTTTGCCGTATGCCGTTTACTGACAACACTTGAAGCACTGCTTGATGCCAACTTGTTGCTCTTGGCCTGTAGGACCTACCTTATCTTGGGTACCAGTGCTTAACCTAGTTAACTAAATTTTCACATTGACATTTTGTGAATCATACTACCATATATGGAATGAAAACATGTCATACAGTCAGTGCTTCTGTAAAATGCAGGAAATACTGGTATTACTTTAAATCATTAATTGGCAACTTCGACATGAGCAAGTAATAAATATCGTGTTGACTCAGCACAAGTGACACTTTGTGACTAGAATCCCTTATTATTTATCATATTCTCTAAAATGGTGTTGGAAATTTTTAGAAGCTAACAGTTGTAAAGCAGTTGCATGAAGGCTGTAGAGGGATGTAACTTTGTGTTAACTATGCATAGTTTCATAGTTTAAGCTAGATAATGACACTAAATACTCTGCTAAAAGTGCTGTTTGTATAATGAATTATCTATGAAAATAAAAGTGATTTTACTTAACAATTTCATTGGGATTTTGGTTTTTGACAAATATTTTTAGATCTATTAAACCAGTAACCATTAACACAACACAAAAACCCTAATTCTTCCCAGGAACGTTTTCCGATGACAGACACACGTGCGTCAGTTGTTTCACGCCACAGGGGTTCATCAAAGATCCAACACTCCTTGACCTTTCTGGTTTCTATTTATGTTTATTGGTGCTTACACCTCTGAAGCTCAAAGTAGGATTTCCGTTGGCCTGTGTCTGCCTCACTCGTGTTATCCAGTGCGACGCAGTGGTGTGTTCTGTGGGAAACGGCTAGAGAGCCCTCTGTACTAAACTGTGCTTTGGAAACTTGAGGTGGCATTTTCGGTGCTATAGAAATGTACTGAGACATAAAACCCCATTCAAAAATCTTACTTTCCAGAGTGCTTTAGAAAATACCGCATTTTTAATCTCTTAATGTGTATATAAAAATAAATTTGTGGGCGTCTGGGTGGTTCACTCAGTTAAGTGACTGCCATCTGCTCAGGTCATGATCCCAGGGCCCTGGGATCAGGATAGATCCCCGCGGCAGGCTCCCTGCTCAGTGGGGAGTCCAGTTCCTCTCTCTCTGCTATCCCCCTCCCCCCCATTGTGCTCTCTCTCAAATAAAATCTTAAAAAACTTGCAATGCCATTTGGGTTAGCATAATTTTGTGTCTAAAGACTTGATAATTTGAGTCATTCGCTTAGAATTTACATTTTAATTTTATTTTTAAAGATTTTATTAGAGCACAAGTCGGGGAGAGGAGCAGAGGGAGAGGGAGAAGCAGACTCTGCACTGAGCCCCATGCCCAGTCCGATCCCAAGAGATTGAGATCATGACCTGAGCCGAAGGCAGATGCTTAACTGACTGAGCCACCCAGGCACCACAACATCTTCATTTTTAAACATGTTTTAGTAGTAAACGAAAGGGACTAAATTAAGGGGAGCCTACTGTGAAGTACTGAACAAAAACCCACTTATCCAAAAGGCCAAAGCTATCACTTAAATGCAATTCAATATATTTAAAACCTTCGATATGCTTGAGGTAGGTGTGAGTTCATGCTCTCATTCAGAGTGCTCCCTAGAAAAAACGTTTGTTCAGCGGTAGCTTGAGTTTTATTCTCTAAAAAATTTCTTTTAAAGTTTTGCTCATTTATGTAATACCTACACCTGCCCAACATGGGGCTTGAACTCATCCGGTCAGGTGCCCCTTGGGTTTTTACTGTCTAGAGCTTCTCAACTAGTTTCCCTCAAGCTACTAATCTCAGCCAACTCAGCCTCTCTGTTGGGCAGAGTGTAAGATGGCTGGAGCTCCCAGGCTGGTCACCTCGAGAATTTCAGAGAATTTCCTACATCCTCTACCACGACATAGAAAAAGTTGAGAAATGCCCTCAGTAATGTCTCTGTATCCACAGTGATTGGGTGCACGATTGTGCACGCTCCAATACTGAAAATAAAGATACAAAAGTCCTGCCAGGTAATGTTCTGTCAGCAATTCTCACGGGGAACAGTGGTTGGTTGATAGACGTGTTCATCTTTCCTCAGCTCACTTAATTCCTCGCTCCACCCTGCCCGCTCCCCCTCTAGGGTGAGTCACGGATTGGAGCCGGCCGTTTTCCTCACATTTCATGGCGGGTAGATGCCGGTAGTGAACCCTGCTGTGTGAAGTGGGGCTTTGGCTGTCCAGGCCTGTGTTCAGCAGAGGCTCGATCTTCAGACCCCTCTGGGGAAGGGGGCGCAGTGGAGGCTGGGAGTACCTGCCCTGGCCCCGTTAGCTCCTGCAGAGCTAACTACCCCACGGGGCTGCTCTGCTGTGTTTGAACCTGGTTCACCAGAAAACATGTCTCGATTAATGAAAACTGAAAGAACTCTGGGAAATTTTAGGTATGATGTCTTCCTGAGATTAATGCCGAGGTGTGGAACTAGTGCCTTATTTTGTTGGGACAGATTCCCATGCTGTGTTCCAGTGGGAGTTAATGAAATGATCAACGTGTAAAGGTAATGAGAAAAATATTAAACAAAAGGCAGCCATTTTAGCATCAGGAATAAAGCCAATTACAAGTCTGTTCCTTTTTTTCCACTCTATTATATAATCGCTCCCCCCTACACCTGTTCAAATGATCTAAACAGATGGTTCATTTATTAAACAAATACTGAGTTCCAGCCTCCTCTCCGTGGGGGCAGGAGATAGAGCAGGAAGCACACAGGTAAAGCCCCTCCCACTCTGGCCAGAGGACAGGCTGCAGGAAGGGGAGAGGGAGACAAGTGAAATACAGAGTATGTTCAATGATGGTAAGGACTAAAGAGACCCAATAGCGAGGTAGACTGTTGAGTGGTGGTGGCGGTGGTGAGGGGAACGGGAAGGGGCCTCCAGCGACAGAGTTGCTCAGAGCAGACTCTCTGCATTAAAACCCTGAAGGAAGTGAAGGAACAAAGTCCGGGGGAGGAAAGCCTAGTCCTGGAACTGCGGGCACAAGGTGCCAGCCTGGAATCTGTGTTCAGGGAATGACAGTGCAAAGGCCAGTGTGTGGAGGGGGCATGAGTGAAGGGGAGAGCAGCACAAAATGAGATCAGACAAGTATTGGGGCCAGATCTACAGCCCTGCCGGCTATTGTAAAGACTTGGGCTTTTCTCCTAGGTGCCAAGCTAACCCCCCTGGAGGGTTTTAAGCAGAGGATTGACTTCAAGAACCCTGGCTGCCTTTTGAGTATAGACGGTAGGGGGCCAGTTAGAAGCCACTGCAACAATCCAGGTGAGAGATGATGGCCCAGACCAGTGTGGAGTGGTGGTACGAGGGTTCCAGAAATATCCCAGAGGATTTCCTGATGGACTTACAGGGTGGTGTGAGTAAATGAGAAGAAGCAAGAATGACTCCCAAGTTTCTGGTCTGAACTGGAAGTATAGAATTGCCATTAGTGAAATGGAAAGACTCCCAGAGGAGGAGATAGGAGTGTGTGTCTAGAGGAGGTCTGTGCAGAAAGATAATGCACTGGAAGTGTGAGCAAAGCTTTAGGTATGTCAGGACTGAGAGGTCTATTAGACATCAAGAAGTGATGTTGAGTTGATGGGAGGATCTATGAATCTGAGATCCAAGGGAAATCTGACCTGGAGGTAACACTGTTGGTTATCAATTTGTGTGCAGATAGTACTTAAAGCCATTGGGCCAAATAAGATCATCAATGAATAGATGAAAACAAAAGAGATCCAATCACTGAGCTCCAAGGTACTCCAATACTGAAAGGTTAGAGAGATTATATGGTCTGTTAATTAGGCACAATCCTTGATAAACTGGATTTGGAGTTCCTAAGAAACAAAAAGTAGAGGTGCTCATAAGAATTAAGTGGAGATAAAAAGCATGTTATAGGGAGCATTTGGCCTTTTGAAGCTCACTTGCAAAACATCCACGTCTACATATGTGGTGTGAAGTTGGTGGTACTCCCAAGGGTTTTGTAAATAAAAATAAGTAGATTCCAGGGGCGCCTGGGTGGCTCAATCCGTTAAGCTTCTGTCTTTGGCTCAGGTCATGATCCCAGGGTCCTGGGATGGAGCCCCTCGTGGGGCTCCCTGCTCAGTGGGGAGTCTGCTCATCCCTCTCCCTCTGCCCCTCCCATGGCTTGTGCTCTCTCTCTCTCAAATAAATACAATCTTAAAATAAGTAGATTCCACATTCTTCAGTAATTTTGCATAGCACGTCCTAAAAAGCCCATTAGGTGGCAGAGAAACATTCACTAAATCAGCTATAAGCTAGGTCTCTTTCTTTGTTTTTCTTTCTCCTCACTCCCTCCCTTTGAACCCCCCTGAATTAAAAGATATAAATGCCTATTTAACTCCCAACACTCTTATCATGAAGAACCCAAACCAGTATTTCCCTCAGAGAGCCAACAGGGACCCCAGATCTGTAATCTAGGTAACAGGCGAGCCAGGTGTATGGGGGATGGGGTACTTCGCTTGGTTTGGAAATGTGTGAACTGAGAGATGGTCTTCAGAGGAGTAAAGTACGGTAAATGAGAGTGGGACTGTTAGGCCCCATTCTTAAACTTTTTATATTTAAGCTTTTTAGCTTGGAGCAAGGTTGCGGGCGGGGGTGGGGGGAGTCTCAGAAGCAAAAGGTGAAAAGCTCGCTTGAAAAAAAAATACACAACATTTATCTTGGCACTAGCTTAATGTACACCGAATTACTGAATCTTTTCCTGCTTCTGTAGGGCGCTGGTCCCCAAACTTGCCTGCACAGTGGGATCACCTGGGCAGCTTCAAATATAACTGATGTCCATGGCCCACCCATAGAGACTGTGATTTAAGTGGTCTGGGGTGTGGTCTGCCCTTAGAATTTCTTAAAAGAACCTTAGATGATTCTAATCTGGACAAGTTTAACCGCCACTGGGTTTATGTAATGCTGTGTGTGTAATATCACTGACCTTCCC
Organism: Ailuropoda melanoleuca; assembly: GCF_002007445.2. Lineage (NCBI taxonomy): Eukaryota > Metazoa > Chordata > Mammalia > Carnivora > Ursidae > Ailuropoda > Ailuropoda melanoleuca. The sequence goes on from NC_048225.1 coordinate 119,455,616, forward strand.
ACAACTCAAACATGTCCCACCCTGTAAGACACACACTAGAACACGTCCACGTCAACATATCCGAGGGCTCTGTATGGTCTCAGCCGAGTTCCGCTGACTTATCATCTCCCGAACAACTTCCAGCACCAAATTCTGTACTACTTTCAAAGCCAAACGTAACAAATAAAAGCAATGAAAGAAAACACAGAGGGATAAAGGCAGGTGAGTTGCTTTTTAAAATGCTTCCGTTTCCTTTTGACTATTGTTGTAGGATGTGTTTTATTTCTCATGGCACTGACAGTGTGGTTTTACACACCAAAGTAAGACGGTGACTTTTTGCTGCCCTTTGGCAGCAGAAACTAAATGGTAACAACTTTTCCTATTTCTTGCTGAGTGATACAGTCACTAGTCAGGCAGGGAAAACCCTGTGTATTGCTCAAGTCTCCTTAGAAGCCCCTGTGCTGGGCGGGTATCACATCACCTGGCTGCAGGTGACAAATTTCAGCCTTGACAGGCCTCGTGCAACTCTTACCATTGCCAATGACATAAACTCAGCACCGTACCAAGAAGATCTGGAGACTTATTCACATATACTGAAGGACATGAAAAATTCTTCTCTAAACTCAAGATCTTCCAATTGGACTAAGAATTAAATTTACATGAGGCAGATTAATAGGAGAAAAAACCCAAAGTTTTATTACCTGCACACTGAGACCAAATAATGAAACTGAGACCCAAAGAAATGACCAAGGCAGGCAGTTTTTATACCTTTTAGACAGAGAGAGAATAAATCTGTGAAGAATTGAGAGGACAAACTAAACTTCCAGAGCTTTAATTAGTAAGGACTTCTAAACAGACTTCGGGCTGGGAGAGTAAATGAGTAAAAAGTAACAAGAGCTGTTTGTACAGTCTTCTTGGCTCTAAATCCAAGTCCGGTACCTAGGGAGGGTACCTTTCACACAGATTTCCTGCTTTCAGGGGGACAGAGGACATTCTGAGCGACCTTCTCGCACAGGCTGACTCTTAAGTAACTTTCATTTAAAATAATTGGGGCGCCTGGGTGGCATAGCGGTTAAGCGTCTGCCTTCGGCTCAGGGCGTGATCCCGGCGTTCCGGGATTGAGCCCCACATCAGGCTCCTCCGCTAGGAGCCTGCCTTCCTCTCCCACTCCCCCTGCTTGTGTTCCCTCTCTCGCTGGCTGTCTCTCTCTGTCTAATAAATAAAATAAATAAATCTTTAAAATAAATAAATAAATAAAATAAATAAATAAATAAATAAATAAAAAATAAAATAAAATAATCGATATGCCGAAGTGGCCTATCTTGGGGCAGCCTGCGTTTGGCCCTTACAACACATAAATATATGAATATTTATATGTACATAAACATATGTATTTCTGGTCTCAGTTGTTGCTGATCTGAAGTCAGCCACTAGTCTAACTGGTACTCCTTTGTGAGTAATCTGCCTTCTTTATTGTAAACCTTAAGATTTTCTGTAATTTCCATGATCTAGGTTTGATTTATTATTTAACCTTCTTGACGGTTCTTTACGTTTCCTATATTTGAGGATTTATGTCTTTCTTCAAATATTGAAAATTCATAGCCATTTCCTCTTCAAACATTATGTCCCCTGTTCTATTCACTTCTTCTGAACTCCCAATCAACATGTATTGAAATTTCTCACCGATTTTCATCTCAAAACTTTTCTTTCATGTTAGCGGAAGATACACCTCTTTATGCTGTGTTATGAGAGATTTCTTCATAGGATAGGTTTATCCTATGTTGACTCTATATTTCATTTCTAGAATTTCTGTTCAGTTCTTTTTCAAGTCATCCTGTTCCTCTTGGATATTATGTTTTGTTTCCTTTGTCCCTTTGAATATATGAAACATACTCATTTTCAAGTTTTGTGTTTTTCTATTATTCCTAACTCTTGGGTGAAGACTCTCCCAATTTTTTCTTCTGCTTACCCTTCCTCAAGGTGGTTGGCTTCTTCCTGTGATGTGTAAGTTTTTCCCAAGTGCCTTCTCGGCAAGAGCTGTGTTTAGTGGAGATCCAGCGTACCCTGTCTTGCTGACAGTTCCCTCCAGGGTGGCTTTGGCTTGCTTCCAACAGAGTTCTGGCTTATGCTGCCTTTAGATCCTGTAGCTTCCCTTCGGGTCCTCAAACCACTGGAGGACTACGAATTTGGCCACACGCAGCATTTGGTACTGGCCTGGGGTTCCAGTATTTTTCAGGTGACTATCTCTACCCATGTTGCCAGGAGATGACAAATTACTTTGCCACTTCTGTAAAGCAGTAGGCAGTTCTTCTAGTCCTTATTTTATGGGTAAGATTGTACCTTATTATCTTGGCTTTATGAGGGTGTTTCACTTGGGCTCCTCACACTCACAGCATCTGTGATGTGGGCTCTCCTCTCCGCATCTGTGTTAAAACTTCAACCCCCAATGCCTATTTCTGAAACTCTCAGGAACCGCGTCAGCTTTAACTCACCCTTAGAACTTGGAGATTTCCTTCTTTTGTGGATACCTAGGCTTCCTTCTTTCTGGTCTCTCTCTCTGCCTTAGTACAGCTTGGGTTAATATCTTTTTATTTGTTTAATCTTGTGTATTTGGAACAGGAAAGAAGTTGTTCACATCAGCTCAGTCTGCCATATTTGCTGATATAATCTTAAAATATATTAAGTACTAATTAAGACAATAGTGTGCTTACCACATGATGTAATACATACGTTATTATGTGATAGGTCCTTAATAATAGCTTGCTTTTACTAGACACTTGCTGTTTGCTAAGAATTGTTCTAATTCTGTGGTGTGTCTTTACTCACAGAATTCTCATTTTAAAAGGTTGGTACTATATTCAAACATACACTCCAACTGTATTACTCTTATTTTATAGATAAGGAAACCAAGGCACAGAGATGCTAAGTAAAAGGATTTTTAAAAGATTTTCTTTATATGTTTGAGAGAGAGAGTGAGTGAGCGAGAGAAGCATGGGGGGGAGAGCAGAGGGAGGGGGAGGAGCAGAGTTCCCACTGAGCAGGGATCCTGACATGGGGCTCCATCCCAGCAAGTAATGAATCATGGAACTTTACATCAAAAACCAGGGGTGTACTGTATGGTGACTAACATAATATAATAAAAAAATTATTATTAAAAAAAAAAAGGACCCCAGAATCATGACCCAAGCCAAAGGCAGACACTTACCAACTAAGTCACCCAGGCGCTCCTCTTTGCTCATATTCTAATTGAGTTTTTTTGTCTTTTACTTATTGAATTATAATAGTTCTTTACATATTCTGAAAAGAAATCCTTTACCAGGTATACTTGACAATTTTTTCCGTCTTTGTGTAAAGCCTGCCCTCTTAATCACGACACATATTGCCTCTCACTAGTTATTGAAATAACTGGGAAATTTCCATAGGTTAATGGCCTCGTCCTACTATTATTTGTTGGTTTTGTAATTAATAAGGGGTAAGGACACCCTGTTGAAAGTTTTGTTTGGAGACTCAAAGTTCACATTTTCACTACTAATTAAATTTTTTCCATTTTGGTAGAGAACTGAACAGTCCTTGTTGGATTTGAAGAACTGATGAGATCACAGCTATGATTACATCTGAAGTTCTCTAGCTTTACCATCCACTGAAAATAGCTAGGCACTTCTCAGCTATATAAACACTGCCCAGGGCAACGTGACCTAAGGTGCCCTGCTTTTAACTCCCTAGTTGTTTTATTTTCTTATGGAAAAAGATAATTTCCAAGAGTCAGAATTAGAGAAGAGTGGATCTCCCAAAAGAACGACTCCCAAAAGAATTATCCATTTCATTGATGGAGACATCATGGAAGAATATACCACAGAGGAGGAGGAAGAGGAAGAAAAAAAGGAACAGAAAACAAATTCAACACATGATCCCGTAAGCTTAGGGTATCAATATTAGTGAACATGGGGGCTGAGCGAATGAGAGATTAAGCCAGACAAGGTTTGTAGAAAATATAGTTTTAAGCTAACTCCTTGTTCCCCTTGGTTTGCTTTCTAGATCCACTTATAGTCATCTCATAATTTTGTTAACTTTGTATTTCTCCTCTATGAGAGAGAAAATGAAATATACCATAAAGCATTTGAAACCTCTACATGAACCACTTTGTATCAGCACTCCTGTTAATAATTACTCTAACTTGATTTCTCTCTCTTTTTTCAGTCTACGCTTTCATGGGGGCCCTATCTGTGGTTTCGGGCAGGGCAAATAGCAAGCGCCTCATTTTCTGGTAAGTACTGCCCAGGTTATTTATTTATTTATTTTGTCCTATATACTCAAGGATAGACTTACAGATGCTCAGAGTTAGGGTTTCCAATAGTTTATTCCACTCCACGGCATCCTGGAGAAGGGACAACTTGGTCACTTCTCTATCTATTCTTCAACATTCCCAAAAGCATAGAGCCTCACATCTTTAGGCTGACCCTCCCATCTCTTTCAAACTGTTTTTAGTAAATTCTAGCTTATATTTTGTCTTCTTTTAAAGTTATTCCCACTGATCTTAGTTGTCTTTCTTAAGACCATATAAAACAAGTCTAGATTCCTCTTTCATAGGACAGAGTGGCAAATATTTGAAGACAATAGCCTCTCTCAAACCCTAGTTGACTCTATCTGAATAAACCTTCAAGTATTTTTTTAAGTATTGTTATATGACACAGTTCCAAGTTCCCTCATCATAATCACTCTGTTATGAATAAGAACTTCATTGACCCTTCCCAGGGACATAGTGAATGGCCTAAGTGGCTATTTATAACAGATGACATACTAAATTTTAACATTCACCAATTTTCTTTAAAACACAATTGGTGACACCTAATTACTTATTTCCTCCTAATTTGCATATGCTTGTATGGACAATTGGAAGGAAACAACTTTAAAACTGTGAGAAAATATGAAGTATAGCTATGTCTCTGAAGAATTGATCTTCATTCATTCATTAAATAAACATTTATTGAGTGCCAATATGTGTTTGGCACTGTGTGGGTCCCTGGAACACAAAGACAAATGAAAATCTTTGCTTTCAAGGGACTCAATATTCAAAGGATATTATAGGCCAGTAAACATGCCTATAATTATAATTTGTTGCCACAATCACCAGGGTAGAGGGAGCATAGGGACTACCGATTGGGGGACTCAGTAATGCTGATATAGGGAGGCAATATCCTCAGAGTGCTATGAAAGTATGGCTAAGGTCAGTGTGCAGACCATGCAAGTCACTGGGGGTGGGGGAGGGGAAGGAAGTCTTTAAATTACAGTAAAAAGTAATGATGGGGTGATTTAGTCAGATGGTATGAGACTTAAAGGACTTTCACATCAGAGTAATGGGTTGGGGATTTGGAAGTTACTTTGGGAAACTGGGTGAGACACTAATCTTGCCTCATTCATAATACATTGGCAGAAAAAATGCCGTCTTCCAGAGAGTTCTGTGCTTTAGCTAGGGCAAGACTGTTTAAAGAGATGAAATGTTTTGGAGAGAGAAAGCCTTAGGAGACTAGGTCCGGTGACAAAAGCAAAACCCACTACAGTGATATGAAAATGTGAAAGACAACAGGAACTGCAGTGATTTCCGTGTTGGGCTTTGACTGAAGATGGCAAGGGGAATCAAGCTGGCTTCCAGGTTCCAAGCAGGACTGCAGCATTCAAGCACATCTGCGTGGGGCTTCCAGGTGGCAGTAGGAGCATAAATATGCTAGCACTCAGCACCCTGGTCTCCACACAGAAACTTTGGATAGAGCTGACGCCCAGATGAATCTGTAATTAGTGTTTTCAATTGAAAATTCTAGTAGGACATAAACAGGAAAACTTCCCAAGATTTATTCTAATATTTTAGAAACTTCTCTTACACACATGTACCAGGCATGGTGGCAAGCGAACAGATTAAAGAACTAGAGTATTTTGAAAACCATTTTGATGGGTCATATGAGCAACATCAGAAAATTGTGTCATGGGGAAGTGGGGTGTCAGACATCCTATAATTTTAAAGGAAAACATTTCTAGGAGACATCTTCAGGAAACCACGATCGATGCTAAAGCTTTATCCCTAATTTTTACAACCAAAGGATCTATGCGGATTGCTCAGGACCAACGCTGACCCTGGGTAGTAAGTATTTTGAAAATCTCTCCTGACATGCCCGTCTGGAAAGGATAGTTTGGACGTCATCCCTCGTAAAGTGAGAAGAGTTAGCAATTCCTTTGGAGTCCTAGAACTTTTTGAGAGTCCAGAGCAATGAAAATCTTTTGTCAGCCTTAAAGTTAAGTGTAGTAATGGATCACCCGCAGGCAAGTTTAAACTCTTGCCCCTCAATTGACTTTAAGTTATTAACTCAGCTTACCAAAGTGCTTGTTCTTTTTTTTAGCCTGTGAATTCCTTGGTGGAAGATTTGCTACCTTCTTTGGTCTTAATCAACCCAAATATCAGTATGTGTTGAATGAGTACTATAGAACACAAAATAAGGTATGTGGCACCCTGATGGGGGAAGACCGGTTGCTTCCACTTCATATAAATTATTCTTCCACCTGGTAATCATGTACAATTTCACTCCACGGTACTTCATAGTTGCCTTTCTTGTGTGACGTTCGAATGTCATGAGATGGGTTGTAGAGTTGGTTGAATGTGAAACCTGCGATCACTTAAATAAAGGAGCTTCTTACAGGGGTGTCTCTGCAAGAGGGGGAGTTCAGAGGTACTTGGTTTGCAGTTAAAACTTTTCTGTATTGCTCTCTATACCAGGAAAGTGACAAGGAAGGTGAAGGGAATGGATCAAAGGCCCAGCCAACCAAGGTTCCTAATGAAAAGTGTCACCTGGAGGCTGCGGGCCAAGAGTATGGAACCAGACAACACGACATTGCAGAAAGTGTTCCTCAGCAGAGTGCCTCATCCAGGGAGAGCCTGGCAGCAGATTCCAGCTCAAAATGGGCCCCAGGACTGCAGTTCCTCTGAATGTCTGTTCCGCCCATTGATGACCATGGCAACAGCATGACAAGCTGTGCTTCTGAGACAGATGTGATCTTACTCTCCTTGTGATTTATTCTCTAGCATCCAGTGACTGTAAGCATTAATGAGAATTATGGATGCTTTCTCCATCTTATGAGCCCCCCAAGTCAACCCCCCCCACCCCGCCCTTCAGTGATGCAAATCTTGCTAGTCAGTTGTGATCTCTTATTGATGTTTGCACAGAAATGTAAATTCCTTATGGAATTTGGTTCTGGCCGGTTTTTTTTTTTTTTTTTTTTTTTTTTTAAAATTTTTCCCCCCCCTTTTNCCATTTGACAGAAAAACAGCCAGTGAGAGAGGGAACACAAGCAGGGGGAGTGGGAGAGGAAGAAGCAGGCTCCCAGCGGAGGAGCCTGATGTGGGGCTCGATCCCATAACGGCGGGATCACGCCCTGAGCCGAAGGCAGACACTTAATGACTGAGCCACCTAGGCGCCCCTGGATCTGGCGGGTTTGGACTGAAACTCTTCATCACGGGGCTAGGGTGCAGAAAAGAAGCTCTCTTCCTCAGAAGAAATTTTGGGCATTATGAAGCCTAAATAAGTCCCCTTTCAGAGTTTGACGTGAGGTGTGTGTTTTCCAACAGCCACCTGACTTAGTTGGGGCTTGCTTTACAATAAGCAAACATCACTAGTAACTTTGTTACAATCTATCAGAGTCATTGAGAATTGGGTGCATTCTCTCCCACACAATTAGAAAAAATAATCTAAGCTCGGAAAAAGTATTTGGAAAAATGGATGATTTTGTTTATTTGTCAGCAAAATTTCAAAACCTGGGAAGATCAAACATGGAAATCATAGCTAGATATCACAGGTTGTGCTGGCCAGAGGTCGCTGTGAAACAATAGAGAAACACAGGACTTGCAGTAATAAGACCTGAGGTCAAGTCTCAATTCTACCATTTACTAGTTGTGTGATTTTAGGTGTCCAGATTTCTGAGCTCTTGTCCCCTTCTTTGTAAAATAGAGATGGCATATATTTGTTCCCCAAGGGTTACTGTTAACAAAAATGAAATAATGAATGCAAAAACACTTTTAAAACTGTAAATATTCCATGTTAGTGCTTAAAGACTGTTACCTTGAAAGTCCCCAAAGAACCATGTCTTCTGGAATTCACGCCCTGGTACCGTCCCATCTATACCAATGCTAGGCTTGGCCACATGACTTGTTTTGGCCAATGAGACAGTAGCAAACGTGCCACAAGTGGAGGCTCGATGAGCACTTGCAAATAGGAGCCTGTCCTCTTAGAAACTCCACCTTGTAAAGAAGCTTGGGCTAGACTTCTCAAAAATGAAAGGCCACATGGGAAGAGATTTCCGAGGATGAAAGACTGTCTCGCACATTCCAGTCCCAGCCACACTCCTCACCAATTGGAGGCACATAAATGACCTTCTGTTATCCTGTGTGGAGCACATGAACCCAGCGGCTGGGTCAAGTCAACCCGCAGAATCACGAGAAATAACAAATCATTATTGTTTTAAGTTTTGGAGTGGTTTATTATGCAGTCATATGTAACTGAAATAATAGCTCTAAGAGAATGGGAAGTTGGAATTGATTTGATTTGAAATCAAGAAGGAGGCCTGGAGAATAAGGTGTCGTTGGTTGAATACATGAGAATAAAATAGGTTTTCCTGCATAATTGGACAATTCTAAAAGCTCAGGGGCCTGAAACAACGAAAGCTTCTTTCTTTCTCATGAGAAGTCTGCTGTCAGTTCAGGTGGCTTCCCAGAGCATTGGCTCAGTGATGCATACATCTTTGATCTTACGGTTCCTCCATCCTGTGATGCTCTCAGGGTTGTTGAACAGAGATGGAGAGGACAGTTGAGCACCAGCAATCAACGTCTCCCCTAAGAATGAATCATGTCACTTTTGATTACATTTCTTCCACCAAAGCAAGTCACATGGCCACAATTAACTGTAAGGGGTGTGAGCCTCTTAAGACAGCTGAGAAGGGTAAACACTTTCTTCTAGTGGCAGTATGGGATAAATGATAGGCTCAAGGGTCAATATGATATTGATTTAATCTCAGCTTTGCTGTCCCTGGTCACCCGATGGCCCTGTGCAAATGGCTCAACTTTGCAATGTTCCTATGTGTAAAACACATCTGATACAGGCTGCAAATTCAATTTGAACTAGCTTATGCAACAAAAAAAGAATTTTTTGGAGGGATATTGAGGTATCTCATGGAGCCCAAGGGCACATAAATTTCAGTAGGTCTAGAACAAATTCAGTAAACATACACATAAGCAATGCTCTCTCCAATTCTCATCTTTCTTACACATGAGGGAGAAAGATCACTCAATAGCTCTTTTATTTTATAATCTTTATTTTTTACTGAGATATAACTGAACCTATAATATTATATTAGTGTTAGGTGGCACAACCTAATGATTAATATTGGTATATCTTATGAAATGATCCCCAGAGTTAGTCTGGTTAACATCCACCACACAGTTATAATTTTTTTTTTCTTGTGATGAGAGCTTTTAAGATCTACTCTTTTAGCAACTTTCAAATATACAACGTTATTGACTACATTCATCATGCTGTATCAGTCCATCATCATGACTTACTTATTTTATAACTGGAAGTTTGTACCTTTTGACCACCTTCACTCATTTCACCCACCCATCATCCTCCACTTTTGGCAACCACCAATCTGTTTAGTGTGTCTGTGAGTTTGGATTTTTGTTGGTCGGTTGGTTTTTAGATTTCACATGTAAGTGCGATTACATGGTATTTAACTTTCTTTGTCTGACTTATTTCACTTAGCATAATAATGCCCTCAAGTTTCATCCATGTTGTTGCAAATAACAAGATTTCTTTCTTTTTCAGGGCTACAAAGTATTCCGCCGTGTGTGCGTGTGTGTGTGTGTGTATGTGTGTATGCCACATTTTCTTTATCCATTCACGCACTGATGGTTCCTTAGTTGCTTCTGTGTCTTGGCTATGCAAATAGTGCTGTAAAAAACATGGTGCACTTTTTCAGTGTGTGTTTTCATTTTCTTTGGATAAATGCCCATAAATGGAATTGCTGAATCATGTGGTGGTTCTCCTTTAATTCTTGAGAAACCTCCATACTGTTTTCCATAGTAGCTGCACCAACATATTTTGCCACCAAGAATGCACAAATATTTCCTTTTCTCCACATCCTCACTAACACTCTCTTTTTCTTATCTTTTTGATATGAGCCACTCTAACAGGAATGAGGTACTATCTCATCGTGGTTTCAGTTTGCATTTCCCTGATGATTAGTGATGTCGAGCAGCTTTTCCTCTATCTGTTGGCCATTGGTAGATCTTCTTTAGAAAAATATCTATTCAGATCCTCTTGCCATGTTTTTAATCAGATTCCTTTTTTTTTTTTTTTTTTGCTATTGAGTTGTATGATTTCTTTATATATCTTGGGCATTAACCCCTTATAAGACATATGATTTGCAAATATTTTCTCCCCTTCATGAGGTTGTCTTTTCATTTTGTTGACAATTTTTTTTGCTGAGTAGAAGCTTTTTAGTTTGATGTGGGTCCACGTGTTTACTTTTGCTTTTGTTGTTTTTGCTTTTGGTGTCAAATCAATAGCATTTTATAACTCACCTGTTCAAGTCTGCCTCTCCGTCCCAATTCCAAACACACAGGACAGAGAATCTGATTAGCCCTTTTTGCTCAGGTGACCATCCATCATCATCTTATCAATTGTGACCAGGGAAGTGGAGTCAGGTAGCAGCAACATAAATATAGGACCTACATTCGGGAGAGCAAGATTCTCAGGAGAAGAGGATTAAAGTGAACTAGGTAGACATACCCCATGACTGTTCTAAGGTAAAATGTGAAAATTGAGGAAAAGCACATGACTCTCATTAGGAACTTAACCCATAATATCAGTTATAATTGTTAATACTGATAAGAATTGTGGGTTGAAGGAGTCTGAATGGTTTATCCCCACAAAGGAGTCAGTCTTAGTTCTTCATCTGACAAGCCCTGTTAGTCCAATTTCAAGATAAAGTAAATCTGAGCTTCTGATATGGCAGGAAAAGTGGCTAAGCCCACCAGTTAAGTATTGGTCATTTGTGCCTCGGATGTCAGATCACACTAAAACCCTGTCCCTGCTTTATTTGCTAAGTTGCTTCAAAATAGACCCCATGATGGACTCTTTTTTACCCTTCTACTTTTCCTAAAAATTAACTGTACCATGGAAGATATCCACTTATTGCTGATTCTAGAAAACTAGGTGAGCCAAAGTGTAATATTTGCAGGAGTGAATTTTATCTAGCAAATAGTATATTCTCAATCTATTTTATTTTTCTTTTCCTCTGAAAGAAGGGAGGTAGCCTTCCCTTATGGTCAGGGACCACATGCAAATCAATCAAATCTTGAGCTAAATATCTTAAGGAAAGCAATGGAAACCAATGCCTAGATCTTACCAGACTGTGGCTGCAAGATAAGTTCACATTTCCCTTAATATTAATTCATTCTTTTAATATTAATTGGGCATCTTTCCTGTACCAGTTACTGTTTTAGGTGCTATCAATCAAAGAGACAAAAATCTCTGCACTCCTCTTGGCCTCATGTTCCAGATAGCTAAATTATCAGGGGATCCAGGCTTTGTGTGGCCAGCCTCTCAAGTCGTCCCAACAATCTTCACCTCCTGGTACTCACATCCCATGCAGCCTTTCCCACATTGACCCAGGGACGTCTCTGTGACCAATAGAATATGTCAGAAGTAATGGTGTGACACTTCTGAGATAATTATAAGAGAGACTATGGGTTCTGTTTGGTCTCTTTCTTAAATCACTTACTCGGGGGTGAGCCAGCTGCTCTATTGTGAGTACCTTCGTGCAGCCTGTGGACGGGTCCCTTTAGTAAAGAACTGAAGTCTCGAGCAAAAAGCCAGTAAGGAACAGTGGGGTTCTGACAGGCCCAGTTTCTCCCAAGAGCCAACCACAGCATCCCCACTTCTCTGAATTAGGTCCTGGTGGCTACCAGGTCACACACTGGCTGGTATACCCCCTTGCTCAGAGAGCTGCCAGGACCTTATGCACAGCTCCCCCTCCTGAACCAGGACTCCAGCAGCCAGGGCTCCCAGGTGTCTCTGATGAAGGTAACCCCAACCCCAGCTCTGGCAAGACTTTCAAGTTCCCCCCAGATCTGCCTTCAGGGACAATAGGCACCATTGGATAGGTTAAAACTTGGAGTTATTCAGATGCCTTGGGTCCCCCCAAAGCCTGAGCCATTGGTCCTGCTGCTTAGGACAACCACCGAACTGTTCCAGATCTCCAGTGACCACTAGCTAGCAGGCACCCACACAGCACACACCCCTTCAGCAGACCTCGGGCAGCCAGGCCCTCCAAGCCTCTGATGCCATGGCTGGTCTAACCACCTGGATATTCTCCTGGGGTGCCCCCACAACAGGATACAGTCCTGAGGCTACAAAGGTGTGAAAGTCAATTTCCTTGTGAAAGTGCTGCTAATGGGGAACCAAGGTTATTAATAAACAAGGGCTACCAGGTGTCTCATTCAAAGACGCCTCTGTCCCTCCAAATAAGGCTTTAGCATTCTCTCCATCTTTGGCTTCAGAGGGAACAGGAGCCTTTGTGGAGTGTGAGCTCGGACACTGGCAGATGCGTGCTTTTTCCCAAGAACTCACAACTGTGACTCTGGTCTCCTGAACTGAATCCTGGTTCAGTACCAGGGCATGGGATGGCCTTTATTACCCCTTGCTCCAGAGCTGTGTGGGAACACCAAGCACAGATCTCTCTTGCACCAGGCCCCCAGGAGCAGGGGCTTCTCCATCAACCAGTGCCCCCAGCTGTCCCTTATCAGAGGGTACCCCAACCAGTCAGCTTGGCCCCACCCTGGCACTGCAGTCCAGTGTCCTCCAGCTCTGGCTCCAGGGAGAAAAAAGGCATTTGTGTAGGTTAGGGCCTGGATCGGGAAGAAGCCTTGGACTCCAGCAGCCCAACTCCCATGACCAGGCTTTCTCCTGGTTCCCTGTAACAGGTCCCTGGGTCCCCTGAGCTGCATGCCACATGCATGCGCTAAAGGCACCCGTCAGCTGGCATGGTTTGGTGACTTGGATTTCAGAGATAGATCTGCTCTGACAAAGATTCTGGCCCTTGCTGATGAGAACAGAAGTGGTGAAACAGCAAAAAGTAAAAACCAACCCTGTAGGGAACCTTGGGTGGCTCAGTCGGTTAAGCAACAGGCTCGTGATTTCCACTAGGGTCATGATCTGGGAGTCGGGGGGGGGGGTCGTAAGATCAAGCCAGCACTGGGTCTGGGATGCTTAGCTGGGAGTCAGCTTGAAATTCTCTCTCCCCCCTCTCCCCCCACCCCTCTGCCTGTGCTGTCTCTCTTTCTCTCAAATAATAAATCTTAAAAAACAAAGAACAACCCTGTGAACATGCTCATTTTATCATTTTGGTATGGCTACATTCTCCTAGGTTCATTCATTCATTTAGTCAACAAATATTTATATTTATACATTTACATATTTGAATACATTTGCATTTTATTTAAATATACTTTATTTTTTTTTTGGAGCAGTTTTAGGTTCACAGAAAAATTGAGCAGAAGGTACAGAGATTTTTTGCATACCTACTGCCCCCATTATCACCACCCCCCACCAGATGGTACCTACATCAACACATCACTATTCAAAGTCCACTGTTTACATTAAGATTCACCTTTGTTTTACATTCTGTGGGTTTGCATAAATGTATAAGGACTTGTACCATCATAGTATCATATGGAATAGTTTCATTGCCCTAAACATCCTCTGTGCTTCTCCTATTCATCCCTTTGCCTCACTAACGCCTGACAACCCCTGATCTTTTTACTGTCTCCATAGTTTTATCTTTCCTTGAAAATCATGTAGTTGGAATCATATAGTAAGAAGGCTCTCAGATTAACTTCTTTCACTTTCTAATATGCACTTAAGTTCCCTCCATGCATTTTCATCGCTTGATAAATCATTTCTTTTTAGTGCCAAGTAATATTCCATTGTTTAGATTATTTATTATCTATTTATTTGTTCACTTCCTGAGGGCATTTTGATTGCTTTCAAGTTTTGGACTCGCTATTCAGCACCCCAAAGGATCATCTTTATATAACAGCACCGTCATTCCACGGGCAAATTGAGACCATGCTAAATGTTCATTAAATTAAAATACAGTAACTACAAATTTTTGCTTATGAGCAAGGCTTTCTGTTCATTCAATATCTAAATTCCTTTGGCTGAAACTCAAGATAGATTCTCTTACACCAAATTCTTCTTTAATAAATACATATTCCCCTTTTTTTAAAAAAAAGCAGAAACTAAAAACCAACAGAATTTCTAGGAATCGAATATATTGGTATTAAAGAAAAATAAGCTTCAGTAGAAGTATTCAAATAACAGATCAAACACTCAGTGAACCACCATTTCTTGCGTATTGACTGTATACCAGGCACTGTTTTTAGCAGTCAGTCTGTATTACTCAATAATTCTTACAACAGCCCAATGAGGTAGGCATGACTATTATCCCAGTCTTACAGAGATAACTAAAGTAGATTTCTGTGTTTTCTCGGTCTTTTTCTAAGAGTGAAATGAGATTAAAAACAATAGCGCAAGGGGCGCCTGGGTGGCTCAGTTGGTTAAGCATCTGCCTTGGGCTCAGGTCATGATCTCAGGGTCCTAGGATGGAGCCCCACATCGGGCTCCCTGCTCAGCGGGGAGTCTGAGTCTTCCTCTGCCCCTCCCCCCTGCTGTGCTCGCTCACCCTCTCTCTCTCTCTCTCTTTTTTTTAAATGATTTTTTATTATATTATGTTAGTCACCATACAGTACATCCCTGGTTTCTGATGTAAAGNGTGCTCGCTCACCCTCTCTCTCTCTCTCTCTTTTTTTTAAATGATTTTTTATTATATTATGTTAGTCACCATACAGTACATCCCTGGTTTCTGATGTAAAGTTCGATGATTCATTAGTTGCGTATAACACCCAGTGCACCATGCAATACGTGCCCTCCTTACTACCCATCACCAGCCTATCCCATTCCCCCACCCCCCTCCCCTCTGAAGCCCTCAGTTTGTTTCTCATAGTCCATAGTCTCTCATGCTTCATTCCCCCCTTCTGATTAAAAATAATGCCTTATTCTGGTCTTATGTTTTAAATTCCTTTGCCTTTAATCTTCTAAACATGCTTATGGTCTTTCTTCAACACTATTGTTATGTAAGATGTCTTGTTGTGTCTATAGCTTCTCACAGCCCTTGTTTAATTTTTTTTCCTAATTAAAAGATTTGCTCACTGCTGTAAAATACATACATACATACATACATACATACATATTCCCTGCTATAGATATTCATATTTTGTATAGTTTCTTTTAAATATGTGCCTATTTTGTATTTGGATTAAAGTTTTTTTTTTAATATGTTTTTATCTACCCCATTAGACCAGAAGACTCCAAGGGCTGTGATTTGGATGTTCTCTATTTTTAAACATCTTTGAAGAGATTTAAAGCAGTAAACTTACCTGTATGCAGAGCATTCACTTACTGAATATATCATTATTGGTTGATTCTGAAATCAGTGTTTGCTAGCGTCCTTGAACCTCAGAAGAAAAGCAGCTGTGGACTTAAGAAAAATTCCTTTATCTGTGCCACAGAAACAGTTAGAAGCCTGTTGGGTCTGGACAAAATACATCTTAGCTTCCAGGAGGTTTGTGAAGTCTGAGGGTCTTCAGAGGCGTTTATCTGAGGTTACCAGGCTTAAATCCTCTGACTACACACAATACGCACCAGTGTTTTTAATTTTATTTTTTATTCTGCAATCACACAAACTTTCACAAACTTATTATTTGTTTCCTCAAGCACCACCCTTATCCTTGCTTGATAGGGAATGACACAATACAGGATTTCACAAGCA
Source organism: Ailuropoda melanoleuca (assembly GCF_002007445.2). Classification (NCBI taxonomy): domain Eukaryota; kingdom Metazoa; phylum Chordata; class Mammalia; order Carnivora; family Ursidae; genus Ailuropoda; species Ailuropoda melanoleuca. The sequence continues at coordinate 119,471,522 of NC_048225.1, forward strand.
TTTCTATCAAAGCTACGCTTAGACTTCTAAATCTGATGTCTGGATCCTGATGGCTACGCTTTTACTGCGATTTCCTCTTTTTCCCCGGTATAGACTGTGTTTGGTAAACAATAGACTGTGTTTGTTTCAGTCCTACTGACCAGCTGAGAAACATAGGAAAATGACCTTCTGAGTCATTGATAAATTTGTATTCCTGAAACAGAAATGTCTGGTTTTAAAAGCATTTGAGAACACCATGAATCATGCTCAGTAAAAGTTGCATGACACAATTATTTGCTAATGAGGTTAAGTAGAGGTGTATGATGCTTGCATAATAACAGGCCACGTATTTAACTGTGGCTGGCTTTGCTCTCATACTCCGTGTTTTGTCAATCCAAATGCACCCCGCACAGCAGAGAACTGACCCTAAATAGCTTCCCTCAATTTCAAAATGTGCTTATTTACATATTTTATAAACGGCCGTATCTTTTCTATCTATAAACTATAAGCTCCCTGAAAAATTAAAACAATACAGTAATATATAAAGTGGGAAATAAAATAAAATTCTTGGTTAAAATCCACATATACATGGTTTATAAAAATGGGATTGTAATGTTACGTCATTTCTGCTTAACAATATATTATGAGTCTCTTTCTTTATCCCATTAATTTTTTGACTAGGCCATGGCTGTGCACGGTAGACAATTTAGAAAGTATAGAAAGATATAAGTAAGACACCTGGTTCTTCTCTCTGAAGACAACCATTGTTACTAATTTTTTGGGTAATGACAGTTCATACATAACTTTGTGTATTCTTTTTGTTCTTTCACAAATTTTAACATATTCTAAACACGTGCATTTGTTTTGTCACTTACTTAACATCACCTAGTTGAAAGTGAGGGGTGAGGGCTGTACTGCCCTAGGACTAATGGGGCCAAATTCCCAGAGAAGCTCAACTTGGGACTTAAAACTAGGCGATTCATTAAAGCTTTGAGATGCAGTTGGTCTGGAAATGTTTAATATCTGATGAGCGAATCTATTTGTTAATGGCTGAGAAAGAGCAGAAAAACTTTGAGATTTGTCTGAGATTTCATTCAAGTTCTAGTTGACGGGATAGATTTAAAGGGACAGGAGTGTAAGGGACAGCTTCTTCCAACTTTTTACTCTCATAAACAATGCATAGGTGACTATGCTTTTCACACAAGTGTCTCTTTAGGTAATCCCCTAGGAGTAGATGACTGGATTGATGGGCATTTTTGGAACAGATTTTGCCCAAATTCTTTATGCTGAAGTTGCACTATGTTGTCTTAGTGCCAAGATTCAGGATGCCCATTTTTCTATATCCTTGCTACCCAGTGTATTATTGAAATTGTTGTCTTAAAAAAAGTATACTTGTATCATCTTAATAAATTTTCATAACTGAACAGCCATATAACCAAAACTCAGATCAAGAAACAATATTACCATTATCCCATGTCCTTCCTACCACCTACCTAAATAAGTTATTACTTTGATGGTTGGGCAACTGATGACTTCTAGCACCATTATTCCTTCTATGTTTATAAGCAGGCTTTCTGTTGTAAGAGGTAAAATGTATTTTTATTTTTTTTAATTAAAAAAATTAAAGATTTTATTTATTTGAGAGAGAGAGAGAGCAAGCACAAGTGGGGCAGAAGGGCAGAGGGAGAGGGAGAAGCAGACTCCCCGCTGAGCAGGGAACCCAATACAGGGCTCAATCCCAGGACCCTGGGATCATGACCTGAGCAAAAGGCAGACCCTCAACCGACTGAGTCACCCAGGAGCCCCATAAATGGTGTTTTTAAAATATTTTTTTATTGTCTATTGACGGTATAAAAATATAGTAAAATTTTTTGAGTAACTTAAATTTTTGACTGTAAAATCTTGCTAAAATCATGTATTATTTCCAGTAGTTTGAATATTTCTTTGGATTTTCTATGGATACAGTCATATTATCTGAGAATAAGAGTAATTTTTCTCCTTCCCTTCAAATATTTATGTCTTCCATTTCTCTTTATTGCCTTATTGAACTCACTAGAATCTTAAGTGCAATGTTGAATTGATATGAGTTAGTGGACATCCTAGTATTGTAAGGCAGCCACTAGTAATGAGTTTTAGTTAGTTGATTTCTAATTTATTTCACCTTATATATATCAGAAGCTATTAGGGTGAAATTTTTGAACATATGACTAGTGAGCTATGATTAATTCATTTGAATTGTACTGTTTAGTCAGTAGGAGCTCTTTAATTTTTGCCTTACATTTTTATGATTTCAATATAGTAAAAGCTGCTGTTTTTCTATTTTTGTTTTGTTTTGCTTGGTATATCATGGACGATTATTTTAATCTTAATGTTTGGGGCCACTTTGTTTTATTTATTTTATTTTTTTGGGTGATACGGTGATATAGTACCTTTTTTTCAAATTTTTATTTAAATTCTAGTTAGTTAACATACAGTGCAATATTGCTTTCTGGAGTAGAATTCAGTGATTCATCACTTACATACAACACCCAGGGCTCAACACAACAAATGCCCTCCTTAATACCCATCACCCATTTAGCCCATCCCCCACCCACGTCCCTCCATCAACCCTCAGTTTGTTCTCTGTTGTTAAGAGTCTCTTATGGTTTGTTTCCCTCTCTCTCTCTTTCTTTTTCCCCTCCCCCCATGTTCATCTGTTTTGTTTTTATAAATTCCACATAGGAGTGAAATCATATAGTTAGTTGTCTTTCTCTGGCTGATTTATTTCACTTAGCATAATACTCTCTAGCTCCATCCATGTCGTTGCAAGTGGCAAGATGTCATTCTTTCTGATGGCTGAGTACTATTCCATTGTATATGTGTATCTACACCACATCTTCTTTATACGTTCATCAGTCGATGGACATTTATTTCTTTCCATAGTTTGACTATTGTTGATAACACTGCTATAAACATCAGGGTGCATGTACCCCTTCAAATCAGTATTTTGGTATCCTTTGGGTAAATACCTAGTAGTGCAATTACTGGATTGTGGGGTAGTTCAATCTTTAACTTTTTGAGGACCCTCCATGCTCTTTTCCAGAGTGGCTGCACCAGCTTGCATTCCCACCAACAGTGCAAGAGGGTTCCCCTTTCTCTGCATTTTCACCAATACCAGTTGTTTCCTGTGATGTTAATTTTAGCCATTCTGACAGGTGTGAGGTGATATCTCATTGTAGTTTTGATATGCATTGTCCTGATGATGAATAACGTTGAGCATCTTTTCATGTGTCTGCTGGTCATCTGGACGTCTTCTTTGGAAAAAGGTCTATGCATGTTTCTGCCCATTTCTTAACTGGATTATTTGTTTTTTGGGTATTGAGTTTGTAAAGTTCTTAATGGATTTCAGATACTAACCCTTTATCAGATACGTCATTTGTAAATATCTCCTCCCATTCTGTAGGCTGCCTTTTAGTTTTGTTGATTGTTTCCTTTGCTGGGCAGAAGCTTTTCATCTTGATGAAGTCCCAATAGTTCATTTTTGCTTTTGTTTCCCTTGCCTCTGGTGATGTGTCTAGTAAGAAGTTGCTACGTAGGCCACTTTGTTTTAAATATATTTCCTTTGATTTTGCATTTTAACCCCATATGAGAGAGTTTTTTAAAAAAAATGCAGAGGTTTAATTCATTTACCTTAATTAATATAATTTCCGTTTCTTGTGTCATCTTGTTATGTTTCCTTTTTCCTGTGTTATAAAATTTTTAAAAAATTTTCCTCATTTGGTTTATATGCCAAGTTTTTTGGGGGGGGGTTGTCAAGAAGTTGTCTATCTTCATTAGGGGCACATTGAAATATTTCTCAAATATTTTTAACCTGCGTTTTTCTAGAGTCAAGAGTGAAGTTGGACTTTGAAGTCCTTCCTTCACTTTGTAATCTTTATACTGTCACTTACCTCACTGTCAGTTGCCTCTCTCAGGGAAAGCCAGGACTTAGGAAGAAAGGAAAGGCCAATAGCAAGAGTGGAAACACTGCTTGGACAGTGAGCCCCGTTCTGAGCCATTTTGCTTTGCCTGTAGCTGTCACAGCAGCAGAACTTCCGGCCTCCTGCTGTATTGAGAGGAATGTCTGAAATATGGCCTTTACTTCACTGAAGCCCTAACGTTGGCATGATGTGGGTCTATTATCACAGACTATGGTCATCTTGTCTTTTGTGGGGTATTTTTGCTTTGAGAGGAAGGGAAAGGAGCAATGGCCTAAAAATCAAGTCTAATCCACTAACATGACCTGGAGACTTGAATTAGGCAGTAGGGACCTTACAGTTAGCAAAGAGACTACGAATGAGGCATTTTTATGTTGCTGTGGACACCTAAATATGGTTACAGATAGAAAAGTGCTGCTAAGAGAAATGAATCTTTTTTCTCAAATCATCCTCCCGTGATGGAATGTGGTTAGACTTCAAAGACCCCACAAATTTTGTGAGCTTTCTCAGAAAATGTTAAGGGGATTTTGTAGTTTGGCTCCTAATACATCAACGTTTAATCATTTGATACCAGACTAATGAATTTTTTGATCATGTTTACACTGACCATCTATTAGAAGCTGCTTTTCTTTTTGATAGTTTTTATTAATTATTAAAGGTACATATTATTAATATTGTTCAAGTAGACATTTAGTGTGTCAGAGTTTTCTCCAAGAGAAACCAGCACGCACAGACATCTGGAATGGTTTAATGAGACCCGCCAGGTGCTAGGTAATAAACTTCCAGAGACCTGTGCTAATTCAGGGTTCCTCAAATTTGAATAGTTATTATAAAAATAGAATCACAAGCTCACTTGCCTTAGATTGTAAGCATCTTGAGAGCAGAGGCCATATCTTATTTATCTTTGTGTCCCAGGGCCAAGGATGGTGTCTGGAATATTGTAAACCCACAATCATGAATATTGAAAAAATTCCATGCTCGAAACTCAACACACTCTAGGATTTTCTGATTGTCTTGTAATGCCAGCTTTTCTAAAATTACAAAAAGCTAGAAATAAGGCCACTGAGATTTAACTGACATTAATTACATTCAGCGGGTTTAAGCTCAAATGTATTTTTAGCTTATTTTTGAAAGGGCCCGGGAACTAATTATCTCTAATATTTATCTCTAGATTTAAGTCGTACCTTTGTAGTTAGCAAACTGTGCTACGGAGAGAAGTTCTATCGGCTGTGAAATCTGTTTCTCTTAATTACTTCTTTGTCGGCTGCCCCTTGAGCTATTAAATATTATGTTACTCCGTCAAAACTATCAAGCCGTCTTTGTGAAGCTCACGGATTATGATTGTATACATTTATAGACAGAGGATTTACCTCTGCAGGAGAAAGAAAATGACAAGGTACAAGATTAGGTTAACTTCACAGTGGAAAAAGGTAAACAGTTGTCAGCAGTGGAAAGAAATATTCTTGTCACTTTATAAAAATACCTAGATCATGGCCTTATTTCAAAGCAATTGTGTAGCTTTCCTACCTGTCAGGGAGGATTCGATATTTGCTCATTATACATGGTTGAGAGGACATTTTAAAGGATGTATCCCAAATTTAACTTCGCTCGGTGGGGTTCACCCTATTTTCTTCTGTTTAGTGATCATAATTCTGCTTCTTCTAAAATCCTTATGGTTGGAATTTTTTCTTTTTTCATTCACCAACTAAATGTTTATCAAATACATGCTATGTGCTACTTATTTTTCTAGAAGGTGGGGATAAAAAGAGGAAAAGACATGGTCTCTGCCCTTCACTGGATAGCAGGAAACAGCCTGAAGAGACACCCCGAGGTGCAGTACAAGGGTAATACGGAGGCAGGGGCACCCGGTCTCAGTAGGGAGTTTGCCCATCTCTTCGCCTTATAGAGTCAGTCACCGCTGCTTGGGCAGAACCAATCACTTATCACAATTCAAATTGGAAAATTTGGCAAAATATTCTGAAATTGTTGTCTGTATAAACATCACCTGGCCCCCTCTTCTAGTATTTACGTTTCTTTTTTTCTTTTCTTTTTTTTTTAAGATTTTATTTATTTAAAAAAAAATTTTTTTTAAAGATTTTATTTATTTATTCAACAGAGATGGAGACAGCCAGCGAGAGAGGGAACACAAGCAGGGGGAGTGGGAGAGGAAGAAGCAGGCTCATAGCAGAGGAGCCTGATGTGGGGCCTGATCCCCACAACGCCGGGATCACACCCTGAGCCGAAGGCAGACGCTTAACTGCTATGCCACCCAGGCACCCCCGATTTTATTTATTTATTTGACAAAGATAGAGACAGCCAGCAAGAGAGAAAACACAAGCAGGGGGAGTGGGAGAGGAACACAAGCAGGGGAAGTGGGAGGGGAAGAAGCAGGCTCCCAGCGGAGCAGGGAGCCTGATGCGGGGCTCGATCCCAGGGACCTGGGACCAGGCCCTGCGCCTGGGATCAGGCCCTGCACTGAAAGCAGACACTTAAGCACTGAGCCACCCAGGAGCCTCTAGTTTTTAGGTTTCTTTAACCTGTAGCACAGAAACAGTCCAGCTCAAAAAGTCAGGCTTAAAGAACATGCTTCCAACCTCATATCCTCTGTGGGGCTTGCTCTCAACCCGACATGCACCAGATTGAGCACATGTGGAGATGAAAGTCATCACTTCCGCTATTTGTAGCCTCTTCCATGTGTGCGGGTCATCGAGTGAGGGGCGTGTGTGTTACAGAGGAAGCGTGGCTCCAGCCTGACTCCTGACTCTCTGTCTCTGTCCTTTACACATCTGTGTGCACAGGGTCCTGTAGTCCCTCCTACACTGTTACCTCCCTGCCTGAATTGGGGGTGTGTGTGGGGGAGAAGCCCAATATCAGATACAGCTCTGTCCCTCTGACCCTTCAGTACCTCCGGAATTACCAGGTGTGGAGTCGGGCAGGTCCTGGGTGGGGAGACCAGGCTCCAGCCCTATTTCATCAGTCTCCAGCTCCTGACTTTAGTTTGTTCTCTTCTCTGTCTCTCTCTGTCTCTCTCTGTCACACACAATGAGACTAAGAATAGCTGATAAAAAATAGTTGGCTTTCCTTGGAAATTACGTAACTTATTTATTTGTTTGTATAAAGTCCACATAATCATCTTGTCTCTAGCAAGGACTTCACTGCAAGTATCCACATGGATATTTGCTTTGCCACAGCCTATCTCCATAGTCCTGCTATCACGTCTGGTTATTCACTCAGGCTTCTCTAGAGATGGGCCTTTGCATTGAACTGAATACGATGGAAAAGGCAGTTCATAATCCAGAGAATGAGTTTATAATGTTCCGTCATCTCAGAAAATTCTAGGTCTGCTCTGTCTTGTCCCAGTTTTTGTCCATAGGTTTTGCCATTCCTCATCTGGCCTAGATTTGTCTTGAGAGATCACATTCGAAGGCATTAATGGGGCGCATTTCATAATCTTAATCTTGCAAATACAATTTTGCAAAGGGACTTTGTTACCTTGTCAAACTGCCTCTGTGACTCACAATTCTGCCACCAGATGGAAGTAGTGTGCCCGTTTTAGCAACAAAAGCAAGTTTCCAGAAAGATTCCTACAATGCCTTTTCTACCCACCTGCTGCTCCCGGTTTTCCTCTTTCCAACTCTCTTTCGGATTTGGAACAGATTCTCAGTTTCACATTGCACAGACATCCCCATTCTGGGAAAAGAAGGGACAAAGCTTTTATACAAATTACTTGACTATGACCATTTGTATTCAGCACACCTACAGAAATATTTATACTTTGGTTTATATTATTTATACATTCGTTTTCAACTTTGCAAAGATTTGTACGTTTAGTTGAACTTGGGTCTGTCCTTACCTGAAAAGGTACCAGATTGTTGTATCAAATGAGGTTTTGCTTTTTTTTTGTTGTTTGTTTGTTTTTTGATGATGGTGGTAGGGGGTGGGGAGTGAACAGAATGAACTTTGCTAGGGACACCTGGGTGGCTCAGTTGGTTAAGCATCTGCCTTTGGCTCTAGGCATGATCCCAGGGTCCTAGGATTGAGTCCCCGATCAGGCTCCCTTCTCAGCAGAGAATTTCTTCTCCCTCTGCTGCTCCCTCTGCTTGTGCTCTCTCTCTCTCTCTGACAAATAGATAAATAAAATCTTTTTAAAAAAATAATAAAACTTTGCTAGAAAGCTAACATCTAAAATAACTGGAAGGGAATTTTGAAGGTGACCCAAGCAAAAGGGCACATAAGGTGACCACAGAGAAGGGCCAGGGGCTGTAAATAAGGGCCAAGGAATAAGTACAGAAGTAAGGACTGATAAGTGGGGAATAAAATGGGGGGGGTGGGTGGAGAGTTTGGGGTGACTGCCCAGTGAGTTGGCCCACTTCAAGAGATCAGGAAGTATCCCACTTCCTTTAGGCTTTCTACCACAGGCGCTGCAGAGCCCCAGCTTCCAGAAAGGCCGTGATTCTCTAAGAAAGGATGCAGTATCCAGGCTCCCATGCTCTTCTTTCAGCTCGTACCCTCCCCGTTGTACTAAGTAATTGAGTGGATTGGGTTCCTGTGGGAATTCAGTATTTCTTGCGCCAGGTGTCTAGTTCACCTTCTCTCAAGTTTTCAAAGCTGGGATTCAGTAAACGGTGTGTCAGGGAGTGGATGGAACATTGGATAGATCCACACGGAGACAGAGGGTGGAGAGGTGTACTACCATGGGGTTAGGAAGGTTCCAGGTGTGTTTTGCCTTCAGAGAGGGATTTGTCTGTTTACGGAGGGGAGCTAGGTGGTGTTTCCTGCCCAGACGCTCTTTCTTGGTTCCCAATGCTGAGAGCAGTAGACCTGGAATCACTTCTTGTGTGTTGGACTGGATCATAGAGTCTCCAGGTGATAATTGATTATGGAGGTGATGGCGGAGTTCTGGGTGTGAAGAAACAGTGGGAGAACCCTACTCCTAAAGGAGTGTTCTGGATGAAGTAATTGGTTAGGAGCAAACTGGTCCACGTGACAATGATGTTTGGAGGTACCATCAACATGTTCCCAACCTTTAGACTTTTTAGTTATCTAAAGTGTTCCTTATCCACCATCTCATAGATAATGAATTTTTGATTATTTCTTTTATAAATTCCCATATGCTGAAACAAACCAAATTCCCCAAACTGTCCCGTTGCTGGACTAAATTATAGAAGTTTACAAGAAAGTAGGTACTGTATGTTTCAATTCCTGCTGAAAAATAGTTTGGGTATTGACACGCATCAAGAAGAACGAGAGACTACACACCAAGTTTCTCACAGTGGTTGTCTCTTTCCCCTCATTCAGGGCTCTGCTGAAATGTTCTCCCTTGAGAGTCCTCACCCCCCAGCCCAGATCACTTTCTATTCCCTTCCCTGGCTTTATTTTTCCTCCTGGTCTTCTCCTTCCTCGGCATGATGTGTATCTGTCTGTTTAGGATCTGGAACCCCTTAGGCTATGTAGTTCCAGGAGGGCAGGAACTTCGGATTTCTTGTTTCCTGCTTTATCTCCAATGCCTCAGACAGTGCCTGGAGCTCAGGAAATGTTTGTTGTATTGATGAATAAATAAGGGGGGGAAAGAAGTTGCAGACATGGATAACTCTGCCAGTACAACGCTTCTTGGGGTTCAGAGTAGGTTCATGGTTCAACTGGTTTTGTCTGCTAATTAAACAGAATGCCTAAGCCAACTAAGGGAAGGATTTTCTGAGAATATAAGGACCTATTCATGCTTTGAAATAAATCCTGCCTAGGTACTAAGCTCTGAGCCACCCACTTAAATGCCAATCAGCTGGGAAAATGGCAGGGGGGCTGTGATGCCCTCGTGTCATTGCTTGAGCGTGAGGCTGCCTTGTGGCCGACGATGCTGGCATCCAGTGTCCCCACCACCTGCAGCCCCAGAGTTACCGATTCTCTAAGGATTTCCTTCAAGCCTTTGGAAACAGTGACAGTGCAGCTGTGATTCACTTGGGGTGTTCCTGGTTCTTAATCCCTCCTGACTGTGGTGCCCTCGGCCAGGCAACCATGTATACCTGTGGGATCACCTCAAACATGAAGGGATAATAAGGCTTCCTGGCATCTAAAAGACATTATATGGAGTCATTAGTTCATGTTTCAAATTGTTTTACAATTATAAGGATCATCATTTTGAAATAAACTCCTTCGAAGATTTCGGGAAAACCAGATGTCCAAAATACTAAGCTTATAACATGTCTTCTTACTCACTCACTCACTCTCCTCAGGCGTGGGCCTGCCCAGCAGGAGATACTCTGTCCGAAGTGTTGGTTGAGTCCCCACAGGATGCAGTTCTCTGTTGGATGCTGTCTGAGGAGAAAGAGAGGGTGGAGGCTATTTCGTGCCCTATGAAAGAATCCATTTATGCTGAGGGGGTCTCCGTGGAGTGGACTAAGCCATTCTCTGCAATGTATACTTCTGATGTGTGTATTTGTTGAGAGCTTCCACATACAGTCTGATAGATGATTCATCCTGAAAAGACAGATTCCAGAGTCCATATGTAGCCCTGGATCTCCAAATGCCTTGGGTAACCTCTTCACCCTATAGGGCCTAAAATGTCTGGAGGACCAAGGGTAGCAGAATATTCTGTAGCCTGTCCCAGGACTCATGGCAGGCCCAGATGCATTTGGAACGGAAAAGGTGCTTGTGGACTTTGATCCACATCCTTCCGCATAATCAAAATTCCATTTGTAGTCAGTTCAAAAAATTTTTGTTTTTTGACTTTCATAGAACATCAGGGAAATTAACATTTTTAACAGGCATTTTCAGGGCGCTAGAAAACCATAGCTCTCAGGAGGCACTTGGTTTCAGAAAACTATGTGGTCCCTCCTCTAAGTGCAAGTTTGGAGAGTTTAAAGACGTTTAAAAGTATTTTCTTTGAGGATTTCTCAGGCTTGGTTTGGATAAGCTTTCGGGCATATTACACGAGGTCGAGGGGCTTCTGTTGCCGTGCTGTCTCTGCTTTGTGCAAAGATCACTCTCTAACTTCCGTTTCTGACCTCCTGGGTTGGGTAGGAATGTAGCAGAAAAAGCATAGTAATTGTAACAGCATCTAACACAAGGCATGGTGCTGAGATGAGGACGCACTTCGTTCATTTCATCGTCCCGACTCCTCTGTGGGCAGGGACTGGCATCCCCGTCTCACAGAGGAGGACGCAGAGACCGGGTGGGTTGGGGCAACTCACCTGACCTCACACAGTAATAAGAGGAAGGACTGGGATTTGAACCTGAGTCCGTTTGACTTTGGAGTGTGAGGCTTTCAGCCACAATGTGGGCGGAGATGCCTCCCACTTTTTTGCTGCCATTTTTTTTTGGAATTGAATGTGAAAGAGGAGTTGAGAACTTTATTTAATGAAGGTCTGAGCCAGGGCAGCTGAAAGCTACTTAGGATATATCAAATACTGTGTGGAGTTTTGCTATAACTTCTTTAAATATGAACACATTACTTTTTTAGATGAATGAAGTCATCAAAAAAGTATACAAAAGAAAGAAATTATGAAAAAATGAGGGATACTAATGACCAGTCACATGACACAATAGAATTTGTTTTGTCAAAATTACGTTTAAATACTTCTTATTTATGAGTGGGAAGCATTATCTTTTATTTACGATGTCTCTAAACCAGGAGAAGCTGTGTGTACAAACCAGGGTTGTTGTGGCCTGTGTCTTTTTTTCTTTTTTTAACTGAGGTAGAATGGACATAGAACATTATATTACTTTCAGGTGTCCACCTTCATGATTCGATTTCTGCATCTGCTGCGAAATGGTCACAATAAGCCCTGTTAACATCCATCACCACACATAGTTGCGAAGTTTTTCCTCCTGTGGTGAGAATGTTAAAGGTTTACTCTCTCAGCAGCTTTCATATATAACAGTATTAACTGTAGTCCCCATGTTGTACATTACATCCCCGACTTACTTGTCTTATGACTGGAAGTTTGTACCTTTGATTTCCTTCACCCAGGGCTTTTTTTTTTTTTTTTTTTCAATGGCATGTGGCTGGTTCTCAATCAGCCCTTCCTCCCCATTGGCCATTCTGGGCACCGAGGTGGCTCAGATGGTTAAGTGCCTGCCCTCAGCTCAGGTCATGATCCCAGGGTCCTGGGATCGAGTCCCACATCAGGCTCCCTGCTCAGGCTCCCTGGAAAAGGTGTTTGTAGGCTTTGATCCACATCCTTCTGCATAATAAAAATTATAATCACTATTACTACCCAAATGGGTGCCCAGCACTTGCAGGAACCCAATCAACACTGAAAGAAGAAAGAGCCTTCACTCTGCTTGATGAAGAAAGGCTGGGCCCCAGGGAACCACACTCCCAGATGTGACCACCCAGAAGATGGAGGTGTTTCGAGGTGGAGACTTCCTCATGCTTATTATCATGAAATTTCAGGGAACGCTGAACTAGTTCTGATCATGGGGAGCTGCTGCTTTCAGTGGATTTGACCTAAGAAGGAAAAAGATGGTATTTGTCCAGTTCTAAATAATCGGCCTTTTGGATGTCTAAGTAAAAGATCAGAGTGAGAGCATCATGGTCAAGCTATAGTTTTTTAAAACACGTGAAATTGGATTTTTAATCTGGAATAAATGAACATTTCACTCTCCTCCCCCACATCTCCTCTCCAACCCTAACCTTATATCTTATTTAAAAAATAGGTAATATGGTTTTCAAAATTTTGATCTTTGAGGGGACTAAATAGATAAATGACCCTGATAACTGGTTGTTGCTAGAAAAAAAAATAGTAAAAGTTAGCTATTCTAGGGGCGCCTGGGTAGCTCGGTTGGTTAAGCATCTGACTCTTGATTTTGGCTCAGGTCATGATCTCAGGGTCCTGAGATGCAGCCCCTGTTGGGAGTCCCCCACTCAGTGTAGAGTCTACTTGAGATTCTCTCTCCCTCTCCTTCTGTCCCCCCACTTCTGCGCCCTCCAAATAAATAAATAAATAAATAGATAGGTAGGTAGGTAGATAGATAGATAGATAGATAGATAGATAGATAGATAGATAAAATCTTTAAAAAGTTAGCTATCCTAATCTAAATCTAAATTTATCATTTTTGGTAAATATTTCTCAACTTTTAACTGCCTTATAAATTGTAATCCCTTATAATAAATTAGTTCCTTTAGGGGTGCCTGGCTAGCTCAGTCGATAGAGCATCTGACTCAATCGCAGCGTGGTGAGTTGGAACCCCACATTGGGTATAGAGATCACTTAAATAAATAGGACTTTAAAAAATTAAATTAGCTCATTTGCATTGGAATATATTTCTCAGTTTACCCGAAGGTATTCAACAGGAAGTTACAAGATGAATATTCCTTAGAAACCTTTATGATTTTTTTTCNAAATAAATAAATAGATAGGTAGGTAGGTAGATAGATAGATAGATAGATAGATAGATAGATAGATAGATAAAATCTTTAAAAAGTTAGCTATCCTAATCTAAATCTAAATTTATCATTTTTGGTAAATATTTCTCAACTTTTAACTGCCTTATAAATTGTAATCCCTTATAATAAATTAGTTCCTTTAGGGGTGCCTGGCTAGCTCAGTCGATAGAGCATCTGACTCAATCGCAGCGTGGTGAGTTGGAACCCCACATTGGGTATAGAGATCACTTAAATAAATAGGACTTTAAAAAATTAAATTAGCTCATTTGCATTGGAATATATTTCTCAGTTTACCCGAAGGTATTCAACAGGAAGTTACAAGATGAATATTCCTTAGAAACCTTTATGATTTTTTTTTTCAGATTAAGACTCTTTTGGCCACCCTGGATGGAGTAAGCAATGAGTTATTTTTCTCAATCAGACATTTGCCTGTGTGAAGCAGATTCAAAACCATGTACAATGAAGAATGTTGGCCTCGGAGCAAACTCTCGTTGGGCTTGTATCTTAGGTGGGAGAGATGACCTATCTTAGAGACAGCTGCCCCTTTCACACTCAGTTTCACAAAAGGATGTGAGTCCCATTCTATTACTGTGATCAAAATGGCCATCTTAAAAGTCACTCAGGGGCGCCTGGGTGGCTCAGTCATTAAGCGTCTGCCTTCGGCTCAGGGCGTGATCCCAGGGTCCTGGGATTGAACCCCGCATCAGGTTCCCTGCTCTGCTGGGAGCCTGCTTCTTCCTCTTCCACTCCCCCTGCTTGTGTTCCCTCTCTTGCTGGCTGTCTCTCTCTCTGTCAAATAAATAAATAAAATCTTTAAAAAATTAAAAATAAATAAAANACCCCGCATCAGGTTCCCTGCTCTGCTGGGAGCCTGCTTCTTCTTCTCCCACTCCCCCTGCTTGTGTTCCCTCTCTCACTGGCTGTCTCTATCTCTGTCGAATAAATAAATAAAATCTTTAAAAAATTAAAAATAAATAAAAATAAAAGTCACTCAACCCCAGACATTTTCAGAGACCACATTCTCAATATTTAGCAAAATAACTTTTGAGAGAAATAGTATTTAGCAAAGGTTGCTGGAAAGAAGTAGGCCATTTATTCTAAAACATATCACAGTAATAAACTTTACTAGTGAAAGATGAGGAACCAGATCACAATGAATGGGCTCCTGCAGAATTAAGATTCTGTTGCAGTTAAGCTAAAGGTGCCATGAAAAATACTGTTATTACAATGCAGTGTCCTCATTGGCAAGACAGCCCCATGAAAACTCCTGCCTCGTCTTCATACAGACTATGGTTCTTGTTCTGCCTAACAATTGGTCTGACTTTATTTCGGAAGCCTTGTGATTTGCTTATCTACATTTTCCTTTTTGGTTTGATTAATAAAAGTTAAACTCAGATTTGTGGCCCAACTGTAGCACATAGATAAATCATTATTGAGAATATGTTTTTCTTTATTTTTTTTTTAAATTCTCAAACTTAAAAAGAGCTGAGGGAACAGTACAATGAACACTTGTATACCCTTTCATCTAGATTCACTAGTTGTTAATATTTTGTCCTTTACATTTTCTCTCTTACACATGCATACACACAGAGTTCTGGCTGTATCTTTTGAAAACATTGTAGATATCATGATATGTTACTCTTACTTCTGCAAAAATCTACTAAAAATAAGAATATGTATCTCTAAATTTATATATACCATTTACAGTATATAAACTTTATCGTTTAACAATTTTGTGAACACATTTCCATGTACACGGAGGATCTCAGAATGTTTGTCAACTGAATTAATGAATTTTAATGGCTGCAGACATTTCCACTATATAATTTATTTTATTTATTTTTTTATTTTAGATTTTTCCAGAGTTTCACTATTATAAATAAAGAAAAAATTTCTTATTTTTTATTTTTATTTTTTTTAAATANTTATTTTTATTTTTTAAAAATATTTTATTTATTTATTCGACAGAGATAGAGACAGCCAGCGAGAGAGGGAACACAAGCAGGGGGAGTGGGAGAGGAAGAAGTAGGCTCATAGCGGAGGAGCCTGATGTGGGGCTCGATCCCATAACGCCGGGATCACGCCCTGAGCGGAAGGCAGACGCTTAACCGCTGTGCCACCCAGGCGCCCCAAAATTTCTTATTTTTTAAAAAGATTTTTCCAACCACAAAAGTTGCACTATTTCATTCCCTTTTCAGACAATTGGATCTTCATCAATTATTCCCATTATTGATGCTCATTGAGTATGCAGACATCTCCCTGGTGCAGTGACCCGGACATAGAACCTTCTCGGTAGGTAGTCGCCTATGTTTAATAAGTAGTTAGAAAATTCCATGTCTGTATTAAATTTCAATGTAACAAATATATTTTAAACAATCATAAGATGAAGTAATCTGCTAGGTATATGCATGCAATAACAAATGAACAAAATAAAAGTGCAGGAAAGAAAAAAACCCGGAAGCTATGATGCCAGTGTTTGAATAATTGCATTGTGGGGGAAATAATCATAAAATCTGATGCTCCCAGTGCTTCTGGTCCAGCAATTTTTCAATTTTTTTTTAAGATTTATTTATTTATTTATTTGATAGAAGAGAGAGAGAGAGAGAGCAGAAAGAGCGCGTGAGCAGGGGTGGGGGGAGGGGCAAAGGGAGGGGGAGAAGCAGGCTCCCTGCAGACTCCTTGCTGAGCAGGGAGCCGGACTCAGGGTCCTGGAATCAGGACTGGAGCTGAATGCAGACACTTAACCCACTGAACCACCCAGGTGCCCCAATCTTTCCATTTTTATCTTCTTAATTTAGAAGTACAAGTCAGTGCTNCTTTTCAATTTTTTTTTAAGATTTATTTATTTATTTATTTGATAGGAGAGAGAGAGAGAGAGCAGAGAGAGCGCGTGAGCAGGGGTGGGGGGAGGGGCAAAGGAAGGGGGAGAAGCAGGCTCCCTGCAGACTCCTTGCTGAGCAGGGAGCGGGACTCAGGGTCCTGGAATCAGGACTGGAGCCGAATGCAGACACTTAACCCACTGAACCACCCAGGTGCCCCAATCTTTCCATTTTTATCTTCTTAATTTAGAAGTACAAGTCAGTGCTATTCATCTTGCCAAGGAAAAATGTACTGGGAGTATCCACCAAAGGGATCTTTCACTGGAATAGTCCTTGGATAGAACTGACAACTGTTACTTCAGTTTTTTGGGTTTCTTTTTTTTTAGATTTAACTTTTTTTTTAATTGGGGAATAATTGACATATAACATTGTATTAGCTTCAGGTGTACAAAAATAATAATTTGATATTCGTATATACTATGAAATGATCACCACTATAATCTATCGCCTCACATAGTTACAGAATTCTTTTCCTTGCGATGAAAACTTTTAAGATCTACTCTCTTAGCAACTTTCAAATATACAGTTCGATATTGTTAACTACAGTCACCATGCTGTACATTACATCCCCAGGGCTTATTTATCTTATACCTGGATGTTTGCACCTTTTGACTCCTTTCACCCATTTTGCCCACCACCCCCCTGACAACCACTGACCTACTGTCTGTAAATATGAGCTTCCTTTTTGTTTTTCCTTTTTGTTTGTTTTTAGATTCCACATATGAATGAGATCACGTGGTATTTGTCTTTCTCTGTCTGACTTATTTCACTTAACATCATGCCCTCAAGATTTATGGTATTTAACTCTTAATAACATTTTAAAGCGTCTCTGTATATTGAGTTCTGCGGTTGTAGGGCCTACACAATTGTCGCCTGTAGTATGACGTGAGTCTCTTCAGAGACTCCCAAACAGTTTTTCTCCTTGCTGACTTTCCCACTGACTGCTTTATTACTCGGATAATAGTATGCAATGTTTAAATTTACAAAGGTGCCAAGGCATCATATGAATTAAATATTTTTAAGATGAGGGTACTATGAGGAGGAAAAAAGCTTTCAGAATTAAGGACATAAAATAATTTCATGACTTAAATAGAGTTTGCCTACAAACATATTTTATGGAACAGAATCTATATTCTATTTAAAAATCAATAAAAGATATATCTATTTCTTCCCCTTTTGTACAAGGATCAGGGTTTTGTCCCTAAAAGGAATTTGTCAAGAGCGAGCGCGTGGGTTCTTCGCATTGAAATACTGTGTGTAAGTGAGTTGTTTACAGTTCCTGATGAATGAAAAGTTGAAACTGAAGACGCTATTAGGAAATCAGAGGAAAGTTACCAGAGTGAGTGACTAGAGGAACAGTAGATGAAATCATTATGAACTAAACTTGAGAACCCAGGAGCTTAACACTTGGAGGAAAGAGAAAATACAGGGTCACAGAGGAACAAGGTGAGACACAAAGAAAATCCCCAGACTGGAGAGCCTGAAATTTAACTGAGTACACCCAGTGGAATCACTTCCTCTCAGCTCCAGGACTTGAAGTGTCCTGATGGTGATGCGGACGCGGAATATACGTGAGGTTCAGCGGCGTGGAGTCCGGCGCCGACAACCAAGAAAGAATTCTTGAGGCGTCTTTGGTGCAAAACTGGTGGTTTATTAAAGCATGGGGACAGGACCCGTGGGCAGAAAGAGCTGCTGCCCCAGAGTGGTGAGGGGTGGCTGATTATATACCAAGGGGTTGGGGAGGTTAGGAAAAAGGGAGGTTGAGAAAATACTTTCATAAGTTAAAGAAGACTCACAGGATACCGAGGCCTTGCCATTGTCAAGTCAAGGCCATTTACACCTCTCCTAAGGAATTAACATGAAGATAGTCAGGAACTTCCTGGAGGCTGCAGATTACAAGGACATTCAATTGTATCTACATTCCCTTGTGGAAGCTAGGTTACTGACAGAGATGCTTTGTTCTTGTAAACTGCTAAGACATTTATACACTAAAGGAGACTTAAGTCTTGCAGGATTGTGGTATCTATAGGTTAACGATTTCTTTGTCCTTTAGGGCAGCCAAGAGTGCCTGAGGAACTGTCACATACATCCCATGGCAGGGGTGGGGGTTGCAGGGCGTCAGTTTCTGCTTTGTCTTCAGATTGCCTTCTGTTCTGTCATCAATGGGATCAGGTTATTCAGACAAACCCTTTTCTCTCTCAAAACTCACCGTAGCAAGTTACTCTTGATTCTTGAGTATTTCTTTTTTTTTTTTTTTTAAAGATTTTTTAATTTCTTTATTCAACAGAGATAGAGACAGCCAGCAAGAGAGGGAACACAAGCAGGGGGAGTGGGAGAGGAAGAAGCAGGCTCATACAGGAAGAGCCTGATGTGGGGCTTGATCCCATAACGCCGGGATCACGCCCTGAGCCGAAGGCAGACGCTTAACCGCTGTGCCACCCAGGCGCCCCGATTCTTGAGTATTTCTGTTTCTCCACGATCGGTTAAGATAGCACTTGTATCTCCTTCTGGATCATAAGTGGATTATGATCTAGCCCGGAAAGGCTTGAGGAGATGATGTAATTACAGAGATCACTTTTAGGTTGTATGAGGCTAACACGCTCTGTAAAAGGGACCGGGGGTCATGCAAAATCTCAAGTGTGACCCCAGTGAGGCAAAACAGGCAACGTGCAGCTCAGGGCAGTGGTTGGAATTCACGGGGCCCTTCACCAGAAGAATGCTGGCCAAGTCTTGGTAGCTAAGTTGAAGGGCATTTCCACAAAGGTATGCGTTTTGGTCTATTTTCTCAGGGAGTCCTACAAAAAGATGGAAGTGGAAGGAAAATGGAGACATAGTCAGGAGAGGTGGAAAGAATTGCAGTGGCTACTCTGATGAGCATTTTCCTTGCACGTGCTTTCCCGATTGTTTGTGCGCTGTGAGCCAGCTCTCGCTGTCCCAAATGATCAGGGCACGCCCACCCCACATCAGTGACCGTGAGGCCCAGTTTGCCTGGCTGCATCTCCCAAGTCCTTCTGCTCTCTCCACATTCCATGTCTGCATATAGGTTTGCTCTCTGTATTTTGTATTCATTCAGCTTTGCTCTGTGAACCTGTATTTTTGTGCTACTCAAGATCATGGGTCTGCCAGCCTNAGTGGTGAGGGGTGGCTGATTATATACCAAGGGGTTGGGGAGGTTAGGAAAAAGGGAGGTTGAGAAAATACTTTCATAAGTTAAAGAAGACTCACAGGATACCGAGGCCTTGCCATTGTCAAGTCAAGGCCATTTACACCTCTCCTAAGGAATTAACATGAAGATAGTCAGGAACTTCCTGGAGGCTGCAGATTACAAGGACATTCAATTGTATCTACATTCCCTTGTGGAAGCTAGGTTACTGACAGAGATGCTTTGTTCTTGTAAACTGCTAAGACATTTATACACTAAAGGAGACTTAAGTCTTGCAGGATTGTGGTATCTATAGGTTAACGATTTCTTTGTCCTTTAGGGAAGCCAAGAGTGCCTGAGGAACTGTCACATACATCCCATGGCGGGGGTGGGGGTTGCAGGGCGTCAGTTTCTGCTTTGTCTTCAGATTGCCTTCTGTTCTGTCATCAATGGGATCAGGTTATTCAGACAAACCCTTTTCTCTCTCAAAACTCACCGTAGCAAGTTACTCTTGATTCTTGAGTATTTCTTTTTTTTTTTTTTTTAAAGATTTTTTAATTTCTTTATTCAACAGAGATAGAGACAGCCAGCAAGAGAGGGAACACAAGCAGGGGGAGTGGGAGAGGAAGAAGCAGGCTCATACAGGAAGAGCCTGATGTGGGGCTTGATCCCATAACGCCGGGATCACGCCCTGAGCCGAAGGCAGACGCTTAACCGCTGTGCCACCCAGGCGCCCCGATTCTTGAGTATTTCTGTTTCTCCACGATCGGTTAAGATAGCACTTGTATCTCCTTCTGGATCATAAGTGGATTATGATCTAGCCCGGAAAGGCTTGAGGAGATGATGTAATTACAGAGATCACTTTTAGGTTGTATGAGGCTAACACGCTCTGTAAAAGGGACCGGGGGTCATGCAAAATCTCAAGTGTGACCCCAGTGAGGCAAAACAGGCAACGTGCAGCTCAGGGCAGTGGTTGGAATTCACGGGGCCCTTCACCAGAAGAATGCTGGCCAAGTCTTGGTAGCTAAGTTGAAGGGCATTTCCACAAAGGTATGCGTTTTGGTCTATTTTCTCAGGGAGTCCTACAAAAAGATGGAAGTGGAAGGAAAATGGAGACATAGTCAGGAGAGGTGGAAAGAATTGCAGTGGCTACTCTGATGAGCATTTTCCTTGCACGTGCTTTCCCGATTGTTTGTGCGCTGTGAGCCAGCTCTCGCTGTCCCAAATGATCAGGGCACGCCCACCCCACATCAGTGACCGTGAGGCCCAGTTTGCCTGGCTGCATCTCCCAAGTCCTTCTGCTCTCTCCACATTCCATGTCTGCATATAGGTTTGCTCTCTGTATTTTGTATTCATTCAGCTTTGCTCTGTGAACCTGTATTTTTGTGCTACTCAAGATCATGGGTCTGCCAGCCTTGTCCACTTCTGTGTCTTCAGGGCCTGGCATGCAGTGGGTGTGATGGTTAGTTTTATGCATCACTTTGGCTAGGCTGTGGTGTCCAAGGTCAAACACCAGGTGGATGTTGCTGTGAAGGTATTTTTTTTTAGATGTGATTAGAACTTAAATCAGTAGACTTTGAGCAAGGAGATCGTTCTTCATTATGTCTGTGGGCCTCATCCAACCAGTTGAAGGCCTTAAGAGGGAAGACTGAGGTCCCCCAAGAAGGAATGAATTCTGCCTCTAGACTGCCTTAAACTCAAGACTACAACATTATCTCTTTCTTGGGTCTCCATGTCTTCCTGCAAATTTCAGGCTTGCTAGCCTCCATAATCACGCGAGCTAATTCTTTACAATAGATTTCTCTTTCTGTCTCTGTCTCTGTGTTTCTTTATATATAGATAGATATCTGCCTATGTCTATCTGTTTATCTTTCTATCTCCTCATGTCCTCTAGGTTCTGTTTCTCTGAACAGAGAACCCTGGCTAATACATACGGTGGACATTCAAAAAATATTTATGAGAGGAGTAAATAGGAGGGGGAGTGGGGATGTGGCACAATCCTGCTTGTGCCAAACAAACAAATTGTCCAGGAGCTTTGGGGCAGGATAGTCAACGTGAAGACACTATTGCACGATATTAATTACTGGGAGAACTCATGGATGTATACACCGTCTTTCATAGATGTTCAAAAACTAAGCAGTGGACTAAAAGATATGCAATGGATACGCGGGCTCTTTGTTGTGTTAAAGGAACTTATTTCTTCTAGAGCATGTAAGCTCACTTCAGCTCTAGTGGAGAATTGCCTTCAAGCTAGGATAGAGCCCTCCAAGCCATTAAAAGAGGGGAGGATTTATTACAAATAGGTGAGCTCTGATGTTTTCAGATCGTAGTTTTAAAAATTTAATCCAATATAAGAATAGTGTAAAGATAGAGAAAAATTGCACTTACCTAATTTAAAAAACATTTTATATAAAGCATTTCGGTTTAATGAAGTTGTTAAAGTCTTATGTACGTTATAAATGGATGCTGTACCTAATTTCCTACAATTTTTCATATGTTTAAACAAAATTCATTTCCACATTATCAAACAGTGTGCCCACAGTCTTGTGTTGTGGGGTTTACTCAAACACCATTCTTTGAAAGGAGGCAAATTAGATATCGAATAATTGGTTTAGATAGAAAGAAAAACTATTATTTAACCTTCATTGATTATAATGGAAGAATTATGATTTAGGAAATTAAATAAGCCTCTAACTTAAGGAGAGTATTGTGTAGCTTAAAAAGAAATTGAAAAAGTGTGCGCTGTTCTACTCTGAGCTCATTTGCCCATTCATTAAAACTCAAGGATTTTCTATCCACTTAGTGAAGGCTGACATTTCATTCCACTTTATTAATAATATTGTAATTGATTTATTTCTATTTGTATTCTATATCTTAGTCTATCCTTCATTGCCTAATGTAGGGGTCAGTAGACTTTATTTTTTGTAAAGAAGCTGATAAATATTTTAGGCTTTGCGGGCCATGTGGTCTCTGTTGCAACTACTCCACGGAAAGCAGCCGTGGCCGGCACATAAACAGATGGGCAGGGCTGTGTTCCAGTAAAACTTATTTTTATAAAAATAGACAGTGGACTGGGCTGGATTTGGCCTGTGGGACATAGTTTTCTGACCCTTGGTCTAATCTTTTGTGTCATTTGTTTTATCTTCTGTAGTTAGTCTTTGTCTTATTCAACCAGTATGAGAGTTTAACCCACTTGCATTTATTTTCAAAAGTGATTAAGTTGGACTTTATTTCCATCATTGTGTTTTATGGCTTCCATTTTTTAAGGTATCCATGTTTTTCCTTACTACGCGGACAGTGCCTTTTTTGCTTGTCCCTTCTCTGGCCTTTGGAAAGTTGTACACGTTGTATTGGGTTTTATTGGTGCAAGTTTTCGGAAGTATTCTGTAACCTATTCCTGTGTCCAGGTCATCAGGGCTGTTCAAACATGTTCCAGCTCTCGGGCTTTCCTGGGAAACTGTTCTATCTAATGGTGATAGGATTGCACTTCTCTTCTAGAAAGTCAGATGGGGCCACATGACTGACCTTGGCCAGTAATACGGGAGTCGCGGTGACACATGCCACTTTTAGGAGGCGACTGTATAGCGAGTGCACAATTCACCATGTTCTCT
This sequence comes from Ailuropoda melanoleuca, assembly GCF_002007445.2. NCBI lineage: Eukaryota > Metazoa > Chordata > Mammalia > Carnivora > Ursidae > Ailuropoda > Ailuropoda melanoleuca. The sequence goes on from NC_048225.1 coordinate 119,494,474, forward strand.
CTTTCATGTCTCAACAATTTTGGAAGCTGAGATGAGCAGAGATGGAGTTTCTTCTGCCAGACTGGGTCCCCAATTGACTGTGACGTGTGGAGTCCTCCTGCGGACCTCGCCACAGCACACATCGAAATAAACATTTGTGATTCTGAGCTGACGAGGCTTGGGGGCTGTTTGAATGGCAGCAAAAGCTGTCATCCTGAGTGATAAACTCACACCTCGAAATGTGATGCTGCCACGCCCAAAATCTAGGAAAGTGTTAAGGGTCCAAGTCAGATGGAGCTGAGACGGCCACCTGTGATGACCTGGAATGCATATGATGAAGTAACTTCGAATTCTAAAGAAGGGTCTGCAAACTGTGGCCCACAGGCTGAAATCGGGCCCACTCTCTGTTTTCATACAGCCTGCAAGCCAAGCCTGGTTTTTACATTTTTATATGATTGAAAAAGAGTCAAAAGAAAAGTACCATTTCACAATATGTGCAAATTATATGCGATTCAGATTTCGGTGCCCATAAATAAAGTTTTCCTGGAACACAGCCGTACGCATCCATGTCATTACTGTCTAAGGCTGCTTTCGAGCCAGAGCAGCCGGGCTGAGCCCTTGCAGCAAGACTGTGGCCTGCAGGGGTGAAAGAGTGACTCTCTTCACCTCTACACAAAGTTTGCCGTCTCCTGCTTTAGACCTGAGAGAAAGAGGCTGGAAAACAATGTTAGCAATTGTGATGTTGTGATGTATAAGAAATATATATTTGGTTTTCATCCTCTGCGCAGAGCTCCTCAAATCCTTGGCATTTTCTAAGAAAGGAGAGCAATAAAGGTATCTTTTGTTATGTTAACGAGGCTACTAGGACCCACATTTTTAAGGATGCTAGGCTGGTTGCCAGGGGAGCCAACCCTGAATAGAAGGTTGGGTCGCTCATTTCCACCCCCTAGTTTCCAGAGAGGGTCTGGAGGTTGAAACAGTCAGCAACTGGCCAGTGACTTAGCCGACGTAAAAATCCAAAGGATGGTGTTCGTCGAGCTTCCAGGTTGTGAACTAGAACCCTCCCACCTGCCACCTGTCTGTCCACAAGGACAGACGCTCCTTTGTACAGGAACGCTTCCTACGTATCTCTTTATCTGGCTGTTGGAACTGCTTTCCGAGCTCTGTGAGCCACTCTAGCAAATTAATCAGACCCAAGGAGTGGGTCTTGGAACCTCTGATTAATAGGCAGTCAGAAGCCCAGACAACTTGAACTTGTGATTGGCATCTGAAGTGGGGGCAGTCTTTTGGGACTGAGCCCATGGGAATCTGATGCTATCTCTAAATAGATAGGGTCAGAATTGCATGGAATTGGAGGACACCCCACTGGTGTCAGGGAATTGCTTGGTGTTGTGGGGGGAATCCACACTTTGGAATTGGGGGGGTGCAGAAACAGGAGTGTGTGTTGATTGCTCTTGGTTGGTTCAGTACTGTAAGAAAGAAAGAAGCACAGAAAAGAACTGTCCAGTTAGCAAGCAAGAATAAGAGGAATAAAAAGAATTAAAAAATTTGGGGCTTGCAGGATTGGAAGAGGTAACAGCTGCTTAATCCAATAAATAAACTATAAAACTGGGAAGGCCTTTGAGGGACAAAGGCTGATTAAAACTCACTCTTGGGAAGGCGTCAAATTAAGGGTACAGCCATCGCACTCATTGTTAAAACCTCTGAATGGATTAAAGTGTCAAGGTCCAGCCTTGGCGGTGGTGCTCAGGAAATCCTTTCAATTGAGCAGAGGAATCTGCAATCCACTCAAGATGGGGTGGGGAAGAGAGAGAAAGAGAAACAGAGGACGTGGGGGTATGTGTGCATGTGGATGGGGGCAGAGGGAGAAGCATAGGTGGGGGAAGGCAAAGAAGTACAGCAAGCTGGCTGTCGGTGCTTGTCCCTGGCAGGAACTGAAGAGATAGCTCAGTGTTTGAGAGTCGTGCTGTCAAAAGAGCCTGGAATCAGACTGTGACAGTTTGAGACTAAAAATGAGCCTCGGAAGGAAGGCAGAGTCCCTAAAGCGCATTTCAGGTGTGGCGCTGGAGAAGAACAGAACAAGCAGAAATGCCAGGGGGTGGAGCTAGGGGCACAGAACACAGCAAACTTCCAGAAGTTGCCATTAGGGCTAAGGCAGAAACATTTCCACCCCCAGTGGTATCTCGGAATCACCACGGTGTGGTCACAAGTGAAGGGCGGGTGTTGAGCCCTCCTCGGTAAGACTAGGAACTTAGTGTGCGCCTGGGTGGCTCAGTCGTTAAGCATCTGCCTTCTGCACAAGGCCTGAGCCCAGGGTCCTGGGATCGAGCCCTGCATTGGGCTTCCTGCTCTGCCGGGAGCCTGCTTCTTCCTCTCCCACTCCCCCTGCTTGTGTTCCCTCTCTCGCTGGCTGTCTCTCTCTCTCTGTCAGATAAATAAATAAAATCTTAACAAAAAAAATAAATAAATAAAGACTGGGAACTTAGCACAAGTGCAGTCTCTCTTCATCTCTATCCCAACTTGTCTTAACAAAATTTAAGATTTTAGATACAGATTTCCATTGCTATTTTATTTTCTTAAGTATATTTATTTATCTCTTTTTAATTAATTTATTTATTTGAGAGAAAGAGTGCAGGTGTGCGTGCAAGGTCGGAGCGGGGGGAAGGGGCCGAGGGGGGAAGGAGGGACAAGCAGACCTTGAGCTGAGCAGAGCCTGGCTCGGGGCTCAGTCTCATCATCCTGAGATCATGCCCTGAGCCAAAACCAAGAGATGGATGCTCAACTGACTGAGCCACCAGGCACCCCTTAAATATATTTATTTATTTAAGTAATCTCGGTACCCCACATGGGGCTTGAGCTCAGGTCCCCGAGACCAAGAGTCTTGTGTTCTTCTGCCTGAGTCAGCCAGGAGCCCCAACATGTTATTTTTTTTTTTAAAACCATGGTCGTTATGTAACTTGTTTTTCCAGAAAACAACACCGACATTTGTGTTTAGTATGGCACTGGGAACTGAAATAATTATGAGACATTTCTATGTTTAGATGGTTTCAGAGAATAATTCCAGTCTCATATCATGATTTCTTTGCATCTGAGCTCTTAAATTTCTTCAATTCTTTTAGTAATTTCTGCAAGAAGAGTGAGGGAACAGTGACTGGGCAACTGTATTGTTTCAGGGGCAACAGGTAACTCTTAGGGTTCTTGGGTTTTTAATCTCCGCACCCAGGAGTGACTCAGTGTACAGCCTTGGGCCAGACGGCTTAACATATCTGTTTCATTTCTTGGGGATGAAAGGCTATTAAAAACTTTCTGACCTCTGAAGGATTTTGTACAAAGTATTATCTGATGTCAAACATTATAACACACATGCAATTACTATTTCTTTGAAACAGACACCATCAAAGATCCGGGATAAGCATAGAGCAAGAAACACATTTCAAAAGTACTTTCCATTTGCATGGAACCCCTCCAGCATATTTGGGCTCACTGGATCTTGATCGTTCAGGTGTAAGGATTTACTGCGAGCTTTGACTGCTGTGAGCTGTGAGGTAGGTGTTACACGTGTAGAGGCTGGTAGGCTAGGGGGTTTTGTTGCCACTCCTGGGCCCACCGGCAGGGCCAGTCTTAGGATGGTCTGGGACCAAAAAGAATCCCTCTCTAGGTCTTTCAGAGGAAGGTTAAACTAGAGAACACCTCTGTGGCTCCCTTAAAGACGGTGCCGAGCTGGCACTCCCTGTGGGTCTGCTGTCTACCTTTCTATATCTGTCTATGCAACTGCTCCAGGGTGAACGAGCGGAAGCTGTCATTTTTCTAAAAACCCAGACTTTGACATTCTTGGCAGAATTCACTTCCCATGAACATATAAAATGATTTCAGAATTAATCACATGGTTGTAGCTGTTACAGGGCCATGGTTCTCAAACTGAGGCCCCCAGATAGCAGCAGCAACATTGCCTTGGGATTTGTTAGAAATGCCAATTCTTGGGCCCCACGCTGGACCCACCAAATTATGGGGACAGGATGCAGCAGTTAGCGTTTTCTCCAGCTCTCTGGAGGAGTCTGATGCACACCGAAATCTGAGAACCATTGTTGAAGGGGATCGTTTTGTCAGTGAGAGGCCAGACCAGAACTACTAAAAAAATGAAAACAAATAAAAGAAAAAAAACCCTTTTCTATGTTTGAAATTACGCTTTTTTTTTTTTTAAAGATTTACTTATTTATTTGAGAGCCAGAGAGAGCACACATGTGCACGAGTGGGAGGAGGTAGAGAGGGAAAGGAAGAAAGAGAATCTCTAACAGACTCCATAGCGAGCACGGAGCTCGACGCAGGGCTGGATCTCATGACTCTGAGATCACGACCTGAGCCGAAACCCAGAGCTGGACTCCTAACCACCTGTGCCACCCAGGTGCCCCTGGACCTTACTCTTACTTGTTTGTATGATGGATCTCAGAAGTATGGGCAGGGGTCTGATGTGGGGACAACTGAAATTTGTATCAGATGTAAATTTGAATTCCAGCATGGCATTTCTGGATTAATAAATTGAAAAAAACTTATATAAAAATGGAAAATTTGGGGAGGTAGAAAAGCAAAACAAAACAAACAAAACAGACCAAAAAAAATGGAAAATTTCACTTCACTTACAACCTATAAAAAGAACTTTATATGCAAGCTAAGGGGTTGAGCTTGTTCCATGGATAATAAAGAGTGAAATCAGTTTTAAGCAGGGTAACGATGTGACTAGATCTGCCTTTTAGAAATTTAACTCTGGTGGCCCTTTAGGAGACAGTATGATGAGGGGTGGGAACTGAATGCAGGGAGATGGAGGGTAGGGATATGGAAACTTCTGGTTCTGGTCCAGATAAGTCAAGGGAGTGGGGATAGTTGTGGAGGGCAGAAGCCCTTCCATTTCTATCCCCAAAACCCCTCTTCTGGTTCATTTCTGTCACCCACTCTTGCATACCCCATGCTAGGTTCATTCCTTGAACATTCTAGCATTCTAGGCTGTTCTGTTCACTCATACATTGCATAATCGATGTCCTCCTCTTTTTCCAGAAATAAACTCTTAGGCATCTTTAGAGATCCAAGTCCATTTTCCTTGTCTCTGTGATTCCCTCCTGGCTTCCCCTTCTCTGAGTTCTTTGCTCTGTCTTCTGTATTCCAGCAGTACTTGCTCATGTATTTGCTATAGACAGATGCGTCCATGGTCAGGTGTTACTCGTATGTTCATGTGGCTACTTTTTCCTACTCAATGGGAATTTCCTATTCAATGGGAATTGCTATTGTACGTAGTCAAGAAAGATCTCACTTAAAAAAAAAACAAAAACCAACCAGGGGTGCCTGGGTGGCTCAGTCGTTTAAGCTACAAATACTGCATGATCTCACTTGTGTGTGGAGTTATGAAAAGTTGAACTCTTAGAAACAGAGAATAGAAGAGTGGTCACCAGGGGCTGGTGGTTGGGGGGAAATGGGGAGATGTTGGTCAAAGGAACAAGCATTCAGTTATAAGATGAGTAAGTTCTGGAGGCCTAATGTATGGTATGGTGACTATAGTTAATAATACTGTATGATGAAATTATTAAATATTGTATTGAATATCATATTATTGAAATTTGCTAAGAGGGTAGATCTTTTTTTTTAAATATTTTTTATTTATTTATTTGACAGAGATAGAGACAGTGAGAGAGGGAACACAAGCAGGGGAGTGGGAAAGGAAGAAGCAGGCTCATAGCGGAGGAGCCTGATGTGGGGCTCGATCCCATAATGCCGGGATCACGCCCTGAGCCGAAGGCAGATGCTTAACCGCTGTGCCACCCAGGTGCCCCAAGAGGGTAGATCTTAAGTGCTCTCACCTAAAAAATACATGAATCTATGTGAGATGATGGATATGTTAATTACCTTGATTACAGTAATCATTTCACCACGTGTATGTATATTTACTACTTTTTCTCTCCGTCTCTTCTTCACATTCTCCTGAATGTTTTTACAACATTTTGTATGTTTACTGTAGAATTTCTTCCATGTTTCGATAGTTGTAACAGAACACAAAATTATGTACGTTTCCTGACTCCTATTATTCCCGCGTTTTTCCTTGGCATTCTCCACCCCCTAAAATACCCTCAGTAACACCTGACATAACCCGTGTACAAGTGATCTGTTACCTCGATATCCGTGACTCTGTAGAATGCGACCCTAGAGGAGAAGGTTTCTGATGAAGACATTGTTCATTGTTAGCTCTTCAAGACTGCTTGAAGGGGTACCTTTTTCTAGCCTATGCTTTCCATGCAAAACCAAGAATTTGCCAATTGCAAACAGCTGACAAACCGTGTGTTTACTATAAAGGGAGGGCCTAGGAGAACTTGGCGTTACGGAGAACATCTGTCATGTTATGGAAATAACTATACACTTCAAAGCAAGTTTCTTACAAGCGACTTCATTTGAAACCTCTGCTGAAGAACCTCCAATTTTGCCAAAATACTTCTGCATGAGAAATTTCGGAGTTATAAGAGAATTTATTGTACTGGTCTCATCTGAACTGAGGGATAAACACTTGCATATGCCCAGCTCTTAATTAGTGTGTGTCACTGTTAGCCTCTCATGTACTCACAATCACAGGATTATCCTTTAATAACAACTAAGGTGAGAACAAAGAGGAGAAGAGCGGCACAGGTGCTTTTAAGCCAGAATGGCACAGAGTACGAAGGGTGATCACGGGTAAGGGTGCGAGTCCTCAGGGGCTTGATGATACGCTCTCTCTGGGTCAGGATGGCTTTCCGGGCCCCAGCCCACTTCCCTGGCCCCCGCAGGCGGTACTGGTAAGGCGTGCACGGTCCAAAGAAAATTTCCATAGCCAGCTTCGGGTCCCACAGGAAGAGTGAGAGCAGGTTGGGTTTCACTCCCATTTCAGAGGCAATCTCATCCATGTAATTCACGTACTGTACCCTGCGTGAGTCACGAGGGTTAGTCAGGAATCTGACATCAGAAGGGGGAAAAAATTTAAAAAACCTCAAGTCAGATGACAACCCCCATCCCTCTAAGCACAATTTCCTCTAAACATCGGTGNGAGGGTTAGTCAGGAATCTGACATCAGAAGGGGGAAAAATTTAAAAAACCTCAAGTCAGATGACAACCCCCATCCCTCTAAGCACAATTTCCTCTAAACATCGGTGGACCTTGTATGAGGGGATAATCCACGGGGCAAAGAATGAATGGCTATTGATAATTTCTCAGTGGTTTCTAACAAAATATTCACACAGGGTATTTTTCACTCTCAAATCCAAGGGTCTTGGATAGTCATAGTGGGGTTCAGAAGAGTTTTGTCCTATTAATGATATTCGTTTCTGAAATCTTCTGTACTTTGGCCATGCATTTGATTCTCATTCAGGATATAATCTCATTTTGGTACACTGGTGGGAAATATGAATTGTACAGGCCAGTTATTTAGGTATGTGTGACACTAATTTGATTTTCAGTATTACTGAAATGCAGTTCTTGGCTGACCTTAAAACCAGCTCCTGGGTAACTGACTAGTCTGAGGATGAACCCTTTGATCGTAGAGAACGAGCTGTGACATTCACACGGTAGATTCTTAACAGGTGTTTGTTGCATGGAAAAACATTTCCAACACCAATGGTTGAGAATAATTTTCTATTAAGAAGATTTGGTACAACCTGCAAGCCTCTGACTTCATGTCAGAATTTTAATTGGATTCTGTAATGATTTGCCAACTCATTTCTCACATTGATTTATCTTTCCAACTCCTTAGAAGAGTTAACAACCCTTCATTTCGTCTTTGCATTTCTACACTTTGCACCTCTAAGGCTCTGCTATGACATAAATTTATAATTGTATGCTTATATTACATTACATGAATTTTAAACACAATTCTAAAGTTTCCATGTTGGATTATTCCATATCCATTTTTCCCACAAACATTCCATACATTTATATTATGCTCAATTAAGAAGAAATGAAGAAGTTGATATTTGAGATCTTATCTAAGCAAATAAACTCAGATTCTATGATGAGAAAATATAAAGCATATTTGATAGGCAAACAATTCCACCTAAATACTTTCAATTGACTTTCACTAAGAAGCAAACTTCTTACTCTTTTTCAAATTTTTTCCTCTTCTTTCTTATGTCATCCACCATGACACTCACCGAAGGTAATTTGTTTAACCCTAGGAAAGAAAGAAGATGAGGTTCCACAAGAAATGAATACCCTGAAAATCAGTTTGGAAGGGAACATCATGAGTGAGGTAGCCCGAGAGTGGGGAAGATGGACCAAGGAGTTACTCTGGAATGCCCTCCACTCATAGTTTTATCAGATGCACATACCTTACAGATGCAAAGTCATGTCCTTTAATGAGTTTGCATCTTGACTAGCAGACCTCAAAGCTCACAAAGAAGAATGGACTGAGAGGTGTCACAACCAATTGACAAGACACAAAGTAGTGTATGTGTGTCGTTCCATTACCAGAGTATTCATTCTGGCTGTCCTTTAAGGAGTGAGTTATACTTGCTCATTGATGAATTAGTTTACAAATATATATCGTATCTACTCATAGTGACTCGGTGTCTCCTGATTGTTGTCATTGGACAGAGATTTATTCTTAATTTTCCATCTTAACTCATGGAAGGCACCTTCCTATAATTCTTCTTCATTTCTTTGATGAGTGGCATCCTATATTTTGAGAAATACAGAATGTTCCAGGAAAATATGGGGAACTTTTTAAAGGAGAAACAAACAAATGAGCAGAATTATTACAATGTGATTGACATCATTTCATAAAGGTAGTTTTTTTTTTTTAAAGATTTCATTGTTAAGCAATCTTTAAACCCAATGTGGGGCTCAAACTAACAAGCCTGAGATCAAGATTTGCATGTTCCAGCGACAGAGCTAGCCAGGCACCCCCATAAAGGTAGGTTTTGAATTTATCTTCATGGGTTCTTTCTCAACCTTAGAATTAATGATATAATAAAGAATAATAATAATTATAACGGCAATGGCTGATCTTCATCCATTGATTCATTCAGTATTTATTGAATGCTTATAACAGTCAGGGTGCTTAATTATTAATTTTTACCGCCCTGCAAAGTATATGTAAATATTCCCATTTTTATAAATGAGGAAACTGTGGCCATCAGGAAACATGAAAAGATCATGCAGGCAGTACATGGAGGAGCTCGGTTTTAATCCAGGTTTATCAAAGCTCTTTATTTCCTGTCTATACTCTAGGTTAAGATCTTTCTTCTACTGCCCTCACTTCCTATTCTATATACCAGCCTCAAGTGCTCTAGAGAATTCTTTGCCAACAAGTTGTCACTTGATGATAGCTTAAAGTACTGGTTTTTAAATCTTCATTTTCATACAGGAATCCTGAAAGTTAAATAGCGATCAAAACCTTAAAGTAACACATCTCAAGCGGCACAATTTTGGATTCTGTCAAGGTTTATTTCAAGCTATGTTTGCAGCGGAAGAGCTTTGCAATGCCTCTGAATTCACACTATCTGGACTGCCATCTTTTCTAAATATGCGGACGGTCGGCACATACCCTTGAAGACACGAACGGCCCATCGGCTCTGGAGCTCCGATGTGGGAATGGTGGCTCCCACTGGCTGGAGGATGCCAATGAAAGCCAGGGTTGGTTTCTCTAGTCGAGGAGGGAAGACAAATTTAAACATGGAGCGCTGGCTGTCCAGTACTGTTGAATTATTTTCCAAAAAGGGGAAAGAGAACGTATATCCTGTGGCAAAAATAACAACATCAAGGTCCTCTTCTGTGCCATCTTCAAAGATGGCGGATGTCACCGTGAACTCTCTAACATTTGGTTTTATCAGAACTCTTCCAGAGATTATGTGATTGGGTAGATCATCACTGAAAGTAGCTTGATGGCTCAGAAATCTGAAGAATAAAAATTGAAATCCAGGAAAATTAATATGTCTTTTTGGAAAGGAGGTGAGCTCAGAAAATCAAATACTTTTTAGTTGAGCTAAGAAAAAAAGACTTACATTTTTGTGTTGTAAAATATTTCCTTTACGCTATACTTTTTCTGTGTGTTCACCGGATAAACATTCTATATTTATTAGAATGCCAATAACATTTATTTAATGCTTATTGTAAGCAAAGAGAAGATTTTGAAATGTGGTATATAAGTTTATACCAGTGATAATACTGATATCTAACTTCTTTAAAATAATTTTTTGGGGGAGAGATTGTTAAAAGCAATTGGTGGAGGTGTTCATACTGGAACAGCAAAATCGGATCATATTCTGATTTCCAATTATTTTGAGCACCTACATACTATTTTCATAAATTTTACCGACATTATTTAATACCGTGAATAGTCTCCCTGCTTCTACCCCCGACTCCCTACAGTTTCTCCTCCATTCAGAAGCAGGAGTGATCCTTTTAAAATGTAGAATTATATCTTGATGTGTTTCTATTTCACTAAAAATGAAATCCAAATCTATGCCCATGCTGTAGCCCTCAAAATCCCTCTGATTTCCGCTCAGGTCATGGTCTCAGGGTTTCGAGATCAGCCCTACCTTAGGCTCTGTGCTCAGTGGGGAGTCTGCTTATAATTCTCTCTCCCTCTGCTCCACCCCCCCATCCCAGTTGTGCTCTCTCTCAAATAAATAAATAAATCTTAAACAATATAAAAAATAAAAATCCTTCTGTGACCTGGCCCTGCCTACGTCTCTGAACTAATTTCCTACCACTTCCCCTCTCCCAGTAGTCTGGGTTCCTTGCTCTTCCTTGAATAAATCATGTTCATTCCGGCCTGTGACCTTGGTGCTGCTTCTGCCTAGAATGTGATTCTCAGCTCCCTTCAGGTCCCCATTCAAATGCTCTCTCATCATATAAGCATTCCAGAGTGACCCCATCTAAAAAAGATTCTTCTCCTCAACTTACTGTTTCTTCACAGACTGTATTACTCTACGTCATTGCATTATATATTGACAAGTTGTTTTCTCCCTACTAGACAGGGGGCCCAGTAAGAGCCAGGACTCTACATGGCCTTGTCCTTCTTCTACTCCCAGTACCCAGAAACCTACTTGATCATAGTAGGAACTCAGAATTCTTTATTAAATTTATGTGGGCTGTACACATAGTCAATTTTATGTGCTTCCACGTTTATACCTCTCAACAGATAGATAGATAGGGATTACATTTTACCAAAATTTAAAAAAAAAGGTAATATTTAACTACACCAGGGTTAAAAGACAGATGCAAAATTAATTTTTAAAAATCCTAGAACAGGGGTGCCTGTGTGGCTCGGTCGGCTGGGTGTCTGCCTTCAGTTCAGGTCATGATCCCTGGGTCCTGGGATGGAGCCCTGCGTCAGCTCCCTGCTCAGCCAAGAGTCTTATTCTCCCTCTTCCTCTGTTCCTCCCCACCACTCATACTCTCTCCCTCACATGCTCTCTCTCTTTCTCTCTCTCTCTCAAATAAATAAATAAATAAAATCTTAAAAAATATCCTAGGTTATACCTGTGTTGAGGGAGCAAACCATAAACATCATGGTTAAATCGAGCATTTAATTTATTCTCTGCCCATCTGTTGATTAAGAATGTAGGGTAAAATTTGTTGAGGACAGCATTAAAACGAGTGAAGAGAACAGTGTCCACAGGCATTCCATAATCCCAGACTCGGTTCCAAATCCATGCACCCTGCCTTGTGCTGAGAAACACCTAGGAGAGAATGCAAATAAATGAAAAATAGATGCCTCAAAATGTAAGACATTCCTTTTCCAGTTATCACTCATTTGGCTCATAAGAAACGGATAAGAACTCTCTTGCCTTTTTTTTTTTTTTAAAGATTTTATTTATTTATTTGACAGAGAGCCAGAGAGAGCGGGAACACAAGCAGGGGGAGTCGGAGAGGAAGAAACAGGCTTCCAGCGAAGGAGCCTGATGTGGGGCTCGATCCTGTAATGCTGGGATCACGCTCTGAGCCGAAGGCAGACGCTTAACGACTGAGCCACCCAGGTGCCCCATAAGCGTCCAACTCTTGATTTTGGCTCAGGTCATCATCTCAGGGTTGTGATAGAGCCCTGAGTTGGGGTCCGAGCTCAGTGGAGTCTGCTTCTCTCCCTCTCCCTCTCTCCCCTCCCCTGGCACACGCACATGCAAGGTCTCTCTCTTTTTCTCAAACAAATAAATAAATCTTTAAAAAATAAAAGTGCCTTTACCAAGAACCCTGGAGGAGAAACAGTTTGGAGCAGTAAATGGTGAGCTTAGTTTGGGAT
>NC_048225.1:119506799-119520789 GCF_002007445.2 Ailuropoda melanoleuca
ATTTATTTGACAGAGAGAGACAGCCAGAGAGAGAGGGAATACAAGCAGGGGGAGTGGGAGAGGAAGAAGCAAGCTCCTAGCAGAGGAGCCTGATGTGGGTCTCGATCCCAAAACGCCGGGATCATGCCCTGAGCCAAAGGCAGACACTTAACGACTGAGCCACCCAGGCGCCCCAAGAACTCTCTTGCCTTATTCTCAAAGACAGACAGACAGATACAGTGACACACACTCATACAGACGGACACATCTGACTTGTTTGCTATAGTCCCAGAGAGCTCTCCATGCCTTCCTCTCACTCACTATCCTTCCTGTGCCGTCTCCAAAGCAGTGTTTGATGCCTGCCATCTCTTACTTTGTAAATTCTGGACAAACACAATGATGCAAGAAGACTAGTGATCAACAAATCCGCACACACCACCCACCTGTTAATTAGGATATTACAGATTTCAGAATACTTAGTTAATATGTATCCCTTGAAATGTAAGTGTGGGAAGAATCAGGGTTGGGAGATGTATCACGTGTCATGTCAGTGAAAAATAAAGGGATTTAAAGTAGTTTTCTGATAGAGTTCATATTTGTAACTGGTGGCTGAGCTGGTGAAGTTTACACACTCTGGTAAAAATAAGCCATATGGCAGTCACTAAAGTTTGAAATATTTATTTTTATTCCATTCTCACTTTTTAAATGTATTGCCAAGAGGTCTACCAGGAAAACAAGTGCGAGGAGGTAATTAACAATCAGGATTGAAGCGGTGTAAGGGTACACCTGACATATTTCACACAATGCTAATATCTCAGAGGGCAGTGGGTGCATCTCAGGAAAGAGAATTGTAGGAACCAAACCTGTGAAGCTACATGACTGAGTTCAACTGCCAGATCAGCTCCAGAATTCCCAATGCCGACCGCAATGATTTTCTTCCCCCGAAATTTCTCTGGACTCTTGTACTCCCAGCTGTGAATATATTGACCTTTGAATCTCTTGATTCCTGTGGGCAACAAAGTATTGCTCAAGCCGTGGTCGTTATTTCATATTATTTTTTAAAGCCTATTATTGAACTCCAGGTCCATCCTATCTATTTAAACTTCTCCTTTGCTGTTCCACAAATGCTGGGCTGTGAACTGTGTCTGCCCATCATCAGACAGAAGAAATCCTCATACAGTTTTGTTCTAGACCCTAAGTTCCATGCTTACATTCAGACATCTAATTTCTGCCTCCTTTTTACTGACCTCTAACCCTGCCAAACCTTCAGAGAAGAGCGTGGCTCCTATTTCAGTAGTACATCTTCCTTATTCTTCCTCTTTGTTATTTACGACTACTGCTTTGAACCGACTTTCCTGTCTTGCTTTCCCAACACAAGCTTCATCCTCGAGATGTTTCATCTCTTCTGGGGCCCAGTACACCCACCCTTCCCATCAGCACTATTCACTCTGCTCTCCTCCTGGGGACAAACGCTCCAACGTCACCCATGAAGATCTGAAGCTAAGAGAATGTAGGGACTTCATATTTTTGCCTAAAAATTTGCTCTGACCTAAACAGAAACCTCATATGGCAAAGTCATAAAAGCTGGTTGATTTTGCATCATTTCATCTTTTAAACAACACTGGCGTCTGCACATATGGGCTTCATTTGTTCCTCTTGTGACGCTGTACAGCCCTAGTCACTCCTGAATGAGGGTCAGTCCTCGCCCTATTCCTTTCTCCCCACAGAGTCTGATCCCAAACTCCAGCATTCTTTTGGAAGCAGTTCTTCAGTCCTCCCCTAATGAACTCCTGGCATGGATCTAATTGTTCCCAAACTCCATCTTTGCAAGTTCGATCGTCCATTACATTTCTCACTGTGGCTGTTTTGGCATTTCCCCCTCCCCTTGGTCCCACGGCATTTCCTTTCATTTCCTGAAGACAACTTTTTTTCTCATTTTTACGAAACAACAAAGATCTTAAGTGAGTGTCTCAACACCTAAAAGTTACTGTGTGTTCATCCATTCTTCCTCTGTCTCCTTTCCCCAGGAGGAAATATTTCTCTTCTATTCCAAAATGAACCCTTCACCCTGTGGGTCAAATGTGAGGGGGTTTTGAGGTAAAACAAATGTAGGCACAAATCTCAGCTTTCACTTTTAGTGGCATTTGCAATGTGTAAAATGGAAGTGGTTTCACTTAGCTCACGGGAATGGTATAAGGATCCCTTAAAATAGTCCCTATAGACTTTCCTTGAGAAATAGGTCTAATGCCCTTCTTTAAGTTTCTTTAATCTCAGCCCACCCTCTCCCATTTTTTTGTGAATATCTCTTCAACCTTGTTACCTTGTGGCCGCCTCAATCTTTCCCCCTCACACAGGCAGAACGAGCTCTTCCTGCAGTCTTGCCTGTCTCCAGAAAAGGCAACTCAATTGCTCTGACCAACAACATGAGAGTTACCCCTGACACCTCTCTATTACATCTCACATCTGGTCCATCCGCGAATACTATCATCTCTATGTTCACACTATACTCAGGATCCGAGCACTTCATTATGGCTCCACTGCCACCCGCCCTGATCCAACCTACCATCATTTCTAACCTGCATTCGTGCAAGAGCCCCTCCCTGGTCTCCCTGCTTCAACCTTTACCACCTCATTCAATGACTATTCTGAACACAGCCGCTGAAGACAGTAGAGCACGCCTCTCCTCTGCTGGAAACCTCCTAACAGCTCTTACCTCAATCGAAGTCAAAGCCAGACTGCAAACGATGGCTCACTGCTCACCCTCTGACATCATCTCCTTCCTACCCCTTCCACTCCCAGCGCACCGAACCTGTGAGGCACACCCCACTTCCAGGCCTTCGCACCTGCTCTTCCTTCTACGCAGTGTGCTTTCTCCCGCTATTGGCCTCACCTCCTCCATTCCTTTGGGCATTTGCTTCAATGTCCCTTTCTTGTGGAAACCTGACCTGGCTACTCTATCTGACCTTGCATCACAACCCCCAACCCTAAAAACCCTCCCATTTTCCATAGTCATCCCCTCCCACGTAGTTATCCCATTTTTGTCTGTGTCCATCTACTGCATGCAAAGTCCCCAGGGACCGAGGTTTTGCCTGTTTTGTTCTCTGGACAATTGGTGCTGGATAGGTATTGCTTGACTGAATTTGAATGAATGAATATGGGAATATTTAAGTTTCCAACTAACTAACCAATTAATGGATTTCTCTTGACCAATTTTAACCTTCTCTATTTTCTCATACACTGGGAAACAGACACTCATAGCGATGGAAGTAGGGGGGTCTAGAATTTCCTGAGAACTCCAAAGGAGTCTCAGGTTCAGCCGTTTTTGAGAAGACTGAGTGTATATCCTGTTCCTAGAGATAAACAGGGAGATGCCGCGTGGGTAAACCATTCCCACACCATTCGTTATGTGCAAGGTGCTTAAGCTTCCGGAAAGTAAACAGTAGCATTGCAGTAGCTTCTGAGATGGGTGCATGGCTGTTTATCGTCACCATGCTATGCACATACGTATACATTCAGGAATAAAGCTAAATCTTAATATATTTTCTGTCGCTTTGATCCTACTATTTACTTGAAATTATTTTTTTAAGTTTTCATTTATTTAAATAATCTCTACACCCAACAATGTGGGACTCAAACTCACAACCCCGAGGTCAAGAGTCCCATGTTCTTCCAACTGAGTCAGCCAGGCGTCTCCGTATTTACTCCAAATTATTATCAATACAACACGACTCCCACATTTTGTTTTCTAGTTGTGGAATGATGTAGCATTTTCTCTTAAAGTAGCCCAGAACTCGTGGTGATAGGGTATTAGTAATTTTAATTTTCATTTTAGTAACATTATGTATTATTTGAATGGAGCCTGAAAGAACATGCATTACTTTACAATCAGAAAACATAAAATTTATCTTGAAAATCAGGTGACTTTCAGAATTACAAACTTTCTTCAAAAATAACAATAAGCAGGGGTGCCTGGGTGGCACAGCGGTTAAGCGTCTGCCTTCGGCTCAGGGCGTGATCCCGGCGTTATGGGATCTAGCCCCACATCGGGCTCCTCCGCTGGGAGCCTGCTTCTTCCTCTCCCACTCCCCCTGCTTGTGTTCCCTCTCTCGCTGGCTGTCTCTATCTCTGTCGAATAAATAAATTTAAAAAATCTTAAAAAAAATAACAATAGGCAGCAATGATAAAACCCCCACATCATCAGTGCCTTAGCGCTCAGTATGACATACCTGGAAAGTTCTGGAGTGGCAAGAAGGGGTCGCTGTACATGCCACTGCACACTATAATCCCATCAAAGACATAGGATTCCTGCTTCCCTGCAGCCTCGACTACGACGTCCCACTGTCCTGTGCAAGAGAAGTCGGAGCGCTTCCTCACGCTGCACACCTTTGACTGGGGATGAGACAAACTCGGACTTGTGGCCTCTCTTCCCAGTGGCCTCCTGTCCCCAAGTTTGGGCCTCAATGTGTAAGGTTGGTTATAACTACTCTCCTTTGGGGCTTCCTGAAAGAGTTTCTTTAAAGCTGGTTTCCCTACCAAGGCTTTTTTAAAGTAGAGATGGAGGCCAGTGTGTCCCCAGCTGCGGTCCTAAAGGTAGTCGGTGGGGAGCCAACACCAGGGGCATAGTTGGGCATTTCATCCAATCCATCAGACTTTTTCCTGAAGGAAGTGAGGAGGGGAGGTCCTGCTGCCTTCACCAGAGATGCTTGTAGAGCTGCCCTCCCGGCCTGAACGGGTGTGACTTACCACCCCTCACTCTGGCCTGGCCCTTGACTCCAACCAGAGGTTCCCGCGCCCACGGAGGGTTCCCTGCCTCACTTACCAGAAACCGGATGTGCTTTGTGAGGTCAAAGTGTTGCACGTACATCCGGAGGTACTCCATGATTCTGGAGTTGTGCAAGTAGTTGGGGAAGTGATCGGGGAACGGGTAATCACTGTAGGTTGTCGTCTCCTTCGAAGTGTTGCTGGTGGCAGATTCATAGATGCTTGGCCTGCCACTCTGAGCCTTCTCCTACCAAGAAAAAAAGGATGCTCCCTGTCTTTTAGCATACAAGAGTAATAGCCAGAAAATCAGTTCCTCTGTTTGTCAAAGTATGAGGCTCCTGGGACGAATTCCTTCAAAGAAAGTAAAGTTGCTTTTCCAGGACCTTCACTAAGAGATAAGATGCCTTGTCGTAAATAGTTCAAAAGAGGAAATAATGTTGTCGGGCAACACAAAGAAAAATATGAAAAGATGGAAAGAACATGAAAAGGACATGAAAAGAAAAATGTGTGTAGAATACCAGAGAGTGAAAATAAACAGAGGAAGACAGGGTTGCCACTCTGCCGACGGAGCTCGATGGGGTGAGTCCTGGGCAGAGGGCATCCGAGACGTTGAGCTGTTTGTAGTGACGGATGGAAGAGAATGCAGAGCCTTAGGACATGAGGCTTTCTTTGTTCTCTGTTTTCACTGGCGATTTTTTTCTAATTACAAAAGCAGCACCCGCTTATTATAATTTTGTAGAAAATCATGGAGATGAATATCATTCTTGTTGATCATTTTATTTATTTATTTATTTATTTAATGTTATGTACTATGAATATTCTAGACTTGAAGCCAGGAAATATGGAATCTAATTCCTGCTAAAGTATATCAACTTTAAGAACAGATGACAGAGTGTATGTTTTCTTCTTCAAAATGAAGAGTATTGTTTAATACATTGTATCGAAGCAGTCATATATAAAAACACCCCTTCTGATAAGGTTAGTTTCTGCAAATATAAGCGGTATTTTTTACAAGCGAAAATTTATGGACATCACTAGTGAAATCAGATGACATGATGTGGTATTTTGTGGCATTTTGATGTGGTCCTTGAGATAGATCATTGCCTGGCTTAGATAGGCAACCTGACATCAAGTCATTTCTCTGAATCTACTTCTTTACCTGTTAAATCCTACCTCACAGAGTTGTTGTGAAGACCAAATAATGCACATAAAATGCTTTAAAAACTTTTACAGGAAATAAACACGTGCATATAGTGTGATAGGATTAGTCATGGCTGTGTGCACAGGGCGCTGGGGACATCAAGCTCGGAGGCTGGAGAGGCTTTCCTGGAGACCTGTCTGTATTGATCAAGAAACATGGAAACTACTCTCAATACTTGAAACCAGGAATGTAATGCAGGGAACTGTTCATACAAAAAAATGAAAAACCTGAAAAGCTGACCAGGCGTTGGTGAGACATACCGGAGATTAGCCAAAGCAGGCAGCCACCACGGCCTATAGGCTGGGTCTAGGCAGTTAAGAGCTGGTATATTGCTACCTTTCTTCCCCACCCCCCACAGCGATGCTGGGGGCCACGTGGTCCACAGGTTTAACTCCAAGTTGGAGAAGGACCTTAATCACATCTGACCTTGATGCAGGACAAAAGCCCTTACTGTGCTAAGCTCTTGAGATTTCAGAGTTTGTCTGTGGGACAGTTAGTGTTAGCTGCCCTCACTGATACATATATATATTACTAGGCTGAAGATAAAAAATCTACAGATCAAATATTTGCATATATGTGGTAGTTGAAGCCAGGGGTGATAAGGAAGAATCCTAAGGGACTTGCAAAAAGTAAAGGACCAGAGGACTGAGAATAGAACCACGATCAGCCCCATTTAGAGGCCAAGGGGAAAAATACTGAGTAGGAAAAGCAGAGAAGAAAAGAGTGAAATCACAGAAGTCAGGGACAAGTGTTTTAAAAAGGAGTTGGTTTTTAACCTTTTTAGATCCCCTTGAGAAAGCAAGAAAAGCACAGGAAGTTCTTCTGATTTGACAAGATGGATTAGTAACAGCAGTGAGAGCTGCTTTCTGGAAACGCTGGAATGCCCATCAGGTCACAATGGTGGAGACACGCCCCAGGGGTGAGCCAATGCAGAGACAAGCACTCGCTTCTCCTTCAGGAAGCTAGACCCTGGAAGGAGGAAGGACGGCTGGAGCACATCCTTGCGGGAAGGAAAGATTGGGATTCAAAGTACATATATAGGCACTAATAAACAGAATTCTTATTAGGCTGGGAGTTGAGGATAAGTTATTGCTGGAATCTTAGCATTCCTATTTCCCAGATATGGAAAAGATGCATAGTCAATTCAAACTTACCTCATATCTCCATAGTCCTCCAATGTCGTCACTTCCTTCAAAACAGGTGGGCTCCAGTCCCTCCTCCAGACAGGTCTTAATGGCGCCCAATCCACTGACCCCAGCACCAACCACCGCAATTCTTTTTCCCGGCATTGTGTCTTGTAATAGGGAATTTATTAGTAGAAAATCAGATTTTTATTGTCATGTAATTTTTTTCTATAATGCAAGATTGTTATCCCCCCCCCCAAAAATTGCTAGCTAATGCATTTAAGAAATGTCCTACTCAAAGTTGTTATCCAAGTCGAAGGCTCTCTGAGTGACAGAAAACCCTACCTCACACCAGAATTTCTTTCAAGTACAAAGTAGATTGCTTAAAAAAAAAAAAAGTTTTGACTCCTAAAGTTCCACACACACACACACACACACACTTCTCCATACACAGATTTTGCCCAAACTGACTTTTAATTCCTTCTGCTACTACTATCTGCTTGCCAAAACACTCATGTTGGGTTTTGAATCAGGCCAGAGAATCCCTGCTTTTGCCCTGTGATAGGGTTTGAAGTGGGGGTGGGGAGTGGGGAGAAGAAAACTCCCACAGAGCAGTTCATCAATTAAATATTACTCATCACACTCTTCTTGGGGAAGAGTGCAAGCTACCCAGGTAAATGGTCTTTAGAAAAGTACTCCATTGCCTTCATACCAAAGATTAATGTTCTGCCATTCATTCATTCATTCAATAAACACTTACTGGTACCTACTACGTGCCAAATACTACGTTAGTTGAGGAAATACAGTAGAGAACAGATCTGACATAGTTCCTTGAGAACAGCTGGAGAATAAACAAAGAAGGAAATAAGTAGCAAGTGGGTGATGATGCGTACTATGGAGAAAAAGGAAGCAGGGTATTGTTTTCTATAACATGGTCAAGGAAGGGCTCCCTGATGACATTAAAGCAGGAAGTGGGGGACCAAGCCTACTCGTGGGTATCTGAAAGAGAATTCCAAGCAGAGAGTCTGATGCAGAAACATGCTGGGCACTTTTGAAGAAAAGCAAGGGGAGCTTTGTGAGTGGGTGCCAGAAGGGGAGCAGGCATAATGAGGTCGGAGAGGACGTATTAGGCGTCAGTGTCAGAGTCAGGATCGGTCTCAGAGGTCGGATCAGGCAGAGCGCTTTCTCAAAGGATGGAGCAGAGAAAATAAGTGGACCATATCAATAGGAACTCAGAAATGCCACTTACCCGTGAGTGCCTCCGAGGACACTACCCTCCTCACCCAATCTGCTTTACGAGATTGTTCCATCCTCTGCTATTCAGCTGAACCATGAAGAAATAGAGTCCCCCCCACTTTTCTTTTCTCTTTTTTGGGAAATAGAGTTTTCTTGGGGTGCCTGGGTGACTCTGTCTTGGAGCCCCTGTGTTGGGCTCCCTGCTCAGTGGGGAGTCTGCTTGTCCCTCTCCCTTTGCCCCTCCCCTGGCTTGTGCTTTCGCTCTCTGTCAAATAAATAAATAAAATCTTTAATTAAAAAAAAATCTTAAAAAAAAAAAGGAAATAGAGTTTTCTTAAGAGAGGCTTCCGTAACTATCATCTGGCAATTTTCTCCCTGTATCTTTGCTCTTTACTCTGAATTTCTCTCTGAAGGAGAAACTGAATGGAATTCTGTACTGCATTTTTGGGTTTTTTTTTTAAGATTTTATATATTTATTTGACAGAGAGAGAGACAGGCAGCGAGAGAGGGAACACAAGTAGGGGGAGCGGGAGAGGAAGAAGCAGGCTCTCGGTGAAGGAGCCTGATGTGGGGCTTGATCCCAGGACCCTGGGATCACACCCTGAGCTGAAGGCAGATGCTTAACGACTGAGCCACCCAGGCGCCCGGGAATTCTGTACTGCATTTTAACAAGTTTATGTTACAGTGGATTAGAGCAGCTATTAAAATATGAGACTATTTTTTAATCTGGAGTTCCTTGGTAAATTCTTTTAAATTAAGGCTTATTAACAAGACCCTGCACCATTGATGTGTTGCTACTGCTTGAAAATGTATCCAGAGGCTATAAACAATGAGTTTACCCAATGACAGCAGCAAGTACCTAAATAATCCCCCTGAGTATAGCAATTAATGCATAGGTCTTTCAAGTACTTAGCAGGACTGTAATATCAGCCAACACCCTGGATCACAAAGTAGCAGAATGAGTGCATATTAACAACAACAAAAAAAATCGCTATCAACAGAAATACATGGATAATGAAGATGCATTTATTAATTTGAAAAGTAGATCCAAATACTGCCCATTGTTAAATGCCAAGGCTATTATGTTTCACTGGGATATGTATATTTGTTTGAAAAATCACCTCTCAAATGTCAAAAATATCGAGTCAAATAATTTTCTCCTGGGTATTTAAATTCCCTGGCTGTTGAAATAAAAGGCTATTAGCACATACAATCTGTCTTCAGTGTGTTGTGGGTGTGTCCTTGATCATTTGTATCCTCTTGCTCCTCCAGCAGCTCCCCTTAAACTCCAGTGCCCCATCACCTCTGTCTCTTTAGCCCCTCATCTGAAACAAACCCAAATGAAACCTCAGTGGGCCAGATCTCTCTCCGTAAGTATAGCCGAAGCTGACTCCAGCCTGTCTTCATCCCCGCTGGAAATGGTAATGAGCTGCTCTTTGGATGAAGTCTTGGTCCATTTTTCCTTTCCTTGTGAATATGCCATACTCATTAGCTAGTTTTTTTCTTTTGATTGTGTATATAGAACCCAGGATATTTTTCTAATCATGCAGTTATATGGCATACAACAAAAATTTAAAAATCCCATTAAGCCCCAACGTCTTCAAGGAATAAAGGTCGTAAAACTAACCTGGAATAAGAAGAAAAATAAAAGCCGATTTGTTCCTGAAATCTCCTGGCACCGAGGTAAAGAAATAAGCTCCAGAATCCTGTCTCTTCAGGAGACGACTGGCTTCTCCTTTGCTCTTCCTAACACTGAGGTAGCCCACCAAGGTGAGTTTTATGCAATGACTAATTCGCAAAAACTCCTCTCCTTGTCTCTTGTCTTTCCATCTGCCTTTTAAAGTTGGGGTTCAGGTAAGAAACTGGCATGTCATCAAATTTTTCTAAACATAGTAATTGTGTTGGTCTCACAAAGTCTAATTAATCAAAGGTACCAAGAAGCCCGGAAGGAACGGCATGAAGACAGTATACAGCTTGGAAATTGATAGATAGTGAAACTTGGAAAACATGAGGAAACATTTCATCGCCTGGGATGATAATGAATATAAACACATTTCCATTGATGGAGCATTATCACCAAAGCTAGAATAGGGACTGGGAGCGATTGATCAGAAACATACTTGTACATAACTTTTTGTCTATTTCTGACTATTTCTTTAAGGTGAATTCCTACATCTGCAATGGCTGAGTCCCAAGGCATTTGAGGAACAGTTTTTCAGATCTCTGATACGTTGTCTAATAAAGATTTAAGCAGTTTCATGATGATTAAAAATGTTTGAAGATACCCTTTCTCTCCTCCTTGCTAATTACATAAATATTCCATTTTCTTAATGGAGTCCGCCATTCTTGGAATATCAGTGAATCTAAACTCCATTCCTATATTTTTGGTGCATTTGTATTTCTTCTTCAGTGAATTTGATGAATATCATTTCTACATTTTTCTACTCTTTTTATTTAAAGAAATCTTTTAACATTATAAATAGGAACCAATTTTCCTCTCATACATTTTCCAAATATTTTCTCTTGTTTTGTCATTAGCTTTTAAAAATTACATAGATTTTTTCCCCCATTTTTACCAAGTGGAATATATTTTTTCCTTTACGGTTCCTGGCTACTGTGTCATACTCCTAGTCCTCCCTATCTCAAGATTGTAAAACTACTCATCTATATTAATTATGTTTTTTATGGTTTTTTAATTTTTATTTAACTTTTTGATAGTTTCAGAGTTCAATTTTTTTTTTTTTTTTTTTTTTTTTTGAGNTTTTTTTTTTTTTAGAGAGAGAAAGAGTGTGCACAGGCAAGTGGTGGGGAGGGTGGGGGCAGGAGGGAGAGGGAGAATCTTAAGCAGGCTCCACACCAAGCATAGAGCCCAACATGGGGCTCGATCTCACAACCCTGAGATCATGACCTGAGCTGAAATCAAGAGTCAGATGCTTAACTGACTGAACCACCAGGATTCAATTTTGATAGAGTGCAAAGCAACACTTCAGTGTGATCCTTTTTTCCAATAATGACCAGGTGCTTCTGCCCATTTTATCAAACAAGACATCTTTCCCTTACCATATTGGAAATGCCACTTTTATAATATCCTCAATATTTATATGTTTTGTTTTAGTGTAGATATTCATTTTCTGCTCTGCTAATGCTTCTTTATATTCAGATATCAAAACCACACTATTTAAATATTGTTGCTTTAAAAGATTTTTGATATTTCCCTGTGCAGCCTCCAATTTATTACTCTTCATTTTCAATATTTTCCTTACTTTTTTTTCAAATTTACTTTTCTGGATGAAACTTGGATTAATTTTTCACCATTCCTAGAAATAAAATTTAAAGGTAGCAATTATGGAATAAGTGACATCTTTATAACATGGAACTTCTCCACTCAACAATTGTGTGACCTGGAGGACTGTGGGTATGTTATTTAATCTTTCCTTGTTTATGAAGTGGCAATAATAATACCCAGAACTCTTGTGAGGTCTAAATGAGACACCAAGTGTGGGAAAGGGCCTACCTTTCACAGTATCTGAGAAATAGCAGGTGGTCTTTTATTGGTGATATAGAGCTGTAGTGCCTTGGTAGCTTAATAAAAATAGGGATTTTTAAAGAGATTTTATTCATTTATTCTTTAGAGAGAGAGACAGCATGAGCAGGGGGAGGAGCAGAGGAAGAGGGACATGCAGGCTCCACGCTGAGCACAGAGACCAATATGGGGCTCGATCCCACAACCCTGAGATCGTGACCTGAGCTGAAATCAAAAGTTGGTCACTTAACCGACTGAGCCACCCAGGCGTCCCTGAAAATATTGGGTTTTGATCCCTCCCTATGGCCTTCAGCTTCAGTAACTACAGGGTGAAGCCCAGAGGGATGTTCATCATTTATTCATTCTAAGTTCCTTACTGATTCTAATGCATAACTAGGTTTAAAATCCACCCGAATAGGTAATCTTCTAAGTAATAAAAACTAAGTTTGTAGCCTATAGTAAAATGTTCTTTACATAGGCTTACAAATTTTATTGTTGATTTCTAGTTACATATCTGATTATTATTGGTAATATTAATTTTTCAATTGTATTTTCAAACTTATTTATTGCTGGCATATCAGCTAATAGTTGTATATGTATATTATTTATTTATATATTATGTAGGAAGCTATATAAATGTTATAATTTTTAATCGTTCATACACACACACGTAATTTCAATCATTTACCAAACTCTCATTCATTCTAAGTATTTCATAGATTCTCATGTCAGTCCACATAAAGAATGAAAGAATCAAAATGATAATAGAATTTAGTTTCTTCCTTTCTGATAAATATTCCTGTATTTTTCCCCTCTTTTACTGAATTGTCTAGAATTTTCAGAACAGGGGTGCCTGGGTGGCTCAGTCAGTTAAGCATCTGCCTTCAGCTCAGGTCATGATCCCAGAGGCCCAGGATCAAGTCTCCATCAGGCTCCCCCCACTCCCGCCCAGCGGGGAGTCTGCTTCTACCGCTAATCTTCCCTCCTCTCTTGCTCTCTCTCTCACTCTCTCTCACAAATATGAATCTTAAACAAAATATGAGAATTTTCAGAACATTTTCCAGCAGAAGTGGTTACTGAACACGTTTCTTGTGTGTCTCACCCTTGAGATGATACTGGTTCCTGACCTGAGAAACATACGCTGTATTATAGTAAGGAAATATTCTTCTCTTTCTAGATAGCTCTGTGTATGTGTGTGTGCATTTAATCAGGACACAGCATTCATTTAATTAAATGCTCTTGAAGCAATTAAGATAATCATATCATTTCCTAACTTCATCGATGGCTATAATGGTTTATATTAATAGATTTCCCATTTGAATCATATTTGCATTTCTACATTAAATCTTACTTCATCATGATAAACTAGTATTAAAAAAATGTTGGATTTTATTTCTCGAACTTTGTTAATGGTTTAAAATCACAACTAATATTGGCCTATTGCTTACTTTTTTTTTCTTTGTTAAGATTATGTTATCTTTATTAGGGTTATGAGGAAGCTTTCATATTTACCTGGTATTTGGACAGTTTACATAGTATGGTGATATCTGTATATTGAACATGAATACCAATTTTTCTGGGCAATCATCTGAGCCCAGTTATTTTTCTGGAGATAATTGTTATTTTTAAACTTTTTGTTTTGTAAGTTTTATACTTTTTCATGAACAATTAATTATTATTTTCTTTCAAGATTATTCCTTTATATATTTCAGCATTTAAGCTAGTATTATATGTAATCTCATCTTATGCCTTTCTGATCTCTGTTGATTTGTAACTGGCTCTTTGTTCTTTATTCATTTTGCATGGTGCATTAGCTTTAAAAGTTAAATAAAAATTTGGACTGATTGCAAAGCTGTGCCAACCAGTTCCCGATGGATAAGGAGCCGGCATCAGGATATAAATCAATGTACTGCTACAAGACAGGCTTGCACAACAGCCAAAAGTTAGTGAACATCAACCAGAAGCTCAAAGAAAAATTTGTTCATCATCTTCTTGTTGTAACCCTTCCTTCCCTGCCCCTTGCTCTACCTCCTTTGGTTCAAATCGCCTTTGAGATTCAGAAAATGATATGCAGAAATGTCTATGTCTGTAGTTCTTTTCTTTTAAGATTTTATTTATTTATGTGACAGAGAGACAGCCAGCGAGAGAGGGAACACAGCAGGGGAG
>NC_048225.1:119520889-119521866 GCF_002007445.2 Ailuropoda melanoleuca
GACAGCCAGCGAGAGAGGGAACACAGCAGGGGAGTGGGAGAGGAAGAAGCAGGCTCCCAGCGGGGGAGCCCCATGTGGGACTCGATCCCACAACGCCGGGACCACGCCCTGAGCCGAAGGCAGATGGTTAACGACTGCGCTACCCAGGCGCCCCATATGCCTGTAGTTCTAAATCTGAAACCCGTGGTTATTCGAGGTGTTTTGGTTGGGATTCAGGGGCCCAGGGACCTCCTGAGGATGTCTGCAAAGTTATGCACACGTCAATGTGCATTTTTCTGGGGAAAATGTCCGAAGTCTTCGTCTTCCTTAAAGGGATATGAGACGCAAAAATATGAAAAGATTCTGGTCTCTAGTGCACTTACAAAAATCTTAAGAACCCTAAACAACACTAATTTAAATGATCAAAAAAGAAGCTAAAAGATCAAGGCATTTGAGAACTTGTTTCCTTCTCGCAGTGCCTGGGATAATATTACCACACAGGAGATGACAGTCAATGTTTATTGGCTATTTATTTAGTCAATACTGATAATTGAAGGATGATGTAAAATTGATAGGAAATAAAGTGCCCCCGGGGAAGGGCAGTGCCCCTTGATGAGCTCCAACGTTCTTGAGGGAGGCCACTAGACTTCCCAATGAACTTAGGAGCTGTGAGCCTGGGATCTTGACCGCGAGGTCGCTGCACCTGTGCTATTATTGTTACTCTCTGACTGCTTTGCAGAATGAAAGATCTCCAAACAAATAAAAAGGACCTAACTTACTTTTTTGAGGGCTCCATATAACGCTCTGCAGTTAAGGAAACCCTAGAAATAAAATGGTTATTAACAGATCTAAAACAGAAAGCAACAGAAGCAAATCCTTGCGTGGGAAGAAAGAAGCAGGCAGAATGCTGACTTAGGGTTGTTTTCAAACATAACCGAGGGGGGACCCACTAGGTATCACACATACAGTGAAATTCTATCAAAAGGGTTTAGAAATCA
>NC_048225.1:119523024-119641505 GCF_002007445.2 Ailuropoda melanoleuca
TGAGAAACAAACTGAGGGCCTCAGAGGGGAGGGGGGTGGGGGAATGGGATAGACCGGTGATGGGTAGTAAGGAAGGCACGTATTGTATGGTGCACTGGGTGTTATACGCAACTAATGAATCATCGAACTTTACATCGGAAACCGGGGATGTACTGTATGGTGACTAACATAATATAATAAAAAAACATTAAAATAAAAAATTGTGTAAAGAAGAAATGAAGACATATGAATATGAATCTCACAGAATTTATTATATGGTTTAGACAAACACCTATACTCAAAGATATTTTCAAAAATGGAACATAACTCACAAATTCAGTTTTATTCCTTAGAAGATTACCTAGTTCTGTGGTTTTCAAACCTAGGTGAACATTAGAATCACTCAGGAACTTTAAATAAATAAATGCTGAACATCTCCCTGGACTTCACTAAAGCTGAACGCCCTGGGGAGGGATCAAAACTCAATATTTTTAGGAGCACCTGGGTGGCTCAGTTGGTTAAATGACCAACTCTTGATATCAGCTCAGGTCACAATCTCAGGGATGTGGGATCGAACCGCATGTTGGGCTCTGTGCTCAGCGGGGAGTCTGCTTGTCCCTCTCCCCCTGCTCATGCTGTCTCTCTCTCTAATGAATAAGTGAATAAAATCTTTTTAAAAATCCATATTTTTATTAAGTTACCAAGGCACTACGGCTCTGTATCACCAATAAAAGACCGCGTATTTCTCAGATATTTGGAAAGTAGGCACTTCTCACACTTGGTGTCTCATTTAGACCTCACAGGAGTCCTGGATATTATCAGCCCCACTTTATAGACGAGGAAAGATTAAATAACATGCCCACGGTCCTCCTGGTCACACAATTGTTGAGCGGCAGAAATCTCATTAGAAAACCAAGACTGGGAGGCATCAGAATCTTTGCCAGTGGTTTCCAACTTTCAGGTGTTTGTGGCACATTTTAGGATTAGAATTTCTAAAATTACACTTGAAAAGATTAAAGGACTTAAGAAATTGAGACAAGCCACGGCTGGAGTCTAACAGTGGTCTTCTAAGCAGGCTGGTGTCCCTTGGCTTCCCATCTCTAGTGTGATGCTGTCAGAGCAGAAGGTTACTGCCTCACTGAACCCCCACGTCACTGGACATGTGATCATCTTTCTTTGGTGCTAACTCCTTATTGCACTGTGCTTTTCATTTTATTTCATCGCTTATTTTTTTAAAGATTTTATTTACTTATTTGCCAGAGAGAGAGAGAGGGCAAAAGAAAGAGAGAGAGCATGAACAAGCACACAAGCAGGGGGAACAGCAGGCAGAGGTCAGGCTCCCCGCAGAGCAAGGAGCCCGATGTGGGACTCGATCCCAGGACCCTGGGATCATGACCTGACCCGAAGGCAGACACTTAACGACTGAGCCACCCAGGCATCCCTCATTTCTTTTTTTTTTTTAAATATTTATTTATTTGAGGGGGGGTCAGGGGCAGAAGGAGAGAGAGAGAAATCCTCAAGCAGACTCCCCACCGAGGGCACAGCCCACCGCGGGGCTCATCCGGGGACCCTGAGATCATGATCTGAGCCAATATCTAGAGTCCGATGCTCAACCGCCTAAGACACCCAGGCTCCTGGTGCTTTTCATTTCTAAGCACGTGGAGATTCTCAGTGTCTCTCTGATACTCATCACCCCAACAGTCTAGGTTTTTAGTTTGACAGAAATTAATTTTGCACATTGACCAAAATTTGATGCACGCTAAAAGGTTCACAGCCCACACTTCTTCCAGGAAAGCATCCGTCCTACCTATTTAAGACAGGCAGCTTTCGTGTGTGTGTGTGTGTGTGTGTGTGTGTGTGTGTGTGTGAGGGGGCAAGGGAGTGGTGTCAAATTCTTATGCCAAACATAAACTTCTACTCAAGGTGTAATATCGACGTTCCTTCATACGCGTTTAACACATGCCCTTCTGCTTTATTTGAACGTCGATATTTTTTCCCCCATTCAGAACACATCTAATACTTTAAGAGGCATTTCTGCAAAGAGGTGGAATGATCTGCCCATGTGGGATGAGACTCTGGTCTGCTTTAGAAACAGGGCTGCATTCCACACGGTGGCGTGTGACAGACTGATGCCCAAGACCTGGGAACCCTTCCTCCACGAGGAGAGCCGTGTCCCGGAGGCGTACCTTAGGTTAGAGGGGGAGCTCTTTTCTTGCTGTCCCTTTGCCCAGAACTCGGATGGGGCAACCTTTTCTTTAGTTTTCTCTTCTTCTACCTTAAACATACAAAGCACGTTTTTTGCCTCCTAGTATCTTTTGCTATTTTTTTAAAAAGATACTTCCAAAAGTTTCCTACTTTTCTTAAAATCGGACTTCAAAACTGTACCGTGTAAGAGAGTCCTGTAGCACAGGTGATTATGGTATTTTGTATCGTATGGTATTAGGTATTAGTATTAAGTATTTTGATTTAATTTAGGTTGGGGAGAGCTTTACTGAGCATTAACTATGTGCCAAGCATTGTTAATAAGCCCTTTGTAAACATAATCTCATTTAATCCTCACAATGACCCAGTTACAAAAAGCATTATTTCCATTTCATCGACAAGGAAACAGGCTCCAGGGAGATGAATCGTCAAGTAAATGGTAAAACTAGAAAGGAAACCCTTGATTATTTAACTTCAAATTCCGTCCTTGTCACTCTGATTTACCAGCCCCTTTCATGATTTGTGTGTTGGTTTTAAATAAATGGCCACAAACTCTTTGCTATTTCTCCTATTGGGGGGGTGGGACCTATGCCTCTTACCCTTAAATCTGGGCAGGCCTGGGACTCACTTATAACCAATAAAATGCGATGAAAGTGAATGTGTGGTTTCCGAAGTTAGGTCACAAAAAGTGAGGCAAGTCGTATTCCCTGGGACACTCATTTTGGAGGCCTGAGCTTGCATGTGAAAATCCAACTCTGAAGCCACTACACTGTGAAGAAGCCCAGGATGCTTGGAGAAATCACAACTGACAACAGCCTCAACCACCAGACAGCATGAAGACCCCCCTGGATTTCTAGCCCCCAATTGCCATGTCTTTCCAGCTGAGGCCTCAGACATCACCAAGCAGAGACTGTCATTTTTACTATGCCGTATCTTTTTTAGTTCTGGACCCACAGAATCTGTAAGCTTAAGATATATATAGTTGTTTGAAACTTATAAGCTTGGTGGTAATTCTTTTCGTGGTAATAGTAACCAGAACAATGGACCACTATATACTGGCCCAGACATGCCTTTCTCCACTTCCTCCATGAAAGTCAGTGTTTGCCCTTCAGCAGATGAATGGATAAAGAAGATGTGGCCCATATATACAATGGAATATTACTCAGCCATCAGAAAGGATGATTACCCACCATCGACATGGTTGGAACTGGAAAGGATTATACTAAGTGAAATAAGTCAAGCAGAGAAAGACAATTATCATATTGTTCCAGTCATTTGTGGAACATAAGAAATAGCAGGGAGATCCGTAGGAGAAGGAAGGGAAGAAGGAAGGGGGGTGGTAAACAGAAGGGGGAATGAACCACGAGAGACTATGGACCCTGGGAAACAAACTGAGGGTTTCAGAGGGGAGGGGGGTGGGGGATTGGGATAGGCCGGTGATGGGGATTAAGGAGGGCACGTATTGCATGGTGCACTCGGTGTTATACGCCAACAAGGAATCATGGAACTTTACATCAAAAACCAGGGATGTACTGTATGGTGAATAACGTAACATGAAAATGAAATAAAATGGAAAAAAAAAAAAAGAAAGTGTTTCTACTTTAAATTCAAAGTTGCTCACTCTGTCTACAATAACTTCATCCTTCAGGGTACAGCTTTTGTGTCACCTATTCCAAACACCTTTCACTGCCAACTCTCCCTCTTTCCATTGCTGACCTCTACGAGGCCGTGTCTCCTCCACAAAACAGGAACATCCTCCAGGGTCGGAATGGTTCATCTTTTATTTCCATATCTCTGGGGTCTAGAATAGTATTAGCCCACAGTGCACACTCAAGAAAAAATTAGGAGTGAATAGCTTATGAGTAAACAGATGAATTACCTAATGAGAGTATGAATGAATAAGTTGACACGGTGGGATGCCATAAGGAAAATACACAGAATCTAATCTCTCTATCAAGCAAATAGGGGAAGAAATATAATTTTATGAAGAATTTTAAATACAGACATCAGTGTTCAGGTAGCACCCATAAACAATTTAATGTTTGGTGTTAATAATTTAAAACAAACGTTCTGTGGTTAATACATAATTTAGAGATGCAGCGAAATGTTTACCTTACATATACATAACTTGGATTAAAAGAGTTAAAGGTATCAGTAAATATCTTTTACATGTTGCAAGCAATGATTTCATATTCGCAGAGACAGTTGGATTTTACAATACTGTTTATAAAATGCTTCGCCAGAGGAGTACATGGTATAAAGGAGTCAACTGGAAATTACAGAACAAAAGTATAACACTTCTGCTGCCATCCATGAAGGATTAAATGCAATGGGAATTGCCCTTCCACCATAAATAACTAGAAAACCTGAGAAAGTATATAAAACAGCTATTTTAAGACATTGGGTACCAGATCACTGAGAAAAGGAAACAGATGAGGCAACCCTTACCACTGTTCCCACTTACCGTGTAGAGGTGATCCCCAGGCCACAGTACAGGAAGGGGAACCAAAGAGAATCTGCTGGTCTCACTGAGGTGAAGAGATAGAGGTAAGGGTTCAAGATGAGGCAGCTGGAGTTTGTGGGCAGAAAGTTAGAGGAGGTTGTCGAGCAGAAAGAGGACTTCAAAGATCTGCCCAAGTGCCCCCTTGAGTCTTTGTCTGAATATTAATCTGCACATGCATGGGATGAAACGCCATTAGGCTGGGGGGAGAAAACATAAGAAAGCAATAAGCCAAAAATCCCTGGAGCTAATGCAGGTCTGGGAATAGTTCACAATCCCAATAGCTAGAGTGGAGGGACCCTTGTAATACTTTAGGCATTGGGTAGATTCCCCAGGATGACGTTGCCTTAGTAGTGAGGTCAGTGCTAATCTAACTTAAAAGCAAGCTTTAAAAGAATTAAATTGATCCAAGGTAACTTAACTGCACATAGAACAAAATAAAAAAAATTAGTTAAAGAAATGCATTAAGGGGCACCTGGGTGGCACAGCGGTTAAGCGTCTGCCTTCGGCTCAGGGCATGATCCCGGCGTTATGGAATCGAGCCCCACATCAGGCTCCTCCGCTGTGAGCCTGCTTCTTCCTCTCCCACTCCCCCTGCTTGTGTTCCCTCTCTCGCTGGCTGTCTCTATCTCTGTCAAATAAATAAATAAAATCTTAAAAAAAAAAAAAGAAATGCATTAAAACCCAGTATCCTAATGCATAATATCCAAACGTTAAGTATGCCAAAAAAAAAAAAATCAGAAAAACTCAGAAGCAGGAAAATATAATTCATAATCAGGAGAAATAGAAAAATTTTTTTGCCAAAAGTTAAAGAGATGATAGAAAGAAAAAATTAAAACAGTTACTATTTTAACAAGGCTGCATATACTCAAAAAATGCAAAGGAAAACATAAGCATGAAGAAAGAAATGGAAGGCCAAAAAAACAACTCAAGTGGTATTCCTAGAAATGAAAACTACAATGAAATGAAAGAATGCATGTTTGAGGTTAAGAACAGAATAGGGGCACTTGGGTGGCTCAGGCCGCTAAGCATCCGACTCTTGGTTTCAGCTCAGGTCGTGATCTCATGGGTCCGGGGATGAAGCCCAACATCAGGCTTTGTGCTCAGCAGGGAGTCTGCTTGAAATTCTCTCCCTCTGAGCCTCCCCCACTTATGTGTTCTCTCTCTCGAGTAAATGAACAAATCTTTAAAAAAGAATAGAATAGATACTATGGGGGAAAAGATCAGTGAATTTGCAGACCTTGTGATAGACCCTATCCAAAATGAGGCAAAGGGAGAAAAAAAAAAACCCAGGAAAAAATGAGCAGAGCATTAGTGACTTGTAGGAAAACACTGAGACTCTCACATGGTGTGATTGGAGCCTCAGAGGGAGAGCAGAGAGAGGAGAACAGAAAAAAAAATAGTTAAAGAAATGATGGCCAGTAACTTTCCAAATTTGAGGACAACTATAAGCTTATAGATCCAAGTAGCTCATTAAACTCCAAGTAGAAGCAACGCAAAGAAAACCACACCTAGGGATGTCCTAATCAAACTGCTGAAAACCAGTGATAAATAAAAGATCTCAAAAGTAGCCAGAGAAGAAGGACACATCGCATTCAAGGAGCAAAGGTAAGGCTGGCAGGAGGGTTCTCAACAGAAATTTTATAAGCCAGGGGACAAGGGGGGCACATCAC
Organism: Ailuropoda melanoleuca; assembly: GCF_002007445.2. Lineage (NCBI taxonomy): Eukaryota > Metazoa > Chordata > Mammalia > Carnivora > Ursidae > Ailuropoda > Ailuropoda melanoleuca. Next base: position 119,529,379 of record NC_048225.1, read on the forward strand.
CAAAATACTTAGAAAAACATCAACCCAGAGTTTTACATCCAGTGAAAATAACTTTCAAACATAAAGCTCAAATTAAGATTTTATCAAACAAGGGGCGCCTGGGTGGCATAGCGGTTAAGCGTCTGCCTTCGGCTCAGGGCGTGATCCTGGCATTATGGGATCGAGCCCCACGTCAGGCTCCTCCGCTATGAGCCTGCTTCTTCCTCTCCCACTCCCCCTGCTTGTGTTCTCTCTCTCGCTGGCTGTCTCTATCTCTGTCAAATAAATAAATAAAAAATCTTTAAAAAAAAAGATTTTATCAAACAAAAACTGAAGTTAGCCCTCACCAGCAGATCTTCAGTATAAAAAAAAAATTTTTTTAAGTTTTCTGGGGAAGAAGTAAAATCATACCAGATGAAAGATAAGATGTATGAAAGGAATGAAGAACCTAGAAATGATAAATACAGAGATAAATATAAAAGGTATTTTTGTAATTAAACTATACCTTTAAAAAATAATAGATGGGTGAAGGCAGAGCCAATAGCAATGTAGTGCGAGGATTAAAACACATGTAGAAGTAAATGTCTGATGAGAAGAGCACAACGGACAGAGGGAGACATAAAGCATACTGGGTTATATTGGTACAATAAACATTACTTGAGAGTCCAATAAGTTAAAAATATATTTTGTAAACTCAAGGACAGCCCCTGAAACAAAACAAAACAAAAGAGATTGAACAAGGTACTCATAAATATTTTTGACATGTTGCAAGCAATAATTCTATATTTGCCAAAAAAGGCTGGATTAAATGTAATAATAGTGCTGAATTTTAAAAAGCTCCAGAGAAGGGAAAAGGTCATATTCAAGACTCAATTTTCTGGGACGTCTGGGTGGCTCAGTCACTTGAGTGTCTGCCTTCGGTTCAGGTCGTGATCCTGGGGTCCGGGGATGGAGCCCCGCATCAGGTTCTCTGTTAAGTGGGGAGTCTGCTTCTCCCTCTGTCTCCCCCCCACTTGTTCTCTTGCTCTCTCTCAAATAAATAAATAAATAAAATCTTTTTTTTTTTTTTTAAAGAATCACGTTCCCATGTTCAGCTTTGGCTTCTAGTGAGGAAGTAAACTCAGTGATGGTCAGAGGCACAAGATTTTGGAGACCCCACCCATTTCTCAATCCCTCCTCTCACACTGAGCTTCCCTAGCAAGTCCGTCATTTGTACATACGGTGTGTAAGTGGTGTGTACTCTTCTGCAAACAGAGTCTCTCTTCTGTTCATTGCTGTGTTCCTGGTGCCTGCACAGTGCCTGGAAGAGTGGGTGCACAATAGTATTTGCTGATTTACCGACCAGCAGTATCACAGCCTCTGGAGGAACAGGCAGGTGGAGCCCCGAAGTCAAACTTTGCATCTGGATGAATAAAAATAAAAGATTCCATTTATGGCCTGGTGTTAACACCAAACCCCTCTCTGATAAAGATCCCGCTTTTTGGTGACCCTGCATTAGAACGCTTACCCAACAGCCCTCAGCTCTGACTTTGAGTGTGCTTGATCCTGGCTTCGCAAAACTAACCCGGGTCTTCCATGCACTTGACATCTCTCCTTGGATCCCAGCTAACCTCAGCTCAACAACTAAATCCTGTTTCCTTATGCTTCCTCTAAGATTGAAGTGGGAGTATGGGAAAAGATAGACCAGGCAAATATAAGCTGATATTTTTTGAGCTTTCTTAGATTGTCATTCAAAGAATGTACTAAAAAAGAGGTGGTCTCCTGGTCCCTTGTTACTCAGAGTGGACTGAGGACCAGCGGCAACTACATCACCTTGGTGCATCTTAGAAATTCAGATTCTCAGGCCATTCCAGACCTACTGACCCAGGATCTGCATTTAGCAAGGTCCCCATATTAAAACATGACAAGCACTACATTTATTGCTGTTTGAGGCCAGAGGCAAACGGGGGCCATTTGTATCCAGAATGGGGAACTCATAAGTCTCTTGTTTCAAAACTTTCTGGTGGTTTCTCATCTCACCAAGAATAAGTGAGACTCCTTTTTCTGGGCCTTATCAACCTAATTAACAACTTGAATTAAATAATTTCCATGAAAGTCTTATTTTAGCATTCTTCAATTCTCTAAACCTCTGTCCCCAAACGATCCCCAGGTTTTACTCTCTACCTCTGCTCTTTTAAACTTTTCTTCATTCGTTCACCTGTTTTACATGCAATGATTACCGTCTTCTGTGGGCCAGACCCTGGGCTGACCACTGGGGATACATGGTTAAGTAAGACAAGTTCCGGGGCGCCTGGGTGGCTCAGTCGTTAAGTGTCTGCCTTCCGCTCAGGTGTGATCCCAGGGTCCTGGGATCGAGCCCCGCATAGGGCTCCCTGCTCCACTGGGAGCCTGCTTCTTCCTCTCCCACTCCCCCTGCTTGTGTTCCCTCTCTCGCTGGCTGTGTCTCTCTCTGTCAAATAAAGAAATAAAATCTTTAAAAAAAGTAGGACAAGTTCCTGCCCTTGGAACATGAACAAGGGCAAGGAATGTAAGTGAAGGAAGGCAACTCATACATTTCAACACAGTGCTCCCTGGTGTCCCATGTGTCCAAACAGAGGCCAGAGCCCTGAGTGTGTGTTGGAACAGGTGGGAGATGGTGGGGAGGGTGGTGCAGGATGGACCTGGGGCTTCACTCATCAGCCGAGTGGCCGCACAAATCATGGGAAATGCAGAAGCTGATCTTTTGAGTTTACTGTCTCAGACACCTACGGTTTGGTTTAGCAGCTGCTGGAATCATGCAAAGGCCCATCCTGCTTCTGCCACAAAAACACTGAGAAGATGGGATTATGCTTTTGAAAAGGCTTAGCTCGCTGCAGGTGGAGTCGGCCTGTCTTTCCAGCTTGATGCCTAGGTAGGAGCATGAACAAAAGGATTGCTGGCTAAAGCACTCTTACCCTGCTCACCCACAGGCCACCTTCCGATTGCCCCGAGCGTGCACCGCATTTGGGGAAGGTCCCAGGAAATCCCCAAGAGCCGGTGCATGCCGTTTGGGGCCGATGCGAGGGGAGGACATAAGAATTTCAGGACAACAAAGTAAGACTTTGCCTATCCCTCTGACACCTAAAACCTTTGCAACACCCTCAATCTGCAGAGAGATTATTTCCCTAATTATACATTTAAGGGCCTGAGTCACTCAGCCTTCTCGCTGCATAGACAGAATTCCATTTCCCTAACTGGGGGAAGGTAGTCCTTTGTGTGAGCGAGGACTGTTGGCTTTCCTACTTGTCCCGGAGTTTCTGTTTATGAAAAGTACCTGTCAGCATGGAATGTCTTCTATTTCTCTAAATGATTTTCCCCCCTTTATGTTGTTTTCTCCCGCAGTAGGACATAACCTAACATAAGATTTTTTGTTTGGAGAAATAAGCTTTTGTTTTTGTTTTAATCCTTTATTTCCTCTGTGGTGATAGAGCATGTATGAATACCATCACATTTATTTTATTAGATTGATGTGGTTATATGTGCACCTAGATGATTCCAGACCTCCAGTTGATTTCTCGGGCGTTCAGAATGATTTGATAACTTCTGTAGTTGTATTTGAGGGATGAAACAAACTTAGTGGTCCCCTTCTCCTCCACCATCTTCATTCCTCTCTGCACCTAGATGATTTCAAAGCCCTTTTGCCTGCATTCTTCATCGGGTTCTTCCAGTCCCTCTTTGAGAAGGGGAAAGCAGGGGAACTAATTCTGTTCTACAGGTAAGAATCTGGTGTTAGAAAGATCCTATGATCAACCCAAGGTTTCGCAGAATTATTCAAGGACTCCATTTGGACATTCGGCAACTCGTCTCTAAGGGGGAGGTAATGGCCGCCATGGGAGGTTGTAGTGTGAGCACCCATCGGATGATGTCAGCGGCTGCCTGGCCTACAACTGGCACTCCTGAGTCAGTGAGCATTCCGAAAAGAAGGTCTCCCACCTCTTTGTGTGGCCCTTATGTTTACTGTCAAGGTGTTGGGTGTGACGTTTTTATCTCTTAGGGACTGAAACGTAGGAGAAAACGAAAAGTAAGGTATAAGGTGGGAGGAAGAGAAAGGGAGGAAGGGGAGGAGGAAAGCAAGGGAAGAAGGTTGGCCGCGGTTAAATATTTCACACGTGGTGGCTCTGAATGTTTCAAACACTCGTGTAAAGTGCTGACTTCATCATTCTACAGAGCATTTACGAGATAATATCTAAGAAGCACTTTGAGTGCCTTGGAAAACAGTGTTAGATAAATATAAAATACTGAGAATATAAAAGTGGCAGATAATCTCAGATATATAGGCTGTGCATTAAAAGAAATAAAGCTGCTTTATTCATCAAAGTGATCGATGTCAAGTGAGGAAAGCAAGAGTTTTTTGTTTCTTGGCTGGGCAACCAGTCTGGTTTTCCTAAGGATTAATGTAGTGTAAACATGTTTACCACCAATAAAAGATTCTAGAGAGATATTGCTTTCCTTGTTGAACATGTGGATGAAACATTGCTAATTTGGTCTCAGCAGAAACAATTCAGCTGTATTTAGTGCAGAAACTTGTGTAACTTGAAGTCATTGATAGTAAGTAAAAAATGTTATGATCAAGTAGTTCATCAGGGGGCCTCTGGGTGGCGCAGTCGTTAAGTGTCTGCCTTTGGCTCAGGGCGTGATCCTGGAGTCCTGAGATCAAGCCCCACATCAGGCTCCTCCACTGGGAGCCTGCCTCTTCCTCTCCCACTCCCCCTGCTTGTGTTCCCTCTCTCGCTGTGTCTCTCTCTCTGTCAAATAAATAAATAAAATATTAAAAAAAAAAAAGTAGTTCATCAGGATGCGAGGTTTAGAGTGTGACCTGATTTTATCTCAGAAGGATATCTTTGTGGACATGGCTTCAAATATTCTGGACATTATCGTTTGAACCAATTAGCACGGTGATTTCAAAGAACGACAACATAAAGGGCAATCTTTTCTCAATTTCATTAATACTAAAATTCTTATACCAACTTAAAGAAAAGTGTACTATAAGTTTGACCATAAAATACTTTACTATAAAACTGGAAGTCAAACAACAATTCCTTTCCTTTCTCCTAAGAAAATAATGTTGAAAAAAGAAAGCTACATGTGCAAAGTTACTTTTAGCTGCATTATTTGTAATAGAAAAACACGGAAACAACCTAAATAATTAAAAAAAGTTAATAAATAATTGCATATTGATAAAATAGGCTATTATACAACCATTAAAATGACAAACATGGTGTTTAGAAAAAGCTGAGAAAATGTTTACAATATGTTTTGAAAAGTGTCAAAGAAAAGTGTATGTATAATATGACTATGTCCATGTAAAAAAAACCCTGTATGTTTATGTGCATAAAGTGTGAAGGGAACATGAAGAAGTGGAAGCCCTTGTTGTGTATCAGTCAGCGTAAGCCAGGTTATGCTACAGTAACAAGTAATCCCTGTCTATCAGTGACTCACACCAAATGCTCATACTGTGTGATCGGGCTGTGCTCATGGTAAGCACTCAGGGAGCAGGCTGAGAAAGTTTCCATCTTCCCACCTGCTTCCTCAATCATCAAAACCTTGTCAGAGGAAAGATGTGATTGGAACTATATCCTAAAGATTCTATATGGCAGTGAAATATGTGACTTCTACTTACATTTGTTTGGTTAAAGCAAGTCATATTGTCATGCCCAACTTCAAAGGGGCAAAGAGGCTAACTCCTACTATGGGATCAAAGAGGGAACCAGGAATATTTGATAAGTGATACTGATGAATCTTACAATGAGATTGATAGAATTATAGATACTTTTCCAAATATTTTACAATGTGAAAGTACATTTTACACAATCACGACCTCAGATTCTACCAAAAGCCAGACTTTGGGAGTTGATGATATATATATATATCATACTAATCATTCCTTTTAACCAAAAATTCTTTAAAGTGTACGTTTTTAAAATTCAAATGTTCCCAATGGACTAAGGTGATAAACATTTTCATCTTAGGAAATAGAATCTGATTTCAAACATTTTTAAAATGTTTCTGGCTTCACATCATTGTAATATGCAATTTATAAATTATATGGAAAAGGAAATTTCAAGAAGGGATTCTGTTATAAATAGTTATGTGTTGCTAGAAAAATACATTTTTTGCCCATGTACACTATAACAATTTGCTTGCTTCAGCAAGTAATCAGCAATAAAGAAAATACATGTCATGCAAATAGGGTTTTAAATATTCCAGTATATAAACTCCTGAAAAACATCATTGAAAAAGAATGAAAGATAGTGTGGTGTACAGCAAAGAACACTGACTTTGGTATCAGTTAGGTTCAAATGCTGAACCACCATTTATGAGTTATTTAACCCTGGGCAATTGGGGCTAATGTCTTCCATTTAAAAAATGAAGAATTCTTCCCCTGTGTATATTGTTGTGACGTTTATGAAATAACACATGTAAAGCACTTAGAAAAGTGTCTAGCGCATGGTAGATAAATAAATGATCATTTGTTTATGTGTTAGCTGAATAATGGGCAGTTACAATTACATAATAATCCCGCCATACACTAAGGGGAGTAGAGATCTTTCAAATTCCTCTCTGTTAGGAATAAATATGTAGAGATATTTGGTCAGAGCAACCATGATCTGATTGTTCTTACTGAATGGAGATACTGTTGAAGAAGAACTCCATGAGATGCCTGTATTTTACAGATGCTCAACTAACATGGGATGATTGCCGTTGCCAGGGACAGTGCCATGCGTGTAGGGAGCCCTGAATATGTAACAACAGAGGAAGGCAATGCCAGCCGGTCAAACCTCCTCTTAGTGACCCGTGATGGGTAAATTCCTCTCTGGGAGCAAGCCATGTGAGAGGAATGAAGCCATCCAAAGGCAGCGGGGTTGGCCTTGGGTAGTAGAGGGACACATAGGTCCCTGTAACCTCTGCGCCATTCTGTCATGTTAATAGGGTATTCAGGAACACGGAGATGGCCAGGCTGGCTCAGACAAACTGGAACCGTGTTGCCCTAAGAGCTTGGCAAGTGTTCTCATGGACTGCCGGTGGCCTTCCTGGGTTTGAGAATCCCCTCTCTCTGGGTTAGGCTGGCTCTGTGGGCTCTGTCCCATTTCCCCAGTCCCTGCTGGTGGTACTCGTCTGAAGTGCATGACCCAAGGAAAACTTCCAAAGCTTAATCCGGATCGGTGATGAAGAGAGACAGCAAAGTGGGTCCCATTCCTGCCAGAGAGGCAATGTTATCCACGTGGTTTATGTCATCCTTCTGAAACCCGTGGCGAGGGTTCTGAGATATCTGAACATGGACCATACGGTGTTCAGTGACTGTGTAGAGAGACTAGAAACTGTTCCACGACTTTGCAGCTTCTGGGGCCACACTTGATCTTGCGATGCTCAGTGCCTCCTTCCTTTTGCACAGACAAGTGTTACCTTCAGAATGAGGCTTGAGTCCCTCCCCTTGTGACCACCCGAGTACTCCCCACCTCTCCCCACCCAGGCTCCTGCCCTTACGGATTTCTTACCATGGCCCGTCTGCACTGTGCGTGTTGTCCAGCACTATCCCTTATGTACCTGGAGTCTCGTGTTCTCAATGATGCAGTAAACCGCCTGTTAGCAGGGACCAGAGCTTGGGGACTTTTTACAGCCTACGTATGTTTCAGCACATCTTTAGGTGCGAAATGGACATTAACTTAACTATTTCCTGCAATTAACTAAGAGTTCACTTGGAGCATCTGGCTGCAGAAGAGTGAATTTGGCTTTCTTTCTATCCTGTTCTAAAGGCTGAGGCTATCTTACATCTTATTTTTATTTTATTTATTTGTTTGAGAGAGAGAGAAGGAGCATAAGCCAGGGAAAGGGGCAGAGGGAGAGGGACAAGCAGACTCCCCGCTGAGCAGGGAGCCCAATGCAGGGCTTGATCCTAGGACCCCGAGATTATGACCTGAGCCGACTCAAGTGCCCACCTATCTTCACTCTTTATTTTATTTTAAAGATTTTATTTTTCAGTAATCTCTACACCCAACGGCTTGAACTCACAACCCTAAGATCAAGAGCCACTGGCTCTTCTGGCTGAGCCAGCCAGGCTTCCCTATTTACCTTCTTTATTAAACCTAAATACAGACTTGCATAGAAGTCTCCCAAAGGTGACAAAAGGAACCTAGAAAATATCTAGTAGCCTTAGGTCTTTTCCTGATTAGAGCATTCAAATGATTCCTGCCACTTCCAAAATTTCTCCTGGGACACATTTGTGGCCTTAGCTTGTGTGAAGATTCATTTCTTCTGTTGGCAAACATGTAATTACTGTCAGCTGGCAGATCTTTGTGGGTGGGAATTCTATTATTGCCACTTTTATCCCATCTGACTAGCATAGTTTCCGATGCACTGTAAGCCCTCAGATATTTGTTTCATAAGTGAATTTCTGCTTTGTTTCTCTTATTTCCATATTGCAAAGTATTTTCTCTTGGCTTAGAGGATAACCAAATTATACCTGACTATTAAAATGAAGACAGAGTAAGTGTAAGAGTAAGCAATAATGAGCTTCCAATCTTTCCTTTGAACGGTCCTGGAAGCTGCTTCTCTGATCTTAGAAGTTGTGTTTAAAATCTGACTCAGAGATTTGCTTTCCTTTGACCCCACCTCCCTAAGCCCATAAATGCTGTTTTCCGTAATTGTCTGCTGGGGAAGGCCCCTACCTTCTCCCCAAAACCTCTCTTCTCCAGATGGTGTCAGCCATCACATCGTTGAAGGAGGACAACATGTTTAGTCTTATGAAAGGATACATGGGGGGCACCTGGGTGGCTCAGTTGGTTAAGCGTCCACCTTCATCTCAGGTCAAGATCCCAGGGTCCTGGGATCAAGCCCCACATTGGGCTCCCAGCTCAGCAGGGAGTCTGCTTCTCTCTCTCGCCCTGCTTGTGCTCCCTCTGTCCCTGTCTCTCTCTCTGTCAAATCAATCAATCAATCAATCTTTTTTTTTTAAAGATTTTATTTATTTATTTGACAGGGATAGAGACAGCCAGCAAGAGAGGGAACACAAGCAGGGGGAGTGGGAGAGGAAGAAGCAGGCTCATAGCAGAGGAGCCTGATGTGGGGCTAGATCCCATAACGCCAGGATCACGCCCTGAGCTGAAGGCAGAAGCTCAACCGCTGTGCCACCCAGGTGCCCCAATCAATCAATCTTTTAAAGAAAGGATATATGGTACAGGGAAGGGTCTAGGGAAAGATAGAGTATGGTTTGGGAAAATTAAAAAAAAAAAAAAAAAGTGGGACTTTGGTGCTGAGCTTCTTCAAAACTGATTGAAAGGACCTGAGAGAGGACTTCTAGAAAGAAAGCGCACACCTGACTTTTCTTCTAGCCATAGAAATGGGAGTTAACCAGAACTGGCGAAAAAAAGCATGTTTCCCTTCTCTGTTCCTCCATTACTATTGGTTCTGTAGAATAGATAGAAAAAGAATCAAGGAGAAATTTTCGTTCCAAAAAGAATTTGAATAAACATTTTAAATGGAACTCATAGCACCGGTACAAGGCTGGTGCTGGCTGCTGATTCTGGCTCCTTTTGTCCTGTGGGTAGAGCTCAGAAAGCAGGGACAAGGATGGGGAAGTCTTTCACACCTGTAACATTCATATGAAGGGATTTCTCCCACTTTTCTTTTTCAGGCCTTTATGAATTCCCCCAAAAGAAAGAAAGAGAGAGACGGCGAGAGGGATGGAGGAAGGAAGGAGGGAAGAGAGGAAAAAAGGAAAGAGGAGAAAGAGGAAGAGGGAGAAAGAAAGGAAGGAAAAAGGGAAACTTGGGTGGCTCAGTTGGTTAAGTACCCAACTCTTGGTTTCAGCTCAGGTCTTGATCTCAGGGTTGTGAGTTCAAGCCCTGTGTTGGGCTTCATGCTGGGCATGGAGCCTAATTTAAAAAAAAGAGAGAGAGCGAGAGAGAAAAGCTGTCCTTGTTGTTACTTTAAGCTAAATAAAATTTGGCTGGAAAATGGAATTATTTTAAAAGAAAAAATTAGTGAATAGTAACATTGATTGTAATCGACCAGTCCTTTAATTTAAACGGGATTGATTTTCATATCCCTTTGGTTCAGGGTGTCTACCAACAGCAAAGAAACTACAGAATTATTCTACCACTGTGCTCTCACCTTTGTTTTTATTTTTTTCAAGATTTTATTTATTTATTTATTTATTTATTTATTTATTTATTTGAGAGAGAGAGAGCACGCAAGCAGGGGGAGGAGCAGAGGGAGAGGGATAAGCAGACTCCAAGCTGAGTACAGCGCCACCACAACCCTGAGATCATGACCCGAGCCAAAATCAAGTTGGGTGCTTAACTGACTGAGCCACCCAGGCACCCATATTCTCTCACTTTTAACTAGTGCCTTTGGAGTTCGTGGTTGGTATGACCATTCCCACCGGCTGGTTTAAGCCAATGAAAGCCAAAGCTAATTTTTCCAAATGAAGTGGGAATATGCCACGCTACAGGGATATTTGGTCATCAGTGATATTCTCAGAATCTCCAAAGACAGGAAATGAGAAGGTATATTCTGTAGTGAAGATGAGATGACATCAGTATTCTCCACGGTGCTACTGTCTTCAAAAATGATGGCTATTTGCATGAATTCTTTCACACTGGATTTGACCATTATTTTGCCATAAATGTTTTGATTGGGAAGGCTGTCAATGAAGTTCGCTTGAGAGTTTCAGAATCCGTAAAACCAGGGAAGATGACTCATCTTAGTCTTTTTTTCCCTCCGTGTATTCATTCACTTATCCATTTACTCATTCCAGGAACTTTATTGGGTATTCTTTTTCTGACTTCCGTGTCCACAGATGAGATCAAAATGTTCTTTGGGAAAGGTCACAACTCTAAGGTTATGCTTTTCCTCGTCTCTTCCTCTTCCTCGACAAGGCCATTATCATACTAAGAAGCCAGTAAAAAGCCAGGAAAACATGTCAAACACAGCTATTTACATGAGTACAAGACAGAGGTGAAGGTCACGGCTAGAATGCAAGGGTACCATTCTTGGCTTTGATCTTGGTTCTCAACTCTGATCAAGTCCTACCTCTCCTCTCTCTACTGTGATGCCTCAGCTCTTGCCAAGTGCTGAGATCATCAGCAGAATTTCACATGGTGGTGATGACTGTGCACGTAGAGCAAAGCTTCATCTATCCGGCACTGTCATGTAAGCTGAAATTTACACAAGTAAGGAAATCCTTATTTGAATTTAATTCCTTTACTTTTTTACTTTGTGTTTTGACAAAAACATTTCTAAAATTTATCACACTCTTGTCTCTTTTTTTGAACCATGTGGAACGAACATAACTTAACCTGCTTTTATTACCCATTCTCATCATTAAGCACCTTAATTACTGCCCAAATGCTATGAGGTTTTAATGTCTCCTCCCTGTGCTGGTCATTATCACAGCTCTTGTCACTGAGACTGTAGCCAGCAGTATTTCCCCTTCTCATTTGTTGCTCTGGCCTGACAAACCAGACAACCCATGGTTAGAATTATCTGTAAAATTAAGGGTCAATAAATTCGGAGGGATTATTTCCAATCCTGTCTCATTAGCGAAGGGTATGGGTTGTAATGTATATAAGCTTGCTTTTTTGTCCTTTCCAGTATTTATAATCACATCTGCTGAGACAAGAGCACCCTACACGGTAACATAAATACCTTTTCTGAGGCTTGGGACCCTAGTCTGCATGATTGCAAACTTGAATTTAATTTATCCTCTGCCCAGTTATCATCATAGATGCCATCATGGTCTTGCTGACGCGTCATTAAAGCAAATGAAAAGGAGAATGTCCATGGGGTAGCCTTTGTCCTACCCATGGTTCAATATTCAAACCCCTCATCTGGTATTTAGAAACATCTGGAATAAAGTAGGAGTGTGTGCAAAGTGGGGTAGTCGGGGCAGTTGTGGGGTACAACAAAGAACATAGGAGTTACCTGGTCTCTTTGGTAAAGAGAGAAACATAGGTCTACTCCGTGGGGTAAAGGTGTGTAGGACTGGAAACAAGGCAAGAGCCAGAGTTCCTCCCCACACTTCAGTGCCTCCTCCTGCTGGCTCTTTGGAGCATGACTGGGCCACTTCATTGTTTGGGGACCCTGCTGAGGACTTGGCCTGTGTTCACAAAAGACTCAACTCTTCTTGCCCAGACTCTAGTGTGTGTTCTTTAAAACAAAAAAACAAAAAAAACCCTCAGTAAATCAAGACTTCACAACCTTTGCGTAGTGTAACTATGTGTTTCCTGCTCATAGACAGGCTTCTTAAGATCAAGGGCTTTTGCCTTGTACGTATCAAGTGCCCCAGTGGCTCCTGGGATCCCTCCTCTTCTTGGTCTCCTGAGCTCCGCCAGACTCCAGCCCCGGATTGGTGCAGCCATTTTCTCTCAGCCAGAGCTCCCAGATCACACACCTTGCAAAAGGGCTGGGGATCAGCTTTTCTTGTTTTTACTCCTTGGCTCAGCCCTGGTGTCCTCATGGGTTCTCTGATGTCAGCTATTAATTTCCATGTGCACGAATCCTAAATATATGTCTCTACACAAAGTGTTAGTTCTTATGTGTTCCCTTTTTCAAACCAGTGGTCATGGTGTAAACGTTAAAGTATAGCGACAACAAAAAACGAAACACAACAACCTGATCCTTTTTCTTTTTGATTAGTTCTTTTATCCTCAGGTTGAAAATGTGGCAAATCAATGAACAAGGTGATATAAATTTTATCACTAGCCATTTTTCCCCCTAATTTCCTGTCCGCCTTTCTACTAGCTGGTGCTCTCTGAACCTCAGTTTTCTTGGCTCTAAAATAAAGGGGGTTAAACTAAATAATTTCTTAAGGCCTCCCTGGTTCTAAAATGCTATGGTATCTATTACATGCCTTTACCTCATTTAACTGGTCCAAAAAACTCCTTTAAAATATTGTTTTGTGCCAGTCTCAGCCTATTGAAGGAAATGCTACTGGCTCAGAATGCCTGGGGGCCTTCACCTGGGCCCCAGTGAGTTTCCCACAGACATGTCCCCTTTCCAAACCAATGTTATAACTGGACCAATCCTTGCAGTTCTTATGACTGCAAAATGCCAGTTAGTAACACCCATCAGGAAACTTTGAAAAAATAAAGGTTTAATACTTAGAAGACCTGGAAATTACACAACACACTTAGGATCATGAAGCGAGATCACAGGTAGAGAGAGAGAGAGAGATAGAGAGAGAGATAGAAGAGAGAGAGAGAGAGATAGAGAGAGCACGCGCTCACCGGCCCGGGGGTTCTGCTTTTATTGGGGTTGAGGGTGGGGATCTAAAGTCTCGAGGGTTTACTCTTTACTGGTGACCTTAAATCTTGGGGATTCAAAGTATGAGAAAGAGAAAAGACAAGTGGCCCAAATGGTCAGTTAGCAAAATCAGCCAAGATCTCTGAAACAAAGAACATCAGTGCAGAGAGGCAGCCTGGCTCTTTATGGAGCTGCGCGGCTGGCAATGTGCTTGTTCCAGATAGCCTGTGAGGTGGATGCCCCCTTGAAATAGCCGCCTTATCGCTTGCATTTCAAAAAAGGCAAAAAAGCTGTCAGGGCTTATACTACAAATGTGAAATTTTGTTTATCATATCATTTTTCTGACTTTTTGTCCTCTCTACATTGGATACTTTTTAAAATAGAAAATACTTTAAACAGACAAGAAAGCAAATGGACTCATGCAACAGCTACAAAAGTATCATGTATGGTGATACATATATGCACCTGGCACATGGAAGGGACCAATTAATACCGTTGGAATGAATGAATGATCTGAGCCACCGTCAGAGATGACATTGTTGTTCGTAAACATCTGTGATTCCCCCAGGATGGCCAGCAGAGGGCGAGCTTGGACATTGACAAAACTCACCATTGGTTTAGATGGGTTACCTCGGTGTGTGGGCTCCCCTCAGCGAACAACTGGATTATTGTGCAATGGCTTAGCACATTTCTGACAACTGCTCTATTTGCACTCTGTTAACCGTACTAAATACGCACAACTACGCGTGCGTACAAGGGTTCACAGACCTCCAAGTGGGAGGCATGTGAAGTAACTCTTCGGAAAACTTGCAATATTTCAGTCACTTATCTAGATCATTCTGAACCCTCTAAATCTTCTTTGCAGGTTGTAGATACCTTTCTAAACCATGCCTGTCAGGACAAAAGAGTGATGATCTGAATTAATTATCCAAGTTGCGGGATTTTATTTCACCAGTGTTTCACTCTCTCTCTCTCATGGTTAAAAAAAATCTATGAAATGTGAAAGACTGTCCCCTATATACACACATACCCAATCCTTATCTCCAGAGGAAGCCACTGTTAAGTGTTTCGTATCTTCCTAAAACAGCATATACATGTACAACCATAGGGATATAGTTTCTTTCTATAAATGGGGTCACAAACGCACATGGTCCCACGATTAGATTTTTTTCAGTGAGTGTCTTTTGATATCGGCACATACAGTTGTGCTTCAATCCTTCTGAACCATGTAATCTTCTACAATATGGATGTATCAACTACCGGAGATCTTGACAGAGATCTTGACAAAGGGCAAAAGGCCAGTTTCTGGTCATGACTACTGAGGATCCATTGGGCCCAGCCAACAAACTCAAAACCCCCACTGCCTTTTGCCCATAGAAACGTGTTCTTAGTGGAAAGCCATACACATAAGCCTTGAATCTTGGTAACCCTTGGTTTGGCCATCAGCACAGGCAAGTGGAGAATGCCTAGGCCCACAAGACACAACTCTAAGAAACCAGACCTGCTTACGACGTGGCTGAGCTCCACAGCCAGGTCAGCTCCAGCATTCCATTGCCAATCACCGGAATTCCCTTTCCCATCAACCCCTTTGGACCCTTGCGGTCTTTGCTATGGAAACACTGCGGAAGCAGTCATTGAAAATAGCAGTTTAGATTCAGGAAACACAAAGCTTACATCAGTTCCTCCATAGTAGTATAGTAAGCTTTTATAGTAAGCTTTCTAGTTTCATGGTGAGCCTCTTTTGAAACTAAAATCTATGTAGTTCCATGTCCGACTTCTCCACTGGTCCTTCTAGGATACACAAATATCAATTGATGTTAACAGAAATTTGATTTGCCATAGCATACACATGAAGTTATTTTATAGACATTTTTGCAGAGCAAATTTATTTTGGCGATATCTAAATTCATACAGTATGCTACATTTTTTCTATGATTACCACAGTGGACTCTCAAAATAGGAAAATCAGATCGTCTGGTCCGATCTTACGTTATATATTACTGCAGCCTTGCTACGCAAAATGTGATCTGCAGACCGGCAGCAGCCTCACCTGGGGATTCTGTCAAAGGCAAGTCCACGGGTCCTACTCCAGAAGCACTGAATCAGAATCTCAGGAAGCTGGAACCAGCAATCTGATTTTTTAAGTTTCCCAGTGATTCTTACCACGTGAGAAGTTGAGAACCACTGATCTGAAAACCCCTCATTAATGGTCATGAGTTTCAGCTTAAATATCTCCTGACTTGGGAAACTCACTATTTCCCAAAGCAGACCATTTCATTTTGGGATATGAAAATCCCTTCTTGGCATGTGCACCCCAATGTTCATAGCAGCAATGTCCACAATAGCCAAACTGTGGAAGGAGCCGGGATGCTCTTCAACAGATGACTGGATAAAGAAGATGTCCATATATACAACGGAATATTACTCCGCCATCAGGGAGGATGGATACCCACCATTTGCATCAACATGGATGGAACTGGAGAGGATTATGCTAAGTGAAATAAGTCAAGGAGAGAAAAAACAATATCATGTGGTTTCACTCATATGTGGAACGTAAGGAATAGCGCAGAGGACCACCAAGGAAGGAAGGGAAAACTGAATGGGAAGAAATCAGAACGGGAAACAAACCATGAGACACTCTGGACTCCGGGAACCAAACTGAGGGTTACAGAAGGGAGGGGGTTGGGGGATGGGGTAGCCGAGTGATGGGTATTAAGGAGGGCACGTGCGGTGATGAGCACTGGGTGTTATATGCAGCTAATGAATCGTTGAATACGACATCAAAAACTAATGATGTGCTACAGGTTGGCTAATTTAACATAATAAAAAATAAAGAGAATACATTAAAAAAAAAAAAAAGAAAATCCCTTCTTGGGGGAAATCCCTTCTTATTTTGAGCCAAGGCCACCTCCCTCGAATTTCTTCCTACCAGCTCTTGTCCTGCCCCACAAGAACACACACAACATCGACTCCATCGTTCAATGGAGTTCATATCGCAGTCAAACACAGTGATGGTACTCCTCTCCTGCCCTAACATGTGTGTGCCAGCCTAAATCGTGTCAGTGGTTTTTAAACGTCCACCATGTTGTGTTTGCCTGACTCTTCACTATCCTGGTTGTTCTCCTCTAATTATGTTCTGTTTTCTCACCATTCCTCTTGGAGTGGGCATTGGAGCAGAGCAGAGCCATGCGGTTGTGGTCTGACCATGCAGGGTGAAGAAGATGGCTCTCTTCTGTTGAAACCTAAGTGACATTGTCTTGGGCTTAGACATTCCAATTAGAACAGGCTTTTTCTTTTATAAAATGTAAAACCTATGGAAGTCAGGTTTTCCTCTAATTGTATTATTTGGGTTAATGACTTACTGTTGGTCATTATCAAGAGAATTTTAAAGAGGACAAGAGAGAGACGTTTGAATACCAACTCTGTAACCAACATCTAGGTTAGGTGTTCTCATAGAGGCCGCCTATGAAGAACTGATTACTAGTCTCTTTTTATATCAGGAAACTGGGGCTCTGAGACTTGCCCAGCTGAAGGTTCCAATCTGCTCTTCCAGGGCCCTTGTCCTTGCCTTAGGGCTGCCCCCTCACCACCACCCAGCCTGTGTGCCCACAGCACCTCTGGGACACCCGGCCTGGCACTGCACACTTGCTGCCTTGTACTGTAACGATCTTCCATGGCTTCTGTCCTTTGCCATAAACTCTGACAGCCAGGAATCAGTCCTGTTTATCCCTCTATTCCCTGCAGGGAGCTGTTCCAGCTCACAGTAGGTTCTCGGTTTACCTGTGTTAAGTTGTAGATTGGATGTGTAATGCATCCCATCCCAAGAACATTGTGACTTGGAATCTCCAGAGTCCATCCATGTTGTCACAATGTTCAAAGTGGGGGGGGGGGGCTCCAGCCCCTTGTCCAAGCAGCACTTGATGGCCCCCAGACCACTGATCCCAGCACCCATCACTGCCACTCTCTCCATTCCCATCTCCACCTGGAGGAACAAAATACACCATTCCCAGCGCTGCAAATCCAGGTAAATGAGGATGAATGGCCATTCAGTGAAGATACCTCTACATTGTGAAGATCTCTAACAGCTCATTTTTTTCCAGAAATAATCCAATGTGCTAGAATTTTGGTTTCTTCTTTCCTTCCCAGGCTTTCCCAATGGAATTAGTGACAATCAGTCCCATTTGTTTTCTACGTCATTACTGACCATCAGGGAGAATGTGGACCCGGACAATATATTAGGACCCAGATGTTTTAATCTCTCCTTTATCTCTAGTCAAGTGGGTTACAGGCTCGCTGCGCCATCGTCTCAGGGAACAATAATCCAGAAGTTTGAGAAATGCAGAAGTTGCTATTTGTCTTGAAAGTCTCAGGGCCAGATGAAGGTAAGGGATTGTATTGTATGGATGGAGGTCTCTGTGACGTGTCCTGTATAAGCACCACCCTGACCGGCATGGACACAAGCAGGCTAAAGAATGTCATTTGTGAGGGGCACCTGGGTGGCTCAGTGGGTTATGCGTCAGCTCTTGGTTTCAGCCCGGGTCATGATCTCAGGGTCATGAGGTCGAGCCCCCAGTTGGGCTCCATGCTCAGTGGGGCGTCTGCTTGAGATGCTCTCTCTTCTTCTACCCCACCCCGCCCTCTCTCTCTATAAAAGTAAATACATAAATCTTAAAAAAAAGAAAAAAAGAATATTCTTTGTGAGACTCATGCTGCTTGAGTGACCTCAGGAACCTTGTTAGTGACAATAGCTGTCCTCCGGGTCAGAACAGGCCCTTCTGGTCTGGACACTAAGAGCTACAAATTTTGCCTTGCGTCCCCTCGGGCTCCAGGCTGGGCTGGCCCCCCAGGATGGAATCCAGGAGGGGAGGCAAACACACCCAGCCCAGGCTCCTTGAATATGTAAAGACATGATAATGTAGGAATAGGACTCGCTCTGAAATGCAGGTAGGTGAACAAATGTTCCACGTCAGACCCCGTCCTTTGCCCTATAAATACGGTGCTTCGTGGGGATGGTCGGTTGGCAGTCTGCCCTGTGGAGAGGATGCCCTGCCCAGGTCTCTCCATCGGGACTCCAGCCTGGCCGTCTCCACAGGGCTTCCCGTGCAGTTGAGGTTGGATGTCCTAAGTACCTGATTCGATGTAACTTGGTCTTATTCTCCTTTGCTGCTTACTATTGCCCTCATCTATACATAGGTTTTCCTTTTCTTCTTTCTGTTTCTATTAGATCTTTTAACATCAATAAAGTGCTTTTCCCTTTCGACACTGAGAATATGGCTGCTGTGAATCTTTTCTTTTAGAACAGGGATTAAAGGAAGAAACAGGGGCGCCTGGGTGGCACAGCGGTTAAGCGTCTGCCTTCAGCTCAGGGCGTGATCCCAGCGTTATGGGATCGAGCCCCACATCAGGCTCCTCTGCTATGAGCCTGCTTCTTCCTCTCCCACTCCCCCTGCTTGTGTTCCCTCTCTCGCTGGCTGTCTCTATCTCTGTCAAATAAATAAATAAAATCTTTAAAGAAAAATAAATAAAGGAAGAAACAAACCGGAGGCAGAGAGAGGCCTCCTCTGGAATGCACATGTCCCACCTGCTTCCAGAACCAAGCCATGATCTCCAGGCCCTGCTCTGCCCAGTCTTGCCCCTCCCCCGCAACCATGTTTTAACGGCAGTGCCTCTGAACTTGCCCAGGCTGTGGCTCTTTTTGAAAACATATGCGGAACAATTCTCCCAGCCACCTGACATTGTTCAAAGCTTAGTCGTCTTCCTAGCACTTTGGTAACACTTTATTTTCAGTATGGCCCTGGGGATAAAGTAGGTCGGGGAAGTACTAGTATGATCCCACTTTCCTGATGAGGAAAGTCACGACTAGTTAAGAGTCGTCCTTTGTTCAAAGTCTGCACATGGCAGAGAAGCCAGGCTACATAGATGGGCTGACTGACTGCCCGTCAGGTGCTCTTCTCAGCATTCCCTGGGGCCTGCACGCAATATTTCACCATGCCTACCCACCCACACTGCCTTCTGGGGCATTCCTGGCTGGACCCCCTGTAGTCCCAAAAAGTCATGCTCTGGACAGCATGTCTTTGCCAGTCCTGCTCTCAGCTGCCTGGACTGAGGAAGCCCCTGATCCTTCCAAAGTTAGTACTGAGGGGGAGAGATCAGAGGGAGGTAACATACGGAGAGCTACCATGTTACTGAAGAGGCTAAGGTAGCCTCTATGGGCCATGGATGAGGTAACACAAGGATGTCACCCAGCGGAGAGAGACAGAGAGGAGACAAGACAGAAGCAGAAGGCAATGGCCCAGCCCTTGAGAAGGAAATAGAGCATCGACAGCTTTCTAAAATGGCTGTTACTCTGGCTGCCTGTATCCCTGAAATAACCCCATTTTCTTAAGCTTGCTGTGTTGTGCACAATGACTTAAGGCTAACCTGAGTCCCGGTGAGGTCAGAGCACTGAGCCCTGAGCCCTTCCTACAAAGAGTGTTGACTGAACAACTCAGATGCCACGACCAGGGGGCGTGGCCAAAACAGAAGCAGGAAATCTATGCAGGAAACAGCCTGAAGTCTTGGGTCCTTTCTTCTTCATGCACCTCTCGGGGTTATTTCTTTGAACTATTACATAGTCCCTTGATTCTTTTAGGGAGAAGTTTATTTAAAGTTCTAACCAGTTGTTCATGCCCTTTGCTCATGTAACACTTTATTTCTATACTAAGAAATGAAGATGTTAAGTTGTGATTTATATATGTATTTGTCTCTCCACCAGACTGCGACTTCCAGAGCTGAAGGGACTAGTTCGTCTTTGCATATCCTTTGTCTGATACCGCACCTTGCAAGCCAAAGGGATCCGATAAATACGCAAACGATGAAGCACGAATAAAGTCCCAAAGACAGGTTTACCCCAGTAAATAGTGTGAAAATGTACCCTGAACAAAAGAATAAATAATGTGGAAAATTTATGACCGACCTAAAGTCAAATTCCTTCTCCCCATCCCATTAAAACAACAGCACAAGCAAACAGGATATAGCATAATAATTACATTTCATATCTTCTTTCGGTGGAAACTCAAGGCAGAATTATTGTACACTTTCCACGTCCTGTCGTAGTAAAACGCCACCACTGGCTGGCTGGGTTATGGCCATGCTTCCGGAGCCTTGCCAGTGCTTGGCCCAGGTGCTGTGCCCTCTGAATCGTGAACCCAGCCTGCTCCCACAACTGACTTCCCTTTATGGAGTGCTTTCTGCAAATGTAGTCAGCTTTCCAGAAAATAGCTGCAGGCATTTCTCCCCGAAGGGCCAGAGGCTTGGTGGAAGTGATCATCTACCGAGAAATAGGGACTCTTTTGATCAGAAAAGCATGGGCACCAGCCCCCTGGAATCAGATTGGTGTTAAATTTCTAGGAATTTTGCAAGCCGATTTTTAAACACAGTCATTAGGCAAATTTATGTAAACTTACAACTAAATGCATTTCGTTAAAAATTGAAGACAATAAAAATGCAAAACCTATCACTTCCCTATTATTTTGCTGCATGTCACTGTTCCCCATCCTCGAGTGGTTATCTATAGACACACTGTTATTTGGATGGTGGAACCAGGACATAATGAGGCGCGATTGTGCCCCTTTTCCCAGCTCCGCATTCGGGGATATTGTTTGGTAGCTGAGACTGGCCTTAGTGGGAGTATTTCCACCTTAGAAATCAGCAAACGCTACCAATCAGGGCTATCCCGGCCTCCCCAATCCTGTTGTTAATCACTGGCCAGCACACCCCCGAGGTGCCCTGGAATACACCTTTTTTGGTTTGAGCCTTGCCTCGCAAGGAGAACTGAACGTTCAAACAAGGACAGTGCCTTAGAACGCGCATGAGGTTGTCCAGAACATCTGCTCAGCAATCGCTAATCCCCCTGAAAGAAAGAGTCCCATAAAATTGTTGGAACTTAGGCTCCCTTGCTTCACTTCATGAAAGCCACCCTGTGTAGACCGTCACTCTCCCTGGGAAGCGCTCCTCCTGGGAACCAAACGCTAGAAAGAGATGATGTCTCAACTGCATTTTCATACGCTGACTGCAAACCTTTAATGAAAAAGGCAGAAAAAGTACATTAAAAGCCTCGTATTGATCCATCAGGCTTTTTATGATCACAGACACAGAAGCGGAGTGGTAAAGCAGAGGCCATTATCTTGCTGTGATAACAGCAGGACAAATAAACAGGAAAACATTAAAAAAAAAAAAAAGGAAAGCGTAAGTATGCGCTTTCGTAAGCGATTGCAAAGAAGTCACCACCCCTGGGACTTTATCATTCATCAAGGTAGTAAAAAAGTCACAGTGATGTCAACTGGTGGTGGATGAGGGGACAGCCTACAGATCAGATACTTTGCAACCCAATGTAACTGTGAACGCACAATTCTCTTGGCTTCATTTGCATGTTTTGAATTCAAATTAAACCAAGAAATCATTGCTAGAAATTTACGAGGTAATAACGATTGTTTTTCACCCAAAGGTAGGTCACAGTCCAATGTATTAAGCTGACGTAGTTTCGGGATATCGGTGAGGTTCAGTGGGGTGGAGTCCGGAGCCGACGACCAAGACAGAATTCTTGAGACGTCTTCGGTGCAAAAAGGAGATTTTATTAAAGCATGGGGACAGGACACATGGGCAGAAAGAGCAGCTGCCCCAGAGCTGTGAGGGGTGGCTGATAATATGCTATGGGGTTGGGGGAGGTAAGGAAAAGGGAGGTTTCAAAAGGATTTTCATATGTTAAAGAAGATTCACAGGATACCAGCGGCCTTGCCATTGTCAAGTTAAGGTTGTTTTTCCCTCTAGCAAGACATTAGCATCAAGATGGTTGGGGGCTTGCTGGAGGAACATTACATTTTGCCGGCTTCAAGTATCTGTCAATGGGCTGCGGATTATATGGACATTGAATTGTATCTACATTTCTTTCTGGCAGCTAGGCCTTAGATAGAAATGCTTTGTTCTTGTAAATTGCTAAGGCATTTGTAAAACTGAGGGAGGCCCACGTCCTGTAGGATCGTGATCTCCATAAGCTAACTATTTGTTTTTCGTTCAGCCAGGAGTGTCTGAGGAATGTCACAGACATCCCTTGGTGGGAGTTGTGGGGTGTCAGCGTCTGCATTGTCTTCAGCCAGCCTTTTGATCCCTCAGCAAAGCCATAGTTGTTTTTTTTTCCTGTCTAGAAGACTGTATTATGAAGATGCATGTTAAAAGAGGACAGTAAATACTTGCTTAAAAAAAAAGACAATCCTATAATAATGAAAAGTGACATTTCCACAGGTGCTGTATTAGATCTGCTCATAGTTACTGAGTCAGACAGGTTCCTGTAGCTTCTTCCTCTGTTTGTAACTTTACTAGGGGTTCTAGACACTGACTGCTGCCGCTATGAAGCTAAAAAAAAAGGAGTCGTGTGTATTTCTTTGCAGATAGCAAGTATTGTTTTGTTGAATCAGGTTGCTCGATTTTTGTTGGAACATTTTTCCTGTGAGTTATTGCTGAAGTTGCTCACAAAACATTTATGAGCAAATAAATTCACTAATTCAGGTTAAAAGGAAAAAGAAATCAATTTGTTAAAAGGCCAGCTGTGGCAAAAAGATGCAAATCCTCTTAGAACTTAAAAGGAAGCACACCGATCACTTTGTGTTTCTAGGTTTTTACCTTCCTTTGGGGGCAGCCCAGGAGAAAGGTTTTGTGTGAGCTGTGGGGTTGCTTCTGGATTAATCTGTGTCTTCAACGAAGCCATGAAAAGTTATTTTCTATTTGCCCCCCCCCACCTGATACTATTTTTGTCCGCATTTCAGGAAAGAAGAGTGACTTCCTCATCTCGACTTTGGAACAATATTTACACAGAATGTGTCTTGTCCGGTGAACCCCAGTCTTAGCCAGTGTGACATTTTTACACAGGGCAAAAATTTCTACTGTGAAAGCATCTCTAGAAAAATCAAGATAATTCCCTCAGGGGCGCCTGGGTGGCTCAGTCGTTAAGCGTCTGCCTTCCACTCAGGTCACGATCCCAGTGTTCTGGGATCCAGCCCCGCATCGGGCTCTCTGCTCTGCGGGAAGCCTGCTTCTTTCTCTCTCTCCTATCCCCCGCTTGTGTTCCCTCTCTCGCTGCCTCTCCCTGTCAAATAAATAAATAAAATCTTAAAAAAAAAAAAAAAAGATAATTCCCTCAGTAAATAAAAACCGTATCAGAGCCCCTTCCCACCATGTGAAATCGGCCTTCAATTCATCGGGATGTGTAGTTACATATAACATTTGTGAATGAATGAAGATACAAGGCAAAACACACATTCACAGGAACCCAGAAAATTTCCAGGCACCTTAGTGAGGAAGTTTGCTGGCTTCTAACTGGTCACCTGCTGTCTGTTTCTCTACATATAGAGGCCAGAATGACCTTTGGGAGATGACTCATGTCATTCCCCTGCTCATAAACCGTTTGACAGCTCCCCGTGGCCTAGAGAACAAAGTTATAAGGCTATAACACGGCATTCAAGGCCCCCCAAGATTTGACTCCAGCTTTCCGGCTTTCCAGCCCTTGCAATCATCCACAGGTGACTTGTGGCGCTCTCTGTGAACTGGGAACTGTGTTAAGCACCTCAAATTCATTAAATCGTTTCTATCTCACGAGAGCCCTATGAAGTCAAGGCTGTTATTATCACTTTTTTTACAGAAAGGGAAATCGAGTCTCAAAAAGATTAAATGACTGTCCTGAGGTCACACAGAGGTCAGGGATAGAGCTTGGCTGAGGCTTTCTTGCTGAAGTGTCCGTGCTCTGACCACCACCATTCACCGCCTTGTGTTCTAGAGCCCCACTGGGTCCACTCTGCTCTTACTCAAGCTGTCGCTTTGGTGGACGTGCCATTTCTCCCACAATGTCTGTGCCCTCCTTCAGAATCCCTGTCAGATGCTCCTGAGTCCCACACAGAAGTGGTCCCTAATCCCTGCCTGCCCTACTACCCTTGGGGGTTTCCCTCCCTCATTTCCTCTTTGTGCTGCTTAAAGCATTTCACATTTCACTCCTCTGCTCAAAAAAGTCTGTTGTTTTTCAGTCCTTGAGGGCAGAGCCTGTCAACTCTTCATATAAATTGCTCACAAACTCTTGCCGTAGAGTCTTGTAATTAGTCCATGTTCAATAGATTTTGTTGAGTTTAATTGAACATGGCTGCTTCCGGAAAAACCCTTCCTAACTACAGGTGGTTACATTGAAGGAACAGCAGGGGGCAGCACATTTAGTAAAAATCTGAGACAGAGGTTGAAGACCAAGGGGATGCACTGCCTGGGGCTGGAGGCAGTGCAGTTTAATGAAAAAGGATGTTTTTAGTTGGACCATCTGGGTTCCAATCCTGATTCCTCCTAGCTGAGTGGCCTTTGGCACATTCTTTAATCTCCCTTAAAGTCAGTAGGGTCATTAATAAAACTTGGATGTGAATGCCCTATGGGGACATCCTAAGAGCTGGGGACTGGCACACATGTGATCCCATTTTAGATAAATGACAGCTATTATTGTTAAGTACTTGTTTAGTGTCTGGTGACGTGTTTAATGCTTCTATATGTCTCTTATTTTCCCTTCTGCTTGCTCCCCACCCACCCCATCTTCTCTACCTCACTGAAGCAGCATCATTATCTCCCCAAGTGCTTCACCCAAAACTGGAAGGCTTCCTGATTCCTTTCCTTCCCTCATCAACCAACACAATGGCAGGTTATATGGACTCTGCCTCTCACAGTATGTAATGTCTATTTATTTCTCTTTATCACTCTTGCCATCATTCTAGCCCAAGGCACCATTATGTCTTGTCTGGCTTTCTGCGATGGCCTCGAAACAGGTTTCAATGTTTCCACTTTGACCCTTCAACCCATTGTCCACACCGTATCTAGTCACCTTTACAAAATGTAAATTGGATTACACAGCACTCTGCTTGAAACCACCCAATGGCTTCCCACCATCCTTAGACTAAAACCCAGCCCCTGCACGACCTGGCCCCTGCTACCCCTCTGACCCTTCACAGTGCTCTCCTCCTCCTTCTTTGCAGCCTACTTGCTCTTTGGTTGTTCCTCCATCATGCTGGGCTCATTCCCAATTTCAAGAGCCTCCTGGCTTTCCTAAATTCCTTAAAAACATTTTCACACGGGCTTTTTCCAGTGCCTGGAATGCTTTTCCTTCTAGAATTTACAGGGGCATCTCCTAGTCATTCAACTTTTTTTTTTTTTAAGAGAGAGAGCACGTGCATGACTGGGGGTGGGGAAGGGCAGAGAGAAAGGGAGAGACTCTTAAGCAGGCTCCATGCCCAGTGCAGAGCCCAATGCAGGGCTCAATCTTTCGACTCTGAGACCATTATCTGAGCTGAAATCAAGAATCGTACACTTAACTGACTGAACCACCCAGGCGCCCCTAGTCATTCAACTCTTAACTTAAATGTCACCCTCTAACATACTGTATGTATATAATTTGTGTATAGAACACACACACACGCACACACACCCTTTTTTGTTTGCTTGCCAAGTCAAATTTAAGTTTTGTGAGATCAGGAACCTTATTTTTCTTGTTGAAAAGTATATCGTTAGTTGCAGGGGAAACTATTACTTGAGACGTGGCAGAGGCTAAAAATATGTCTATTGAGTAAATGAATATTAATACATATAAAAATAACAAAGATGAATAAGAATCCACATTAGCACGCAGCAATGATAAAATAGTCATATTTATATGTTGGACAAGTACCGGCTGTGTACCAGGTATTGTATGTAGTAGGGAATCAAAAGTGAGGTATAATCCCTCAGGGAACTTATGGTTGGCTATGTTTTTATTTCAGCAACTAGGACTTTTTAAAAAGATTTATTTATTTATTTTAGAGAGAGTGCAAACGAGGGGAGGAGCAGAGGGGAGGGAGAGAGAGAATCCTCAAGCAGACTCCCCACTGAGATTGGACCCTGACATGGGTCTCGATCTCATGACCCTGAAATCACAACCTGAGCCAAAATCAAGAGTCAGATTCTTGGGGCGCCTGGGTGGCACAGCGGTGAAGCGTCTGCCTTCGGCTCAGGGCGTGATCGAGCCCCACATCAGGCTCCTCCGCTGCGAGCCTGCTTCTTCCTCTCCCACTCCCCCTGCTTGTGTTCCTTATCTCGCTGGCTGTCTCTATTTCTGTTGAATAAATAAAATAAAATCTTAAAAAAAAAAAGAAAAGAGATGCTTAACTGACTGAGCCACCCGGGTGCCCCTAGGATTTTTTTATAACAAGATAAAATGCATTCTCTTTGTTACTCTTTCATTTCTTCACCTCTCTAGTCTTTTTTGCCCATACAGCCTAGTGAGCAGGTGTGCGGTTTAACAGGATCAATGTAGCCTTTGGACTTTGAGATCCCTGGTTCAAACCCCAATCTTTCCTCAGCCGGCTGCATGTATGCAAACTATGTATAAGCCTCTTTGGCTCTCCTTTCTATGTTTATAAGAAAAAAGATAACAACACCCCTCTTGTAGGTCCTTTGATAAATATTTAAAAGATGCTATAAAGCACTTTTTCCTACCCCTTTTTTACTTAGTTGATTTTCTAGATACCAGATATTTGAACCTGTGATTTCCTCTGGATAGAAACCTGGCTGAAATATGGTTGTATTGTCTCAAAAATCCTGTTTTTGAGTAGCATGGCAGCCTAATGGTTAAGTGTGCAGGGCCTGAGGGATGGACTATCCCTGTTGGATTCTCAGATGTGTAAATCCGGACAAAATGCTTAATTTCCCAATGCCTCAGTTTCCCTTCAATGAAGGATGAGAGTAAGTACCTACTCCCAGGATTGTTGTGAGCATTATATGAGCTATTATACTTGATGCCTTTCAAATAAGTGTTTAAAGCATACAAGAAGCACTCAATAAAGATGAGCTACTGTTTTGGTTATTCATTGCTGAATCAACAAACCACTCAAACTTCACGACATAAAGCAACAACCATTTTATTATGCTCCTGGATTCTGTGGGTCAGGAACTTGGAAAATGGAGAGTGGGGACAGCTTATCTCTACTCTGCAATGTCTGAAGCCTCAACTGGGCAGGCTCTGAGCCTGGGGGTAACTCTACGGCTGGAGGCTGGGATCATCCGATGGCTTCTTCATTGCATCATTCTGGGGCTTGATGCTGGCTATTGGCTGGGAACTCAACACAGTCCGTTGGTTCAAACACCTATATGGAGCTTCTCCATGTGGTTACGTGGTTTCTCTCAGCATGGTGGCTGGCTCTCATGAGTCAGTATCCCAAACGACAGGGATTGAAAGTGGCAAGTTTCTTAAGACCTTGGCCTGGAAACTGGCCCAGCTTCACTTCCTCTGTACTCTTGTTGTCAAAGCAGTCACAAGGTGCTCCCAGGTTCAAGGGGAGGGGACATAGACCTCACCACCTGATGGGAGGGATGTCAGTGCCATACTGTGGTAAGAGGACATGGGGGAGGGTGTATCGTGCTGGTCATCTTTGGAAACTACCACGGTTACTGTTATTATTAATATTATGCTCTAATAGCGATTAAAAAACAAAACAAAACACTTTAGCCCTAAGAAATGCCCTCTCCAGGAACCAAAAGTTGAGATAAGAGAAGTGAGAAGAGGAGAGGGAGGTAAGCATTAGCCTTCCACAGACCATCACAACTTAGACATTTTAGTCTAATGCATTTGCTTAACAGATGATAGCACGTGGCTAAGATATGTGAAGTGACTTGCCCCAGATCATGCAGTTGGAAGAAGCACCAGGATATTTTCATTTCCAATACACCAAACACCTGGAAAAGTAACCAAACAAAAGTAGTTGAGAGGGGTGAAGATGGTGAAGAGAGAAAGCAAGAAGTAGAGAAGGTCATAGAGAGGAAATAAGTTAAAAAAAAAAAAAAAAGCAAATAGAGAGTTTCCCACAATATTCTCTGTTTCAGACCACGCTCTTCTTTGGATGCACTTGATTTTAAACTAGGAGCTTCTGGGAAACCTCAAGCCCTGGAATGTTGTTGGCAAAACCCCTTGGGTCTTTGGGATGATGACTTCCATTCCTTCCTAACCCTGAGAATAGAGTCCAGGCTGAAGAGGTAAGTGGAGAGTGGAAACGTACAGTTGTTACTACAGCAAATGTTTCTTCATGCTGTTACTTCCTGTTATCTTGCTTTCCTGGTTGCCTGGAATAGGCTTCCATGTCTCATCATTAAACTCTCTAAATGTATCCCCTACCCCACCCTCCAAGTGGACTTTTCCCCATGCCCCCACTGTTGTCTTGGCCACCGAGTGGGCATCTGATTTGGGATTCTGTTCAGTCTGGTGTTTGCTCTCATATTAGGGCTCTAAGCCCTTGGGAACAGAGTCCATTTTGAGGTCTGGGGTTTGCAGAGCCCCCATGTGTGGTCAAGACAACATTTATGGGTTATCTCCAGGCTGGTCCATCACTGACTGACTCCCATCACTTCACGCTGCCCTGTCCCATCATTGAGAAGAACCCTGCTCTAAAAGCAACCAGAGACTTCCACCTTTCTTTTAAACTCACTTCAGTATGAAAACACCAACCTTCCTACTGGAGAAGCTTCCCTTACAGCCAGCTCACATGTCCAGTTATTAATTAATAAGAGGCATCCTATTTCTCCTTCTCGACTCGGTAGGTCCAGAGATCAATAGCTGTAAAAGTTAATGTAATAGACACTCTTATAACTAATAGAGCACACAATCCCTCTTTCTTCTCCAAAATAATTGTCCAAAATTTCGTATTTTTATTAGTTCGTCAAGCATTTACCAAGCATTTCTTATATGCTAGGTTCACTGGTAATACAAATATGAATAAAGTGCAATCTCTGCCCTCATAGAGTTTGTAGTCTAGTGCAGGGATTATGAGCTTAGAATCCATGGACTGTGAACCCCCAATTATATGCAAGGCTTTGGGGGTGTATATACATTTTTCTGAGTTTAGGATAAATCCCTTTTACCAGATTCTAATCAGGGGCCATGACACAGAAGATGAAGAACCCCTGAGATATGGAGTCACAAGCAAGTGTCACGTTCATGACCACAGACAGGGAGGGGTAGAGTTACTATGAGTAGTTACTATGCGTAGTCACTATATGTGGTCTCATTAGAGAAGTCAGCACCCAGTCCTGGTGGGACTGTATAGGGTGGATGCCTGATGTAGAAAAGACCTCTCTGACCACTGGGTTGGGGAAGGAGGCTGGTTGCAGATGGAGGTGTTACTTTGAAAACCCTGCCTCAAGAGGGGTCCTCTCACTGTTATTTAATGCACTTTGGTGACCTCTTCTTCATATTTTCCACAGCTTTATCATTTTCGTTATTATTCTCAGGACCCATTTCAGCTTCCTCATGTGCCTCTTCATCTATAAGCCCAGACCAAACAGGGCTGCCTGGTGGGTCGCAAAACACAAGCACGTGATGTGCTCCTGAAGGACACTTTTCTTGGCCTCAATCTGGCACAGTTTGGCCCAAAAGACAGTAAGTTAATTTTACCAATGATTTGCATAGAACTTGCACACTCATTCTAAGATCACCCCACAGTAAAAATGTATTACTGTCTTGTAAAGTTTGCCATTCTTTGGAATTTCTTCCACTGCTGGTACATATAAAATCAGGTATAATAAATATGTGTATATGACATAATATGTATCAGATGTGATATGACATATATATACACATATATAGTATTATTCAAACAAGTCATTTTTTATCAGGAGTGGAAAATAGAAAAAGAGAATTTGGAG
Organism: Ailuropoda melanoleuca; assembly: GCF_002007445.2. Classification (NCBI taxonomy): domain Eukaryota; kingdom Metazoa; phylum Chordata; class Mammalia; order Carnivora; family Ursidae; genus Ailuropoda; species Ailuropoda melanoleuca. The sequence continues at coordinate 119,559,343 of NC_048225.1, forward strand.
GAAAGCAAAGGGTGAGCATTAAGGGCCCCCAGTAATCAATTTTGTTACATGAATTATATCTTATTGACATTGAGAGAGTCTTATTACCAAGAAAGAACAACTCATAGTTTTTCCAAGCCAAGAAGATCATAACAAAACATTGTAACAGATGGTCCTCAGGTTAGGTCAAATTATTTTGCTTTTTTCCAAAGGCTCCTGAAATACTCATCAAGTAGACAGGTAAAATGTGACATCTAGAATAAGGAGCAGATGACAGTGAGTTCCTTTGCATGGAGATAGTGGGTATTTTGGAAGGAGTTACATTAAAAAAGCCACCTGATCACACATACTATTCTGTCAGTAGGACAGCAGAGTCTAAAAATAATTTTAGCTCTTAGTTCTTTTTTTTTTTTTTTTTTTTTTTGAGAGAGAGAGGGGGAGAGAGAGAGTGAGAGAGCACGCACATGCTCGGGTAGAGGGTGGAGGGGCAAAGGGTATGGGAGAGAGAGAATCTTAAGCAGGCTTCATGCCCAGCGTGGAGCCCAATGTGGGGCTTGATCTCATGACCTTTAGATCATGACCTGTTAGCTCTTACTTCTTAAACATACAGTTTTAATGATTCCATAACCTTTGTCACATACTCAAAAATTAACTTCATTAGAATATATTTAAGTCGTCAAACATGCACTGAATACTTGTGATTAGCAAGGTGCTGTGCTTAGCTCTGCAGAGGATACAACTCTGAATGAGAAGTGGTCCTTCCCTTACGGAAGTTACAGAATGATGAGACAGACCCCTACTTATGAGCAACTATAACCCAAGGGCTGAGACTATTAAATGCTGTAATAGTAAAAGAAAAAAAAAATCAAAATACAAGGGAAGCAGAAATGAAGGAGGGTGTGTGTGGACTTGGAAAGGTCTCATGAAGGGGGCAGAACCTGAGCTGGGCTAGGAAGGGGTAGGTTGTCACCAAGCAAAGAAGGGAACGAGGTCACTTCAGGCCCAGCATGTGGCAAGAGGCAGAGAGAAGGAAACGATAAAATATGTCCTGGGGACAGCAAGGGGCCAGTTTGATTAGAACAAGTATCTCGAGGGGGCGTAGAAAGCAATACATCTAGAAAATTATGGTAAAGCAAGAATTTTAAATACATACTAAGGAACTTCAACTTTTCCATAACTATATGCTATGGTTTGGGGTGAGGGAAGGAGTGTTGTGGAACATAACTAATAGCATGAAAATTCAGAAATCAGAGACAGACCCTTTTGGAGATGACTACAAGTCCAAGCAAGTGGAAACCAAGCACTGGCCAAAGATACACACGTGAGACTGGACCAAGAAGAACATCTAGGAAGACAAGGGGCATTGGCAAAGTAACGGTCTCCAAATAAACTAGTTTGAATTACCCTCAAAGACCTTCTGGCATGAATCTCCATATACAGGATAGAAAAAAACCACAATAGAGATGGTTCTCTATATCAGGAGCTCAGCACACGTAGACTCTGACCACAGCAGTCCAGCGGCATTGCATTTAATCACAGGAGCCAGTTTGATGGGCAAGGAGGGCTCCACAGAAGCTGCTCTGAAATTGGGAAGGATAAGGTTAATCAAGTAGATTATCCACTGTGATCATAGTTGATGAATCTCCTCTTCGTGGAAAATAATTGTATCTAAAAATGTCATCTGATTGTAGAGCCTTTTAAGTAAACCCTGTTTCAAAGTCTGGGGCTTGCTTGAACAATTACTTGTGAATTCAAGAGATTGCTATAATGAAGGTCAACAACCCAGCTTCAAATCTCACCAGCTAAGAGCATAATCCCGAACAGCTACTTACATCTGATAATCATTACTTCCTTCCTCTGTAATGTGTTGTCTGTAATACCCACCGCCTTTGATTATCATGAGGATTGGAGGAGACAATGTATGTCGAAATGCCTGGAACAGAGAAGTGTGGCAATATTGGTTTTCTGGCTTTTTGTTTGCTTTCCTTTTAAGGATCCTGCATTCAAGTGGCATATGCCAACCCGTTCAGTTCTATGCTTGGGCATGTGAGCTGCTGTTATTGGATTCTGAGAGAGTGGCCACAATGTCATGCTTTCCATGTGAGGGATTCCCCCCTCACGACTGCTCCATCCAAAGTTGGTAAGTTACAAGAGGGCAGAGTCAGAATACTATTTAGAATTGATTCGGTCCACCATTTTATCCACCTCTCACTTGCTCATTCTGAATGCCAGGACTCTTTGCCCCAGTCTTCCCAGGTGTGCATCCTGAGATCCTGAGTTTGGAGGGGCCAGAGCTGCCTGGTGGGCGAGATCCTCCGAGCAGGAGAGAACATGGCAGAGGGGCCGTGGTGAGGGTCCTGCAATCATGAAGCAGCAGAGGGGAGTATTCCGAGCAGAATGGGAACCACCCACGAGGGGCAGAAAACTCACTTCTCACTTGCAAAGGCTGGCCTGCTTCTAACAAAGGGCAGGGGGCACATTGGAAGAGAAGGAGTGGCATGGCAGGTCTTCCATGCGGAGGGAAAACAAGCAGCAGGGTTGAATAGATCTAGGTGTACCTTTTTTTCCTTCCAGAAAATAAATCCAGAACTAGAGAATGAAGATGTCTGGTCATGTGCTTCCTTGTCTGTGGCTGTCGGCCAGGCTGCTATTGGAGTTACATTAAGTATAATCAACCTCTCTGATGAATCAGCTAACCAAGAGAAGGGTTTCGCACCTGACAGTGGGTTTCCTTGGCTCCTCCTCTCAATGGCTGTAATAAAGTTCTTGCAGCTTGCATCAATCAGAAGAGCAGAATGAGGACCGTTATAAAGAAAACAAGGAAACTCACAAACTGCTCTGATTTTTAGGGGCAAGTATACATGTGAGATCTAACCAAACTCCCTACCACCTCTAAAAGAGGCAGCACAGCCTGGAGGTTAATTCTACAACTAGCCTACCCGGGTTCACATTCCCAGCTCTATCACTTACTAGCTGTGTGACCTCTGACAAGTTGTTTCATCTCTCTGTGCCTTGGTCTCCCCATCTGTAAAACAGAGGTGATAATAATATTGCATGGATGTAAGAGGATTTGTGGTGACAAAGAAAAGAGTTAGCAAGCATAAAATATTCAGTGCATGGGATCTGCTATGGATGCAGGATAAAGAAGTATGTGTAATGATGATCCCTAAACCTTAGTTTACTATAACCACTTCACACTATACAAAATTTTAACCAGCACTTCAAGAAAGTAGTTGACTCTTGGGGCACCTGGGTGGCTCAGTCAGCTAAGTGTCCAGCTCTTGATTTCAGCTCAGGTCATGATCTCAGGGTTGTGAGATTGAGTCCTGAGTTGGGCTCTGTGCTGGGCATGGAGCCTGCTTAAGACTCTCTCTCTCACTCTGCCTCTCCGCTTGCTCTCTTTCTCTCTTAAAAAAAAAGAAAGAAAGAAAAGAAAAAAAAAGAAAAGAAAGTGGTTGACTCTCCTGTCTCTAGAGACAGTTGTTGAACAAAAAGAAGGAAAATGGAAGAAGACATGGGAAGGGAAGGGAAGATATCAGACAGCCTAAATAATTACCCTCTAGAAAATCCCAGATGGCCTCGTCACCTCCCTGGAGTTCTGTGGATGACACCTCATATGACTGGTGATGAGAGCCAAGAGCACGATTAAGGAAGAGATTCCAGGCTCCCTGCTTCACACGTTCTGCAGAGACAACCCCACGGCTATCAGTTCACAAGTAACAGAGGAGCAGGCTTGAGGAGTGAGCGCCAATCCCGGCTCATCCACTGTCTATAAGCACTAGATTCCAAAGCAAAATGGCGTCTTCCAAAACAAAAATGGGTACTTTTGTGAGCTCTGACTTAACCAAACAAACCACCTATAAATGCGATAAATAATAAAAGGTAACCTGGAAAGGTAGAAGCAGATTTGGCACCATGAGACACAGCCTCCTTGTCCACTGAGCTGCCAGTAACCTGGTCATGCCTGTGAGGAGAGAAGGAGTATATAAAACTTTTTATAACATGCATCGTTCATTCATTTCCTCAACACCACACCCCTTCTAAGCAGCTGCCCTGCCCTGCACATATTAAGTGCTCATGCTGAGAATCTCACAGCTCAGGGGGCTGCTCGGCAGAGAAAATACTGCATTCTGTGGGCAAACATGATGTCACCTAGAAGTCACAACTCTTCCACTTCTAGAATTCTAGATAAATGACCCAAGCAGACATCTATGTCTATAAGATGAGAAAAGACAGCAACAGTTGTTAGCAATAGTTACCGGGCTGGCACGAAGAATCATTTTCATGATCATTAAAAAAAATTTATAACTCCAGAAATATTCACAGATAAATATTCTTTGTAACATTCTCATTGACTCTGTACATAGCCAATACTTTTCCAGCCACAGCTAAGACCACGTTTTTATCCACCAAAGTCACATTGTTGAGGTCTTTTAGCCTGGTTCCGAAGCCGTGTGTGCATTTGCTATTTAATTTAAATGAAGCTTCTCTCTACAGAGAGCCCTTTGTCCTTGCTGAAGCAGCCCACCCTTGGGGAGTTCTGTCAGTGATGCTGTGGAGTGTGATTCCGTCCTGGTCCGAAAGGCCTTGAACAAAGAGCCAGAGTGCATTTCAGTCAAAGCCAAGCGCTGGGTTTCCTACAGGAAGTCCCTCGGATTTCTTCCGGAGCATCCCATTCTACCCCGGAAGCCAAAAGCTGGAACACAATTCTATTTAAGGTTTGTCATGTACTAAATTCTGTAAGGAATATTAAAGGAATATTAAAGATGAATCTATTCTTTCAAGGCTGGCCCAAGTCTACTTTCCCCTCTAGACGTTAGTCCCACGTCATGTCCCAAGCAGACATTTTGCTTAGTGAACTCTCTTTACTGCCCTTTCTCTTTTGTTTCTTCGTTTTTCTGACCACAAAAGCAGTTGAGAGACGGCATGTAAGGACAGTTCACTTCATGTGCTTTGGAGCCAGTCTCTTCGAAAATTCTGTCACTTCCCACCTGTGCATTGTGGCAAGTTATCTGTGAACTGGGGATTAGAGTGTTGATATGATAATTAAGTGAGATAATGCATTTTTTGCACTTGGGACTCAGGTTGACAATCGTGGTACAAGCCAAGAAATACAGAGAAGAGAAATGAAAATCGCCCATAATCCTACCACCCCAGGGATGAATTACTGTCAGGATTTTGGCATATGCCCTTCCTTTATCAAGATATGCCCAGAGGTCCAGATGTCTTAGAAATGTTGCCCAACGCTATAGTTATATAATTTGCTTTTTTTTAATGTATTATATAATAAGACTAGCTGCAAACTGTCAGATGAGTTTTACCTAACTTTGAGTCCTCCAAGATCATCAGATGTTTTATTTCCATTTATTATTATAAATGATGCAGCAATGAATGTCTTTACACGTAACAACCTTTGTGTGCCAGTGGTTGTGTGGGGGTGTGTGTGTGCTAGTTGGTTTCTTTGGGGTACAGTGGCTTTGAGGACAGACCTGGGTTCAAGTCCTGACTCTATGACCCACTAGCTATATGACCTTGAGCAAGCAACCTAACTTTTCTGAGCCTCAGTCCAGTTACCTGTAAAACAGCGATAATCAGAGTATCTACTCATAGGCACGTTGAAAGGATTGAATTGATAATCCATGTAATGTTCTTCGCAAAATGCCTGACACATACACAATGGGCTCTCAATAAACAGGACTCACTGTAAGTATTTTTTTTTTATAAGGGAAACTACTAGCCTAAAGTTTGGAAGGGATTTGGGTGCATACATGGGATATCTTCATGGGAAATTTGGGAGTTTCTATATAAAAAGGTTAAACTGAGCCCACAGTGTCCAGATCTCTGACTGGGGTTGGTGTAAGCAGTACCCTGAAATACTGTGGGTACCTGTCACCTTCTCGTCTTATCTTGTGGCATCACCGAATGGAAGTATGTCCTGGGGGGCAGGCAGAAATGTTGGAAAGGGAATCCCTTGTTATTGTGGCTATTCCCTGGTGTGTTTGCCTGGAACAGTAAGTAGGAGGGCACCTGGGGGCTCCCCAGAAACCATACTTGCCCTGTATTCTGTTTTTGTTTTTGTTTTTTTCTAAAGATTTTTATTATTTACTTATTCAACAGAGATAGAGACAGCCAGCGAGAGAGGGAACACAAGCAGGGGGAGTGGGAGAGGAAGAAGCAGGCTCATAGCAGAAGAGCCTGATGTGGGGCTCGATCCCATAACGCCGGGATCACGCCCTGCCCTGTGTTCTGGAAGGGGCGCGCCAGCTCTACACAAAGCCTGATTCGGAGGCTCGGGAAGGAAATAGCAGGGCAGCGCCTTCGTTCCCTGGAGTCAGGCTCAGGAATGGAAGAGCTGAGAAGAGATGCTTCTGCGGGTGGGGCAGGTGGAGCAGGGGTTCCCCCTGCAGAAGTAGAGGCTGGGAGGCTGAAGGCAAGGAGGTCATTCTGCAGGATTTGGCTGTGGCATTGGTGAGGAGTGTGGGTCATATATGGGTGTGTGGAAGCCAACCTGCCCTGCTCTTCACCTTGTCTTTGCCATCCCACTAAAGAAGACCGTCTTCCACTCAGCGGCTCGGGCCCCCATTCTCCACATTCAGTCTGTCAGAGAGCGCTGTTGCCTCTCTCCAAAATATATCTGGAGCCCGCACCTCTCTTCATCTTCACCGTTGTAATCCCCGTTCAAGCCCCCAGCCTGTCACCCGAGGACTTCAACACCCCTGGACAGGCCTCCCTGCCTCCATCCTTACCCTCTCCCTCTCCCAGCTGCGTGGTCCTCATGGCTGCCAGAATAATCTTTCCAAAGCATAAACCAAACCCTGTCACTCTCCTACTTAGATTCCTCCAGTGACTGTCACTGGGATGAGAGTGACGTTTGAACCCCTAATCCAGGCTTGTAATCACACCATCTGAGCCCCGCCTCTCTGGCCTTGCCTTCCCCCCAGTGTTAGGGTCCCACTGCCTTACTTCTCTTTCTCCTTCCCATGATAGGACCTTTGCATTAACTGCTCTCTCTGATTGGAAGGCTCCTACCCCTGATCTCCAGGATAGGTATTCCTTCTTGGACATAAGATTTCAGCTCTATGTCACCTCGGAGAGGCCTTATCTGATCACCCAAACCGAAGTATCCACCAAGCCATCCCCTTTTATATTCCTTCATTTTGATTCGCTGATACCACTTGTCATAATCTGGTATTTTTCTCATTTAGTTTTTGTTTGTTTTCTGTCTTCTTCCACCAGAATGGTGGCCTTGAAAGCAGGGACCCTTCCACTACCCTGTCCACTGCTGAATCCTCAGGCCCAAGAACAGTTCCTGGCATATAGCAGGCACTCTACAAACATTTGCTGAATACAGGAGCTACTGCTGGTGACATCTTGGTTGGTCAGATTTTGCCAAAGGTTTGCCTCTGTGTTGGTCTGGTCTGGAAATTCTCTTCTCTGCATCCTAGTGTTGTCCTCCTGCATCCCTCATGTCTATGCCAGTCTGTGTCAGTCTCGTATCAGGTTTGATAGACCAAGGACAGAAAGTTCTCTTTCTGTCCATAATTACTCAAATTTAGGCTTTATGTCTCATTATGCCAATAATCCACACTTTCTTGGCTCTAGAAGTTTCTATTTCTATTGCCATACATACATCTACGTGTAAGGAGGCATGGTTCTTCTTTGATGCCAAGTGTTATACTCTGGCCTCATGGAGGAGGGCAATCTTATAAGGGTGCCTGGTTGTTCTAAGCTGAAGTTTTTATAAATTGCTAAAGTTTTTATGAATAGTTTCCACTAATTATTTGGAAATTCCCTATGAGTGGTTTTGTTTGATGTCATCTTGTTCATTGCTAATGGGATTGAAATAGTCTACATGCTCACATTTTCTGTCTATCATACCCACTCCTCAAGGGAGATTGTTTGATCGGTCACATGCGCCCAAAGATGGAAAGTGCTGGCTACCTCCAGGAGCAGAGAGTTTCCTTTCACTGGAGAGTCCCCACTAGAATGAGAGTTATGGAGTAGGTTTTATACCATGAAGTAAAAGACCAAAGTAGGCCCCCTGATATTTCTTCCCCACTCTGGAATCCTGCATTTTTCCCTCCATGAATAGAGTTGCTTTCATAATCAGATCCATGAAGTCTTTTTGGTTGCTTGTTTTTCAAGGAAAATTCTAGAGTCATCGTGGAAGATGGTTTGGATAATGGTGTCACCATTTTCATGGGGACAAGTGAGAGGCTCTTTTGATAGTACAAATGTGGGTATGAACACCGAACTTCCAGAGTACTAGCAGGGATTCAGCCACCCCAAGGTTAGCCGGTTGTTAGTGAAAAGGATTTTCAGGCAATGCTCTTCTTGGGAATTCAGTACATTTAGTGGGAAGAAGATTGCTTCTTTTACGAAAGTAAAGCTGTGGACGTATCATCTGCGGTGCGTGCATTTGGAGGTGCCCCTTTCTTGTCTGTACCCCTTGTAACTGGATCCTGCCTTTATGAGACAGCTGCCTATGGCGCGTGATCCAGTCTCTGGCTGTGGAATAGAGCCAGGCCAGGTGTTCGTACAGAACCAATCTCAGGACTCTGGCTATATTAGTATTATTCTCTATTCAACTAAGTTAAATAGATGTTTGCTGAACTAAAGAATGCTAAATGAGGAGAAAGTGTGTCTCCACGGCAGAGCAACACACAAGAAGTAAAGCTTCCAATTACCACTGTGGGACTCCAGGCAAATTTCTTCTCCCTTGCATGCCTCATTATCCAGTTATCAACATAATATTTTTTGTGCCTTTTCTGTACGAGAACTATGCTAGACATCCTCAGATGTCAGGTTGGCAAGCAGATCAAAGATGCTGTTGATAGACACACCAGAAATCATGTAGAAACAGTGTGGGGTTCTATAGTTTCTATTTTTAAGAAGTCAAAGAAGAGAGAAGATGACAGTGGGGATTCATTTTAATTCAACAAATGTTTATCCGACACCTACTACAGTCAACGAGCTGGGCACCATTGAGGGTGCTAAGCACAGGGAGAGATAAACAAAGCTTAATAATGCAGGGATCTGTCCCTCCAGAACTAGTTGAGGAAATAGTCATAGAAACAATGAAGGTTGCAATGAGTGTTATCATACTAATTGTTATGTGTTATTCATTCTAGCTGAGGGGGTCACAGAGAGAGTAGTATTTGAGCCAAGCTTTGGCCAAGAAGTCTGAAGGATGTGTTAGAGCAAGAGGAGGCAGCCTGAGGTCTAGGACACCTGCCCAGTTTGGCCCCATCTCCATTCTGAAGGATGAGTATAGCTCTCCTTTTCTGTGGTAGGGTATGTACTAGTCTAGGGATACAATGTGAAGAAAATAGACCCAATCCCTCCTCTGATGTACCTCATCACTTAGTAGTAAATATCACATCAATAAAATAATTGCACTTACAAGCACACAATGGAAACATGGATACCATATTTCTATTCGCCCTTATCAATAAGCCAGTTTCTCGCCTTGCACCCACCCTATGGCCCAGGGGAAGAGAACAAAACTGAAAGCTCCTTGGCAATGAGAAGAATGTGACATAGGGAAATCTCGCTAGACAGGAAGAGACAGTGGAAAGGCCATATTATTCAGCTTAGTTGATTATAGAGAGAAGAGGGAGGCAGAGTGTGAACTGGTTAGACACGCACATGCTAGCTTTCCTCCACTCAAACAAGAACCTGAGAGGAGGGGCGCCTGGGTGGCACAGCGGTTAAGCGTCTGCCTTCGGCTCAGGGCGTGATCTCAGCGTTATGGGATCGAGCCCCATCAGGCTCCTCTGCTGTGAGCCTGCTTCTTCCTCTCCCACTCCCCCTGCTTGCGTTCCCTCTCTCACTGGCTGTCTCTCTCTGTCAAATAAATAAATAAAATCTTAAAAAAAAAAAAAAGAACCTGAGAGGAAACGTGATAGAGACATCAGAGGGGGGACATTAGGAGCATTGGAAATCTTAGCAGATAGTCAATGACATGCTTCTCTGAGTATAACGCTAGAAGTTCCACTGAGGTCATTTCCAGAATAGCAAAGGAAGACGGAGTAGCATGTGCAGAGGTAATACTGAAGTTGAAATTTTCATATACCCTAATGAGAGGATGTGAAGACACTAAGACATCCCCAAATCATTACTGATTCAATCAGGATACGTTAGATTATTGCTTTGGACTGAATTGTGGTCCCCCAAGATTTGTGTGTTGAAAACCACATGGTATTTGGAGAAGCGGCCCTTGGGAGATGATTGGGCTTCTGTGAATTCATGAGGATGGGGTCCTCATGATGGGATCAGCGCCCTCATAAGAAGAGACACCAGCGAGCTTGCTCTGCTTCTCTCTGCCATGTGAGGGCACAAAGAGAAGGTGGCCCTCTGCCAGGAAATGCATCAGCCAGCACCTTGATCTTGGACTTCGCAGCCTCTGGAACTGTGAGGAGATAAATTTCTCTTGCTTCAGCTACTCAGTCTCTGTGTCGTCATGGCAGTCCGAGCAGACTAATCCAGTTATTTTGCTATAATAAACAACTCCCCCAGTCTCCGAGGCTTAATGCCACAAAGATATATTTCCTGCTTGTGCAAAGGTAGCTGCAGTACTAGACAGTTCTACAGGCCAACTGCCCTCCATGTGAAGACAACGGTGGGGGCTTTTAACTGGCTGCCCCACCATGTCAGCCTGGGAAGCCACTGAAAGTTGAACCATTTCTGAAGACAGCTCCCTAGCAGACGCTGCTCTGGGATGGACTTCAGTTGATGTAAGGTTTCAGAAGGACAAGCATAGTCTGCAATGGGTAAAATGTTTACACATCCCAATGACCAAAGTGAGCCTCTGTCTTTCCAGTGAGCTTTTTTCCCTGAGAGGAGTAGATGGTAGAATATCTCTCCTCTCTCTCATTTACTGTCATGAATTTCTCTGCTGCTTTCCCCTGATAATCTAGAGAGAATCAAATCAGAGACAGTCCGATAAATATTTCTCCTTCTTTCTTCTTCCAGTGCCCAAGTGGGTATGTAGGTCTCCTAAAAAGAACCAAAATCTCTTATTAAGATTTATATGTTATCTACATACCCAATAATTGTTGCAATTCTGCAAATTGGATTACAAAATAATTATAAACACCAAATGTGGTTCAAATTGCCTTTTACAGTTTCAGGCAAGTGAGAAGATGGTGTTAATTTGCTGCACTATTGCTCAGTGCATCTCTGGGGCCATTAAAATAAATGTTACATCACAACAGCACACAGCATCCTGAAACAGGGAATTCATGGCCATGAAACTTTCAAAGAATATCACTTAGCGATTACATCACATAAGCCTCGCTTTAAGTCTCTCCAGTCATTGAGACCGGGAGGCCTGTGTTAATGGATGTTTGGGCTGTCAAGGGAAAAACATGACTCCAAGAATATAGATTCCTGAATTCCCATTACTACGTGGTGGCCCAGTGTCTGCTCTCTAATAAGCAGAATTAAAGACAAAAGAGACCTTTTCTTTTCCCTGGAACTATGGTGTTTAAAATTAAAATTCAAACTTTAATATTGATGAATGACCCTTGGTGGAAATCGAGCAGAAGGATTAAGATTACAATTTCCTGGGGCTCGCCTTTTCTCTAAGCGATAATCAGATTTTCTCCCAGGGAAGTGACAGAGACAGAAGCGATGGCGGAGGAGTTAGCGCCTGGTAGGAAAAGCACGCATAATTCGAAGGGTCCTTCTTTATTTGGCTGGCATTTTACAGTTTATACATTACTTTCGTATCCCTCACGAGGGTCTCAAAAATGTGAAGTAAGATAGAAGACTTTTCCCTGTTTTTCCAAGGGGGAGACTAGAGTCCAGTGGAGTGAAGTCACTGACCCAGGATCACACCACTCATCTGGCCTCCCGATGCCCCAGCCGTGTTCTTGCCATGATATGACCTCTCTTGTGTCTCACGCAGGTGCTGTGGAAGGATCTGTTTCTAGCAGTGGTTTCAAAAACACATGAGTGAGAGGCCACTCAACTCATGGGATTAAATTCAAAAGACTGAGTATGTTTCCTTAAAATCCTCGGCTCTCCTGGCCATGCCTTGAAGAGAAAAACAAAAGGTCTGATGAATATCATAAAAAGCCAGTGGTGGGTTTGGGGGGTGAAGCTTACGGGTGAGCTTTGGAAGGAATATTACAGGGGTGATGGCATCTGCGATGTTTTCCCAAGTCAGGTACGTTTGAGATCATGACTTCATATAGAAAAAGAACTTTCTAATCATTTTCTCCTTCTTCTTCAAAAAGAATTATCATGAGCTCTTCATTAGGAGTAACTTCAGGTGGATTAACCATTTCCAAAGTGATCTTTGAAGGACTCTGATGGCTGCTTTTGTGAAATCCAATAGGGTCACAAAGTTCCCAATGACATACTTGGTTCTGATTTTCATGCAAACGTAGCTGTGTCTAGGACCCGGGCTCAAAAAGAAGGAATGACCTGTGTTTTTTCTGGCCTAATGCTTGGACTCTGAAAAAATGTGTTGAAAGAATCCTTTTAGAGATATACTTTTTAGAAATAAATTTTTGAGACAGTCCATGTCCTTGGTCATACTAGAAGTAAAAGTGCAGAGATGCCCAGGTCAGCTGTGGGCTCAGCGGCTACGTTGCAGAATCTGTGGGTTGATGCAAGGCCCCTGCAGAGAGGAGACCAGAAGTCTTGTTTCCAAGGGCTGATGCTTCAGCTTTTGGCCACTGATAATCGCCGTTAGATACAAGTCATTCTGGGGATGTAGATCAGGTGTTGGAGAAAGCAGAAATCTTGGGGACAGGGAAGAAGAGCAGTCACTGTCCTTGGCAGGCAATGGCTAAGGGATATTGACACAGATTTGGAGAGAGGACAAAGACAGCAAAATGGAGAGGGAAGGGACTCTGTCCCAGCAGGAGTCATCCCCAGCCAGCCCAGTTCTCTAGGTGCCTCTTCCTCTCCAACTCACACCCAAGCCTAGTATCTAATTTGGCTCATCAGTATGCTGTCACCATTAACATCATCCGCACTATCAAGCTTCAAACCTTGATAAAAATAAATTGCTGCTCATAAGTCAGCTTTGTTAACACATTAGGGGGGGGGGGGGGGGGGGGGGGTGGGAAGCTTTTAGCCTGTTTGCATATGTCAATGACGGCCGCAAAAAAAAGCCCCTTGGCTCAGGCTCTGAGGCCTAGAGAAACCCTGGTGGGCCGAAGACATCATAACACAGCACGGAGTTCAACGACAAATCCCAAATCTTCCCCTTGAACTTCCTATTTCCTTTTTGTATGATTTTCCTCTCCATGAGCACCAACCTCTCAGTTCTCTTCCTCTGGCAGTGATGATGATGATTATGATGGTGATGAAGATGGTAGAGGCACTTCAACATAACCCAGTGTCCACCTGACATGCAACATGTCCATGTAACTAACACCAGATTCAAAAACAACATTACCGGCACCCAGGAGCCAATCCCTTGCTCCCTGGGGGTCACGAGAACCCCCATGCTGGCCACCATTTTACTCTGAACAACACAGTCCAATTCTGTCTCATGTGTGCTTTATAAAAATTGCATTCTACAGCGTGTATGTTTTGGGTCTGGCTATTTTCTCTTAACACTAGGTTTCTGCGATTTGTTGCTTTATGTGGTGGTTGGTTATTCATTCTCAGTGCTCTACAATGTTTTATTGTGTGACTACACCATAATGTGTTTACCCTATCTGATGGTGATGAGTATTGGGCTGATTTCCATTTTTTCCCTTTCTGGGGGGCTATTATACAAAGTACTGCTATGAGGATTCTTAAATATTTTTTGGCGAAAATACACACACATTGCTTTTGGTTTATACTTTTGGGTGGAACTGCTGGGTCACTGGGGATACATGTACTCAACCTAAGTAGATGCTTCCAGTTTTCCAGAATGAAGACACTGTTTTACATTAACATCAGCACTACCGAGAGCTCATTTGCTTCCCAGCCTCCAAACACTTAGGGTCTTCGATTTTAGCCATTCTGGCGGATGTGCTCTGTTTAGGTCTTTTGCCCACATTTCTATTGAGTTGACTATTTTTTTCCCTTACTCATTTGTAGGTGTTCTTTATCTGGTCTGATATGAGTCCTTTGTCAGATGTAAGCGTTGTAAATATTTCTTTCATCCCATGGGCTGACTTTTCACTATCTTAGTGGAGTCCTTTGACGAAATAAGAATTTTTAAAGTACTTTACTGAGAACTTACTACTGAGAGGCTTTAGACATATCACTCAGCTCTCCAGAGAAAGACACAGACTCTGCCTAGCTCAGCCTGGAAAAAGGGAAGACAGTGCCTAGTAATTAAGATAGGATAGCGAATAATAATAATAATGATAATAATACCTATCCTAGACTGATTGCCTATTACATGTCTAGACATTATGATACATACATCGTTAAAGTTAAAACTTAACAACATCTCTATGAGATGAAAGCATTATTATCAACCTCATTTGCAGACGGGAGACTGTGGCACAGAAAAGTAAAGTGACTTTGAACCCAGTGCAGGCACCCAGGAGCCAATCCCTTGCTTTAAACTTCTGCTCTTGACCATGATGGAACACTATTTTTGTCAAACTCAGTTTAAAGCCTAAAATTAATAATATGTTCTATTTAATAAGGACCTAGTCTAGCTAAATATGGCCCTAAAAGGTTTCCAGATCAGAAGGAGGAGGCAAGGCATTTGAGGAACAGTGAACAATTGTGGGAGGCAGTCTGACCTCGTACTTAATCTTAGGCAACATCCCTTAGCTGAGGACAAGGGTTTGAGAGGGACTCATGAGAGCTGTAGGCCCCTAGCATTCCCAGCAGCTGGGAAAACAAGTGCTTTGGTCCTGGTGGGGGAGGTTACTGGGGCTGCTCCACACTCATGAGAGTCCACTTTTTCTCTTGTCCATATTCCCTTGTTTCATATATTAAGTTCTAAGGAAAGTTCCACCAGGATTTCATTGGGCCCCTTCTGATAGAAACTTATAAGAGGAAGGTTAGTGTCATAAACCACAACCCCTGACACCACAGTTGTTCCTGAAACTATAATCTGCATTATCATCTTCCTCTTCCATGCATTCCCCCCATCCCCTTTTAGAGACCTGTCATCCTCAATTTGTACCTCTGTTATTGAGTAGAGTTTACCTGTTCTAGTAACCCAGACCCTTATCCCATTTCTGTCCATAAGCAGGTGACCCAGCTTCAAAATCCCATAGTAGAGTTTCTCAGGCTGCTCTTGGTACCAACCGTTTGGTGGTTAGGTTCCCTGAGAAGTAGGGTTCTGGGATGGAGCTGAGCACGCAGGAGAATACTCTTGCAATGAACACATGTGAGGGAGTAGAGAAAGCATCATGGGCAAAGGGAGAAGTTGAACTGCAAAGCAGTTGCAACAAAGTCCTTAGCCAACCCTACAGGAATTTGGATGGTCCTTCAAAGTCATCCCCACATCAACTTGTCATTGGATGTGGCCTGGCCCCAGTGGACACAGCTCTCTTCATCTGAGAGCTGCTGATCAACATTTGCAAGTGCTTCAGTGCTGGAGGGAGCGACCCGGGCAGACCACCCACCCTGACATCCACTATAAAGATTAATGCCTTAGCTCTGAGTTGCAGCAATCCAGAAGAAGAACATTTGCATTGGAAATTGTTGGGTGGCATTGGGAAGGGCAGACTTCTGGAAGGGATTTGGGGCTTATGCAGGTGGAGAAATACTTCCTTACTATGAGATTTCATCAGTTATTCATCAAGATGTCAGTAATTATAAGATGGATTCCAATTTCATTAAAAATTTATATGTTACTAAAGAAATAAAAAATATCATTGTGAAACACAATGTCACATGTAAGAAGCATCTCAAGTTCAGAGTTGGGATGCGAATAAATGTGAATAAAATCCCCTCCCTCTTAGAATTGATGATATATGGTAAGTGTTAACGTGCATCCTCTCCTCGAACATATACACACACACACAAGCACACACAAGAAAATGCGGTGTTTCCCATGGTCTTAGTGGATGTTGCCAAAATGGCCGTAAAGAAGGAAAGGAAGGCTTGTGGGCATCGCCATTCCCAGTGAAGAGGCCCAGATAAAGCAGCAGTCATGTGCTATCCTACATTGCACCTTGTATCTGGATGTGTGTGGGTCAGGCAGCACACACATCCCATTGGGTGACCGGTGGTTGCTGTCCACGGGAAGGAAAAAAAGCATTCAGGGAAAATATTCAGGCCAGAGGAGACCACACCTGCCCACTCAAGAACCCTGCTCCGCTCCTAGGTGGTCATGTCTGTATTTGGCCATTCTGCCTTTCACATACTTTAACCCTGGGACAGCAACAAGGAGAAAGGGAGCCTTCATTCTTCCCCTTAACCCATCCCATTTTCCCTGTCACCACTAATGCATGAAGACCAGCACAGGGAAGAAATAAAGAGAATATTCAGGAAGGATGAAGTTCACCACTTCAAAACAAGGCACGGTCCATTCTCACCCCACTCACATGGCAGGCTCTACCCTCCCACCCCCACCCACTCACTGTACAGCCAACAGTTCTTTCTCCAACCATCCAAACAGCTCTTGCAACGCGGCTTCCTTCATGGAACCTTTTACAATGACCTGAAAGAGGAGTGACATCCTGGGTCTCTTCCTGTCTGAACTCCCGCAGAGGACTCTTCACTCACATTTCCCACTTACATGCACTTACGTCCTCACCCGAACAATTATGGACTTTTTTTTTGGTAGCATTTGCCTGGGGTTTGCCTTGGTTAGATCCCACACCTGCTGACACGTGACCATGGTGTCCCTTTCCCACACTGTCACCAACACAGAGAAAGAACTGGGTGGCGCAAAGCCCAACGTGGACAGGGAGCCTCTCTCCAGCCACGGCAGCTGCTGGTGGCGAAGAGTCCCGGACGGGAGATGTACAGTGAGGTCTCCAAGTAATCGCAAGAGGTGGATTCTAGATAAGGCAGTAGGGTTTTCCCAGCAGCCCTGAAAGGTGGGGGGACGTTCTGCTCAGGGTTGCTCAAATAGTTCAGAGACGTGGGGAGAACGCGAGAGCATCAGTCTTTATCAGGCACTAGAGGGCGCCATAGTCTTGAGTGACTGAGGCTCTCCAGGAAGTGCTTGTCTCTAAGCCTCCTCACCTTGAAGCCCCAAGAAGGGGAAGTCTCAAAGCCTAACGTCCCAGAGCTGCACTGGACATTAGGACATCAGCATTAGTGCATGTCTGCGCTATCAGATGGACTATTCCAAAACGTGCAATGGACCAGGATGTATGTCACTGCTGGAGATTTTCAAAGGCAATATCCCCGTGATTTTAAAAAATACTATCTTTAACAATGATAATACCAACCTATTTGCATACTGTTTACTCTGTGCCAGGCACTGTTGTAAGTACTTTGTATGCATTAGCGTATTCAATCCCCCCAATAGCCCTGAGAGTTTATGTATAATGTACACGTGGAGAAACAGAGGGAGAGATGTGCAGAGATTGGCCCAAGATCACACAGCTAGTAAGTGGAGGGGCCAGGATTCAAATCCAGGAATCCATCCTGGAGAACTACTCATAGTGATTATAGTCAATACTGACTATGATAACAATAATGTTGGCTCTTAAACAACACCCATTTGAATTGCACGAGTCCAACTCTAGGAGGTACAGTATGGTATTATAAATGTATTTTTTCTTCCTTTTGATTTTCTTTCTTTTTTAAAAAAAGATTTTATTTATTTATTTGAAAGAGAGAGAGAGCGTGGGCAGGAGCAGGGGGGAGGGGCAGAGGGAGAGGGAGAAGCAGACTCCCCGCTGAGCAGGGAGCCTGATGTAGGACTCGCTCCCAGGACCCTGGGATCAATGACGCAAGCTGAAGGCAGACACTTAACCTACTGAACCATCCAGGAGCCCCTTCCTTATGATTTTCTTAATACCATTTCTTTTCTCTAGCCTACTGTATTGTAAGAATACAGCATATAATACATATGACCTATAAAATATGTATTAATTGACTATGTTTGGTAAGGCTTCCAGTGAATGATAGGCTATTAGTTCAGTTTGGCGGGAGTCGAAAGTTATATGTGGATTTTTGTGTGGGGGCTGGCAATCAAACCCCTACATTGTTCAAGGGTCAGCTATTAGATTAATATGCAATATATAGTGATTATACAATTCTAAACTTCAAAGTTGCTGAGACACTAGATCTTGTTCTCACCACAGGAAGGAAGTAATAATTATGTGACATGATAGAGGTGTTTGCTATGCCGTGGCGGGAATCATATTGCGGTATACAAATGTATCAGATCAACACGTCGTACACCTTAAACTTTCACAACGTAATATGTCAATTATATCTCAATTTAAAAAAAGCAAATCTTGGGGCGCCTGGGTGGCACAGCAGTTAAGCGTCTGCCTTCAGCTCAGGGCGTGATCCCGGCGTTATGGGATCGAGCCCCACATCAGGCTCCTCCACTGTGAGCCTGCTTCTTCCTCTCCCACTCCCCCTGCTTGTGTTCCCTCTCTCGCTGGCTGTCTCTATCTCTGTCGAATGAATAAATAAATAAAATCTTTAAAAAAAAATAATATAAAATAAAAAAAGCAAATCTTCAAACCCAGCTTCGGAGTCTGGACTATCTACCCCATTCTACATGTCAACACAGGCACTACGCACTCAATTGCCACGTTTCTTGTCAGAAGTAAAAATAAATTTCCTCCAGCTCCCCTTGGTTAAGCAACTGCTATGTCAACACTCCTTCTGACCAAAACTGCTTTCCGAGCACTCCCCGAATCCAGCCCCTCTCCTTCACCTCCGCCCGAGACTTCCTGACCATGAGGTGGAATTTTAACTGACTGCACCAGCCTCAGCAACAGCTTCCCGTTTTTGTTTTTGTTTTGAGAGTGGGGAGAGGCAGAGAGAGAATCTCAAGCGGACTCCACGCTCAGCTCAGAGCCCGATGCAGGGCTTGATCCCAGGACCCTGAGATCACAACCTGAGCAGAAACTAAGTCTGATGCTTAAGTGACTGAGCCACCCACGTGCCCCTGACAGCTTCCGACTGCCATGCTTCTAAACACAATTGGTAAAATCTCTCTTGGATTTCCACAAACTGTTGGTTCACATATCTTTAACTCCTGCTCTAAAGCAGTGGGGAAGGAAACCCAGTGAAAGTGACAAATTCTATTCAATGACAGCATTGCGCTTGAACTAATTAACTTCACAAAATTCTCCCCTTGCCTACATGGAATATTAAAGAAAGAATTAGATTTTAAATGAATCAGACATCATAATGTCCTGGGATTTTTTTGTTTACCAAAAGATAGCATATTTAAATGTCTTCCTTCCTGTCTTATGTTGTTCATGAAGATTTATGAAATGGATCCACAATTAAATGAACTTGGATTGAATCTAAACTTGATTCCCTTTTTGATGCTACCAGTAGCACCTCACTGTGGGACCTCACCCCAGAGTTTCCTCTCTGTGGAGCAACAGAGAGCTGCTTCTACCTAAGAGATCATTGCTGGAAAAGTTGTGGGTAAATTAGACTTTGGCAAATTTAATGCCATATTCAGTGCATTTGGAGGGAATCTTTCTATTGCAAGGAGCATTATGGTTATAAAAAGAGGAAGACTTATTTTATTCTTATCGTTTGGTTCCAGTTTATACATATGGGATTTTTTGATGGTGTTTGGGCCAAGTCACATCTCTGCAGGCACCCTGGCTCTGAGAACACCCAATTATTTCCTGAGACCAGGGATATATGACAAAGTATGACAACTGCTAGATCTAGGGAATGTGGCAGAGTCAGAATGCTTGGGTTCCAGTCCCGACTCCAGTCCTGGTCAAGCTGTGAGAGCTTGGGCCAGTTACTTAACCCTTCTGTGCCTCAGTTTCCTCCTCAACAAAATGGGGGTAATCACAGTACCTACTTCATAACAGGGGAGCGGTTATAAGAACTGAAAGAGTGACCACATCTATAGCATACTTTTTTTTCATAATCTTTTTTTTTTAATTTTATTTATTTATTCGACAGAGATAGAGACAGCCAGCGAGAGAGGGAACACAAGCAAGGGGAGTGGGAGAGGAAGAAGCAGGCTCATAGCAGAGGAGCCTGATGTGGGACTCGATCCCATAACGGCGGGATCACTCCCTGAGCTGAAGACAGACGCTCAACCGCTGTGCGACGCAGGCACCCCCACATCTATAGCATTCTTAACCACACTGGTGTTGACTACACGCTCGGTAAATATACGCGTCATTAGTTAAGTGCATTTTATTCTAACCACCACCGCTATTCCCAAGAGTGCTTAATTGTCCTGGGGGAGCAGGGGTGGGGGAACTAAAGTTTTTGCTCTTAGAAGGCACAAGCAGAATCTGGAATGAAAGGAAAGCAGCTCTCTCAGAGTTCTTGTGTCTAACATCGTCACAGCCAGGTACCCAGCTGTGGCTCGGAACTCAAGAGAGAGCTAGTAAAGCAATGCAAGAGAAAATGTTCAGTAACAACAGCAGCTTCCAACTGTTGCTTCTGAGGGGTAAGGCCATTCTAGAAATGCTTGAAAAAGAAGTCCTGCTGTTTGTACCCAAGCATCATTTGGCAGCCAGATCTTCCTTCGGGGTCCAAACACCAGATGTATTTGTACACGAGCCACCCTCAACCTGTGCAGTCTAATCAGGTGGTCTGTGGCCTCCAATCCTGCTTAATGGAAGCCAGCCAGCACCCATGCATCCCCTTTAGTCGACCGAAAAGCCTGGGGGGTGGTAGAAAGGGATAGAGAGAACCGCTGAAGTCATGAGTCGCAAGGCTGTGGGTTATTTTCCTGACACCAGAGTGAGAGAACCCCAAGAAGATCACTTGTTGAAATCGTGCGTACCTGTGAGACGGGGGAAGAAAAGAAAGAGAAGGCTGAACATAAAGATAGGGCAGGGTGGGTAGAGCAGGCTGTGCTCCCCTCGTTGGTCACGTGCAGACGTTGCCTAAGGAGCAAGGTTAGGAATCTCGCTGTCATCCCAACGAAGAAGAGAGCTGAGCTGCAGCTGAGGCAGCCCCAGCAGCAAGAACTGCACGGGGTTCTTGGAAGATACTGGATCAGAGTTTGCAGAGCTAAGGGGTGGGGAGCCCCTTACCCGTCCCACTCCCAAAGGACTGCATCCAAGCCTGCCTCACACAGGGCTTTCAGGGACAGTCAGTGAGACTCAGAGAAGAAGCAGAGCTGAAAGAGGACTCTGACAGGTGGCTGTCAAGGGCAGACTGGGTGCACAGGAAAGAGTATTCAGAGGTTACTTGAACTTTGAAATTAATATTCCATTTATTAAAAAATCCAGCTCTTTCTGCAGCTTTTAAATTCAGCTTACATATCTTATTGTTCTATTTATAGTTCTAGCAATCACGAACAATAGCTTTTTAAGGGGCCTTTGATTAGCATTAGGTCTCATTTACAAACTGAGTTTAACTTCTTCAAATATTTTAAGTTGCATTTATACATTAAATTATTAAATATACTTAATTTTCCTTTAAGTTCCCCAGATGTTTGATTTAACAAAAAAACATCTTCCCTATGTGCTTGAAGAACACAGATCTAATCAACTAAACTTATAAAAAGATAAAACTTAAGACTTCTTAAATGCTGTAATGCAAATATTAATACCTAATAAGATTTCTAGTTCAAATTAATTACTCAATTAACCACTTTGAATTAGAATCACAAGATTGACCTGCTACTCTTTTTTTTAAGATTTTATTTTATTTTTATTTTTTTAAAGATTTTATTTATTTATTTGACAGAGAGAGACACAGCCAGCAAGAGAGGGAACATAAGCAGGGGGAGTGGGAGAGGAAGAAGCAGGATCCCAGCAGAGCAGGGAGCCCGCTGTGGGGCTTGATCCCAGGGCCCTGGGATCAGGCCCTGGGCTGAAGGCCGATGCTTAACAACTGAGCCACCCAGGTGCCCCTAAAGATTTTACTTTTAAGTCATCTCTACACCCAGCATGGGGCTTGAACTCATGACCCTGAGATCAACAGTCACATGCTCCACTGACTGAGCCAGCCAGGCATCCCTGACCTTCTTCTCTTACAGGCCAGATTCTCTTAAACAATGCAAATAGCTGGAATACAAATACGTATAGATTCCTTACAAAAATATTATATTAGGGGTTTAATTTTCATGAACATTTGAATACTTAATTGTCAATGTTCTCAAGGCTAAAAATGTGCTTCCTCACTTGATAATTCAGTCATCCAACAACTTAGGAAGATACCTTCTCAGTCATTAAGATGGAAGATAATCAGGTTTCAGGACAAAAACACATAACCGTCTGAGCCCCACCATCCAGGGCCCAGGCCACTGAGATGTGTTTGAATTCCCCCTCCACACAATCTCCCACCCCAGCTGCTTCTGTACTTGACTATATTTGTATTTATTTAGCCCTTAAGATACTTATATGCACTCCTGCCTAGTTCTTCTTCTTAGGCCACAAAACTCTTACATCTGTAAGAGCTCATCAAATGGGTTAATTAATGGATATCCAATTGAATTCTGGATATCTCTTACAGTTTGGTCTGTCCCTAAACTCACCACCTCCAAGATCATTCCAGGTACAGTGGCCAGCAACCTAGGAGGACCCTTGCCCTCTCTCCGATTCCTGCCTCTCAATCCCAATCCCCATTAAGCTGAAACTAGGAGAGGAAGGAGAGGGAGAGAGATCCCCCCCACCAGATCATTGAGACTGCAGGTCGGAATCAAGCTGGAGAGAGGGATGGGCGTCTTAAACTGAACTGACCTGGTCTTCATTATAACTGAAAACGCATGGAAAACTATGGGGTTTGCCTGAGGGATCAGTAAAGGGAGGGAAAGGGGGACTGAGCACAGGCGAGTTGGAGACAGTGACGAGAAACAATCATGTTTGATGTTCATATGTCTTGAGTTCAAATTGTTCAACAAACATGCAGCATTTGAGCAAAGACAGCTTATTTTTTATGAAGCCTGAAGAAGTGTCTGGCTCTGATTGTTTCTGACTCTTGTTGGAATGTGTGGCCCCTTGGGGTGCCGGTGGGGGGACTCAGTGAGTTAAGCATCTGCCTGCGGCTCAGGTCACGATCCCGGGGTCCTGGGATGGAGCCCCGTGTCCATCGGGCTCCCTGCTCAGCGGAGAGCCTGCTAGCCTGCTTCTCCCTCACCTTCTCCCTCTGCCTTTCCCCCTCGCTCGTGCTCTCTCTCTCTTTCTCTCAAAATAAATAAAACCTTAAAAAAAAAAAAGTGTGGACCCTTTATCTTCCACGTCTTCTTTGAGTCCCAGTTGCTAATTCTGGAGCAAAAAGAAAAACCCCCTTTAGCATCCCGTTATGCTCATCTTCTGAGTGATCTCTGTCCAGAATTCGTAGTTTCTCGTGTCATCTTCAGGCCATTCTTGTGTCTTCATGTGGCTTCACCCCCATGGCCCTGTTTTCATGTCTGGGGTCCCTGATGAGTCCACCATATTTCTCAACTGCTGCACAAAGATTCGTAAACTATCTTGGATGTAGGTCTCTTGCCAGGGCCTCTGAGAAGAGGGAAGCTGCCATCATGCCTTCCCCTTTCCAAGAGCTTACTTTTACATTTTCTATTTAGTTGCTTTGGAGAGAGCAGGCACCATGATGAGAAAACCAGCCAGCAGGAATCTGGACGAACCACCGAGGCCCAGGGCTGAAGGCTGCTTTTACGATCCCTGCCCCAGGCTCTGAGGCCAGAGTAGGCCCTCTCCAGGCTCTAGGCTCAAGTGAAGCCCCACCACCCCACCACATCTGTGCATCCAAAGTGAGGGACACACTCAGGCAGGGAACCAAAGTGAGGAGCTCAGGGGAGGAAATTAAAATCCTTTGGTTGTAGTGAATTAAGTCATTGCAGCACTCAGAGGCAGCCATTCATATCATCCAGGAAGCCCTGAATAAATGTTTCAGTAATGAGGCATGCAGAAAGGAGCTTGTCACCTGTGATAGCCTTTCAGCAAAGAGTTTGATTTAAGGTTGGTATCAGAGCATGAACCATGTTAAAATACAATTACAAAAGAAACTGGAATTTCATTAGTGAATTTTCAAGGAACAGCTTGGAACTGAGGAGGCTGGTGAGAGCCGATAGGTGTTGGCAGAGAGGCAAGGGGGAGAAGAAGAGGCGGTGAGTGATGGGAGAAGCCACTTGGTCCTCTGGGGCCACATTGGGAGGGGAGGTGGAGACGCTGGCTTCAGGGAGAGGGAGAGAGAAGATGACTTCCTCCTTTGAGTTGAGATTCGTGACCCTCCAGGGGATCTGGAACTTTCGCCTCCTACAAGAGTGACCAACAGAATATCTGCAACCCTGGGTCCCCTGTGTTCCCACCACCTCCTACTTCTTTGTTAAGAGGACCCCGACTGGCTGAAGAAAATCCCATTTCTGGGGAGTTGGGGTCGAAGAGAATTGGACAACTGGAGGATGAAGTCCCAGACGTACCGTTTACTCTCAGTGTGACCACAAAGGTACCAGTAATTTATTAGCATGTCATGAAATCTCCTGAATTTTCATTTCCCGCCCATTATACAGAGGAACCAGGCATGTAGCAGGTGCTCAGGGAACAATACAAGGCTGATCATCTCTTGGTTCTCAGTGGGAAGATTAAATCAGTGGTCACGAAAGTGGGGAGTACATACTGCCCAAGTGTGCAAGATGCCCCATAGGGCTGTGAGAAGAAAATATTAGAATTTCCATTAATATGTACTTTTTATCTAAAACAAATAAAAACAAAAGGGAGTTTTACTCATTTTTATTTGATATATTAACAGCACTGCCTACTAACCTAGGCTTAGGGAAGTGGCTAACACACATAGTAAGCATTATAGATGGTTTTCTTATAATTATATAATTTGTGTGTGTGCTGGGGGGTGAGCACAAAATTACTTTTTTCTTTTTAAACGTTTTTTTAAATATTTTATTCATTTATGTGTGAGAGAGATAGAGCACAAGCAGGAGGAGGGGCAGTGGGAGAGGGAGAAGCAGGCTCCCCGCTGAGCAGGGAGCCCTATATGGGTCTGGGTCCCAGGACCCCGGGATCATGCCCTGAGCCCAAGCTCCTCAAAATTACTTTTTTATTTTTTTTTTATTTTTTATTTTTTTTAAAGATTTTATTTATTTACTTGACAGAGATAGAGACAGCCAGCGAGAGGGAACACAAGCAGAGGGAGTGGGGGAGGAAGAAGCAGGCTCATAGCAGAGGAGCCTGACGTGGGGCTCGGATCCCACAACACCAGGATCACGCCCTGAGCCGAAGGCAGACGCTTAACCGCTGTGCCACCCAGGCGCCCCCTCAAAATTACTTTTTTAAAGAAAGATTTTATTTATTTATTTGACAGAGAGAGAGAGCGCGCACGAGGGAGCACAAGCAGGGGCCGTGGAAGAGGGAGAGGGAGAAGCAGTCTCCCCGCTGAGCAGCGTGTCCGAAAGAGCAAAAGAATTAAATAAGGGGAGATCTCATTTGGACTGGGGTATCCAGAGCGGACACTCAGTGTTTATTCAGAGAGACTTCTGTCTACCTCTCTCTTCACTCACCGGCTAGAACTTCTCAGCTGTGATCTCTACAGGGCAGAGGCCCAGCTCTGCGTCATTCTCCTAGTCTGAAAGCAGTCTGGGGGTTTCTATTCCTTTGGAAAGCATGAGAGGCAGTTGCTTTCCTTTGGGAACAGAGGACATCTTCCACATGTCACTCCCTGCCCCTCCCCTCAGGCCCTAGTGCTGGGGTGGGGGGCAGTTAGCTCATGGGTTTAGTCCCACACAGATGAGTGTCTTTCAACACACAGCTTTGTACTAGGTGATCTGATGGAAGCTCAGAATCAGACAGGATTTCAGATGCTGGCCAAGATGAAGATGGCATTAGCTCTCCATAGCTCCACAGCCCACTGATTACAGTGAAAAACTCTAAACACAGTTCAAAAACCCAACTGCTTGAGGACTTGGAAAAGTTCACATTAGCAGGCACATTAGGTTGGGATGTTAAAAGGTGAAGAATAACCAGAAAGGGGAGAGCTTTGAGGATATCTGTCTGCTTTTGTCTCTCAGCTTTGAGCAAAGGGCAGCCCCATTGTGGATCTGGGCAGCAAAAGCTGTAAGAGAAAACAACACATCAAAAGGTGTGGTATGTGTCTAAAGCAGTGCTTACGGGGAAATTTAAAGCATTAAATAGTTACATAGAAAAGAAGAAAAGTCTCAAATTATATAAGCGTATACTTGAAAAAAGCAGGAAAAAAAAGGAGCTAATTGAACCCAAAGCAAAAGGAGGGAAATAATAGAGACAAAAGCAGCAATCAATGAAACTGAAATGAGAAAACCAACAGAAAGTATCAATGAAACCAAACACTAGTTCTTAAAAAGATCAATAAAATTGATAAATTTCTAGCCACGCTACTAAAGAAAAAAAAGCACAGATTATCAATATCGGGAGTGAAAGGGAGGACATCACTACAGATCCCATGTATATTAAAAGGATAATATGGGAAGATTATGACAACTTTATACCCATAATTTTGAAACCTTAGCTGAAACAAAGCAATTAGTTGAAAGATACAAAACTCATTCAAAATAAATAATCTGAATAATTCCCCCTCTATTAAAGAAATTGAATTTGTAATTAAACCTTTCCAACAAAGAAACTCCAGGCCTAGGTGGCTTACTCAGTGAATTTTACCAAACATTTAGGAAAGATATTATACTAATGCCATATAATATTTTCCAGAAATTTGAAGAAGTGAGAAATTTTGCAACTCCTATTATGAGGCCAGTGTTATACTAACATCAAAACCAGACAAAAATATTTTAAGAAAAGAAAGTACAGATTAATATATCTCATGATCTGGCACATACAAACAAGACCCTCACCACGACAGTATCAAAGCAATTCCAGTGATAAATGAAGGATAATATGTCATGACCAAGTGGAATTTACCCCAGGAAAGTAAAACTGGTTCAGCTTTCAAAAAATCAAACAATGTGATGGGGCACCTGGGTGGCTCAGTCGGTTAAGCATCTGCCTTTAGCTTAGGTCATGATCTTGGGGTCCTGGGATCAAACCCCGTATTGGGCTCCCTGCTCAGCAGGGAGTCTGCTTCTCCCTCTTCCTCTGCCATTTCCCCTGCTTGTGCTCTCTCTCTCTGTCAAATAAATAAATAAATAAATAAATAAATAATCTTTAAAAAAATATCAAGCAATGTGGTGCACCACATTAAGAGACTAAGGAAGAAAAATCATGATTATCTCAGTAGAGGCAGAAAAAACATTTGACAAAATGTATTGTCTGTTTATAATAAAAACTCTCCGTGAACTAGGAGTGGAAGTAAAACTTACTGAACTTGATAAATGAAATCTATAAAACACACCTACAACTAATATAGTATATGATGATGAAAGGCTGAGCGCTTTCTCCCTAAGATCAGAAACAAGGAAAACGTGTCTGGCTCTTACAATTCCTAGAAAGACCTACAGATTGAAAAAGAAGAATTAAAACTCTCTACTTATAGATCACAGGATTAGATACACAGAAAATCCCGAGTGATACACCAAAACACTCTTAGATTTAATAAGTGAGTTCAGCAGGATCACAGAATACAAGACCAACATACGAAAATCAGTAGTATTTCAATGTACCAACAACAACCATGTGGAAACTGAAATAAAAACACAGTGCCAATTGTAATCACTCCAAAACCAATGAAATTCTTAGGTATAAATTGAACAAAACATGTACAGAGTCTGTGTGCTAAAAATGACAAAATACTGATGAAAAAAATCATGAAGACCTGGGTAAACAGAGAGATATGCTTCCTGCCTTTTATCAGAGTCTTTTTCCATGTTTGCCTCCCTCCCTCCACTTGGGGTGCATTGAAGGTGAAGAGGGTAGAAGGGGGAGACACAAGGGGCCTCTAGCAATAACCTGTGTCTGTTTCCATCAGTGACAATTTACGTTAGATTCCACTGATCTTGTTCTTCCCACCCTAAACCATTCGTGAACTCACACACATGGTACTGATAGCCTTTTCTAGTTAATGTTTCTGGAATTCATTAATTTAGCAAATACTGGGCATCTACCAGGAATGGTGCACAATGCTTTGGATACAGAAAAACAGACACGATACCTCTCAAAAGACCCAATAATTTTTTTTTAGACGATCCAGAGCCTACTGCAAAAGATCTAATCGCATGACCTCAATAGAGATCAACAGAACAAACCCCAGTTTAGATAGGTACAGGTGAAAAAGAGGGTTTTCTAGAAAAATTAGCCAAAATCTCTGCTTCCTTTGGAGGTTAATATATTTAGCAAAAATATCACAGCCGTTTCCTTCTATACTGACTCTGAGACCTGTGGATTTGCTGTTCCTTTCTTAACTAGTTTCCCATGGGTATTCGGGGTCTGGTGGGTCTGTCTCAGCAGTCCTCTGAGAACCCATACACAGACTGGGGCAGGTCAGCTCAAGAATATGCTGGCTCATTCTTTACCTACCAATCAAATGGTACTCCAAGGACATCGTGGGAACACAGGCATCTTGGAAGAAACGCTGGGCCAAAATGTTACCCAGACCCAGCTCAGACTCCGTGGGATAGGAGACAAGGAGGATCAATTAGATCTTGACTCAAAACTTCCCATCTCTTATCTCCTCTGTGATTTGGTCCAGTTCTGTATGCCCACTGGAACCTCAAATTCCTTTCTAAGATGGGGATTTAAAACCAAACCAAACCAAACCAAACCAAACGCTTACTTTCATGGGGATATGGGAACATTGAATAGATGAAACACCAATCAGAGTTGTAGAGCATATCATATGAACTCAAGAAAGGTTAGATTTCTCCCTCCCACACTCAGCTTTTCAGATATGGACGAGCTACTCTGGGACTCCTCGCCAAGTTCAGAGAGATCCGAGCTTCCCTTGAAAGGTCCAGGGAAGCCTTGCACCTCCAAAATTTCTCCTCAATCAGACCAGTTTAGATACAAACCTACAAATCTCATCTTACTCATTTCAACCCACCCCTCTCTTCGGCCCAAGTGAGTTCCCAGCGTCCTGCCCTCCCTGGTCTCCTAACTTCTCTAGCCAGGCATTCAGTACATGACATTCCAGGCCAGCACCAGTATGGCTGCCATATGCATGCCAAGGCTTTCCACCTGCCTCAGGGATGGCTCTAGGCCTGGGGTGAGGACCGCCTTCCAAGTTGCATCAAGTTATATGGTCTCTAGTAAAATATGGTGCCCATAAATTCAGTTAGTCTCCAAGTGGAAGGAAAGACAAGGCCATCAAGCTCTTGGACTTAACTTCATGTGTGATGTTGTAGTAACTCTTCCTTGAAATAAATAAAAAAGCTACGGGCCCCAAAGAGTTGTCCTCACCCTGTATCCCAGCCCTAACTGGGCTAATTGTATCTTCTTTGTGTCCCACAGGCTCATTCTGGGAATCTATGTATCATTGCACTGAACTCCCTAGATCCTAGGTCTGTTTATGGGCTGTGTCACCCAGCCTGTGTCATCCAGAAGAATGTGAGTCCTTCTTGGCTCGGACAACACCTTATGTGTTCAGTAGCCAGCACGTACATGTCATGGGTACCCCACAGATGTTTGTTAAAGGAGTGAAATAGTCCCCCCAGATGAATGAGAATCTCCTCCTGTAAGTGTGTCGTCTAAACATTGCACCTCTGTGCTCACGGGCCCAGCATTTCCCCATGGTGCAACACATGGATGGGGCTGCCTGAATAATTCCACAGGATCAAGTAGCTGCCTTCTGGGCTTTTCTCTTAAATGCAGCCTGCTATCAAGGCTGTTAATACTGTTTCCCTGGGTGTACCACAGAGGATGCCAAGCTCTATTAGTCTAAGGTGTTTGCTTCGTGTAACAACTTGCTTTTTAATGAGCTTGTTTATCTCACCATCTTGGACGCTAATATTGTTGAGGGTGAAGCATGCTGATTGACTGCTACCAAGCAAAGGCGAGACTCTCCAAGGAGAGCATCAAATGCGTGCTCTATGTGAACAATTAGTCAACAACGAAGCTCTCTTTCCAAAGAAAAAAAGAAAACAGAGGGAAAGGAGAAGAAGAAAGAAAGGGAAAGGTATGGCTTTAAGAGGAACAATAGAATAGTAAGTTGAGAGTTGTTCCGATTTCCTTCTCTGAGCTTCTGCCAGGGTCTAACTAAATCGATTCTCTCAAAGTCTCCCTTACAGGTTGAGCTCAGGCGTCTGCGGGGCTGCGGGCTCACCTCTGAGCCACCCACTCTCCAGGGGCAAATGCACTCTGAACACAAAGGCAAGGTGGAAGGATGAACCTTCCAGCCTTATCAGCACTTCCCTTGCTACACTGTAATGGGAGTTTTCACCACGGGAGTCTGGGTCCTGAAATGCAGCACTTCCCTCAGAGAACGGCTTCGGTGCTGGCTACTGTCTGTGCTGGCTGCCCCCGCCCACGTGCCTCCCCTCTGCCCCACTCCGCTGCCCCCCACAGGCCACCTCTGCACCGCTGCCCCCCACAGGCCACCTCTGCACCACTGCCCCCCACAGGCCACCTCTGCACCGCCGGGCCCAGGCTCCCTGGCCTGTGGCTTCTGCTGGATCTGGCCACCAGTCAGCCTTGGGGGATTGGAGGGGTGGAAAGACAGAGAGGGGCCAGGCTCTCCTGCCTCCCCCCTGCCTGCTCCCAGGGCTGCAGCTCCTCTGGGCCCCCCTGCCTCCCGGCTGCCTTTCCAGCTCCAGGGACACCAGCTCTTTGAGTCCTCGGCACATGGCTGCCTCCCACGGTGGCTAATCTCTGGATGCCTCACCTTATCTTGTCTGTCGCTTGAACCCTGCCCACATCTCTTTAAATAGTCCTTCCATTCAAAATTCTTATTTTGAGTCATCTGGGATGAATACCTATACAACTTACTGTCTGGAATCGAAGACGCCCACTGTCCAGACAAGAAAGCTGAGACTCAGAGGCTCAGTCACTTATCCAAGGCCACAAAGGCTTTTTGCAAGGGGAAAAAAAAAAGAAAGCATATTGGAAAAATAACACATCGATCTAGGAAACTAAAAAACTCCAATCATTCTCTGTCCTCTTTTCTCTCAAAGCTCTTGAGCAGATAAGAAGCGTTGGGAACAAAGC
The DNA here is from genome assembly GCF_002007445.2 of Ailuropoda melanoleuca. NCBI lineage: Eukaryota > Metazoa > Chordata > Mammalia > Carnivora > Ursidae > Ailuropoda > Ailuropoda melanoleuca. The sequence continues at coordinate 119,590,395 of NC_048225.1, forward strand.
ACAGAAGGAGACATGGCACTGCCGTGTGTCCTCCATTGTGACAGGCAGGGAGGCAGGGTGTGGGTTACAGATGCAGCCATTTAGAAGAATCATCTGTATGAGAATGACCTCGTTTTTTTGCCCCCCGAAGATCTTTGAAGCAACATCATCAGCTGGGGGATGGTGGCAGGGATTGGAGGGGAAAAAGGAAGGTATAAAATAGTAATCTCAGAGAGTAGGAAGCAGAATTTGTACATTTAGGAAAACATAGTTGGATTGTCTGGCCAGTGCACAGTATTCTTCTGAGATTTATAGTCATAAACCAGAGGAAGTTGAGCAAGCAGAGTTGTACGTGTATTTTTCTTCTCTTTCTCCTTCTTTCCTTCCTCCCTCTCCCCTCCCCTCCCTCCCCTCCTCCCTCCTTCCCTTCCTTCCTTCCTCCCTCCTCCCTCCCTCCCTCCTTTCCTCCCTCCCTCCTTCTCTTCTTTCCTTCCTTTTAATAAGGGTCAGCTTCTCCAGTGTGGGCACAGAGTAGATGTGGAACTTTGCCAGCTGATTACCATAGGGGATGGGGAGAGAAGTGAAGTTTTAAAGGAATGGCAGCAGCACTAGAATATGGAATTCAGGTGAAGAGGAAATGAATACATGAAGGTAAGATCAGTGGAAAACCTCGTATGGTCAATGGATTGATGATCTTACTGGGGCCGAAGATTAATACTTGAGTAAATTAGCTGAAAAGATAGAACTTTGTGCTTGAAGTCAAGATTTCGGATGTCCTTGTTATCCCCCATGTCTTATTCTTTTTTTTTTTTTTTAAGATTTTATTTATTTATTCGATAGAGATAGCCAGCGAGAGAGGGAACACAAGCAGGGGGAGTAGGAGAGGAAGAAGCAGGCTCATAGTGGAAGAGCCTGATGTGGGGCTCGATCCCATAACGCCAGGATCACGCCCTGAGCCGAAGGCAGAAGCTTAACCGCTGTGCCACCCAGGCGCCCCATTGCCAAAAGCCCCGCTGAACCGCTGTTTCCGCCCGGTTTCGAACCGGGGACCTTTCGCGTGTTAGGCGAACGTGATAACCACTACACTACGGAAACCCGGCTCATGTCTTATTCTTGTTTTTATCCTTAGCATTCAGCGCAGGGCTTGGCATATAGCCAGCAGCACTAGAATGAAGTTTGCAAAAGTAGATGAATTGTCAGTCTCAGGAGAAGCCAAGATGTGGAAGGGGAACGACAGTTTGTCTCTGCTATCTATTTATTTAATAAGGATATTGCCTTTCTCCTTCCCGGGTTCAATCTCCCTCCCTCTCCCCCACCATCCCAACCCCCATGCACACGTGCGCGTACACAGACACACACACAAACACAAGCAATACTCCAGTGACACTGATCTGCTTTCAACTTCCCTGAACCTCTGACCTCTGCTGTCTTGTTTCAACCTGCCCTGTTGGGCCTAAAATACTGTGCCTCTGCTCCTTGATCTGCCTGTGGTAAGGTCCCATTACATTTTCTCAGTGAAAGTTTTCTGAAGTCCTTCAGCCAAAATAGCACCGCTTCCCCCATTCCAATGCCCGATCATTGGTGCCTTTGTTACAGTGTTTGCCTCCTTTTGCCATGATGACCTACTTAGTCGTCTTTGCTACTTGACCGTAAGATCCTTGAGGGGAGTGTCCGAGTCTGATTCGGTTTTCTGCTGTTGTGGAGTCCATAGCAGAAACTCCATCCACCTTCGCTGAATAAATAAATGAAGAAACGGAGTTCTCCAAAGAAAGGCACCATCTAAGCAAATGATAAGTTAACCAGGTCCAGGCTTAGGGTAAAGGAGAAAATACAGCTAATGAATAGTGAGCTGCTCTTGAGCTCAGAGAATCAAAGGAAATCCCTTTATTTATCAGTAGAGATGGAAACAGAAATTACTGACTTGAAGAATCCTTCTGTTAGGTTAGCATTTCCATGATGACAGAATAGAAAAAGTCGTGGCCCTCTGCTCCTCTATGTTCCTCCAGCTGCTTCTAGACCTCTGGCCATGACTGATCTACGAGTGTTGGCTTGATATATTAAGGTTGATAAAACAACAATAACGACAGCTAACACTTGTATGATGTTTAATTATTAGGTGCTTTTCACACTGGTCCCACTTACTTCCCACCATGCTGTGAAGTTTTATTTATAATGCCCATGTTTTAAAAAAGATTTTATTTATTTATTTATTTGATAGAGATAGAGGCAGCCAGCGAGAGAGGGAACACAAGCAGGGGGAGTGGGAGAGGAAGAAGCAGGTTCATAGCGGAGGAGCCCGATGTGGGGCTCAATCCCACAACGCCGGGATCATGCCCTGAGCCGAAGGCAGACGCTTAACCGCTGTGCCACCCAGGCGCCCCAATATAATGCCCATTTTTATAGGCAAACAGATTGAGGTAGAAAGGGATTGTGTTATTTGTCTGAGGATACACAGCTAGTCGATTGGCAAAGTAAAATCTTAATTTCAAATCCTTTGAATGCAAATCTCATACCCTTTTGATTTTTAAAAAAGATTTATTTATTTGAGAGAGAGAGAGAGAGCATGTGAACAGGAGGAGGGGCACAGGGAGAGAGATAATCTCAAGCAGACTCCTTACTGAATGTGGAGCCCAAGGTGGGGCTCTACCTCCTGACCCTGAGATCATGACCTGAGCTGAAACCAAGAGTTTGATGCTTAACTGACTGAGCCACTCAGACACCCCTCATACTCTTTCGATTTTATTATTTCCTAAAGAATCTCTAAGACTATACAGAAAGATGGATCTTGCCCTGAATTTCATGCCAGAGCATCAGAAAATGGCTACCCACAGGAAGTGGGTTGACACAAAGCCCGAGAACCCAGGCATCTTGTCTCTCAATTCAGAGCATCCTCCACCAAAACACAGCACTCCCCTGGGCGGTAAGAGATGGAAACCCAGCCATCTTTCCATTCTCAGTATTCTGTTCTTCATTAGCAAAAGGACGCATACCCCGGGTTATGGGCTAATCCACTAAAAATGGGCTAATTTGGGAAACTATCACTTCCACAGAGAAAGTGGCTCCTACTCAAGGAAAATTGGTCACATAAAAGAGATCCTTAGGAGAGAATCCTTCTGAGGTCAGAGGGGAGCGGATATCCCAGCTTCTTGAGTCTGGAGAGTTATGGGGGTGAGAGCCTTAGTTTAGAAGTCTTACATGGGGTAGGATCAAAGACGTTTAAAAAGAGAAAGGATGGGGGCAAATAGAGCCTTGAAAATCCTGCAGCAATTTTTTTTTTTAAGAGGAAGCATGGTCTCATGTGAAGAAGAAAAAGAAAACAGATAGATGTAAAACTTCATTTTCAGGAGGCAGACACCTGCACATAAAGAAGTAAGACCAGGAAGTTCACTCAGTGTCTCGGTTCCTACATCTATAAAATGGGATGTGACTGTCTTTCCCTGCCTAACTGAGGGATTATTTTCAGGATCCAACAGGATCATATGGTAATCTTAATGTATTAAAGGCAACCAAAGATTGCCTGGGGACCACTAGTCACCATCTGTGCCATGGGTCCCCGCCCCTGATTAATGTGATGGTGTCCCTCCAACCAAGGACCCAAGAATATTCTCAAGAATGTACGTGATTCTACAAAAAGTTTTAAATTTTGCATTTATATCTTGATGGTAATCTAAAGATATATTAATTTAAGCATTTAAAAAAATTTTTTTTGAAGAAAACCTCATGACCTAATCCTGCCCCTTGATCTCTGTGTTCACATGTGTAGGTGTGTGTGTGATGGCTTTCCTGGCTCCTCCTCCTCTCCTTGACTTCTCAAAGTGGGAGTGTCCCTGTCCTCACACTGTTGGTGCCTCTGACTTTGCTCGTTGATCTTCTTCTCTTCTTCATTTATATTCACTCCCTTAGTGATCTCACCCAATCGCGTGGCTTTAACTCTCATATATAAGCTGACAACCCTCAAATGTAAAACTCTGGCCCAGGCCTCTTTCCTGAACATCAGCGGACTGCCTACTCAATATTTCTACTTGGATGTTGGGTGGGATGGCCACATATCCTGGTTGGGCTGGGTCAGTCCTGGATGATTTTTTTAAGATTTTATTCATTTAAGAGAGACAGAGAGAGTCCATGCCTGAGAAAGACCATGACTCAGGGGAGGAAGGGCAGAGGGAGAGGGAGAAGCAGACTCCCCGCTGAGCAGGGGAGGAGCCACCCAGGTGCCCTTGTCCTAGATGAATCTTGTTGTTCCAGCATGATCATTAATATTGTCTCCTTTCTCCTCCATACTCAAAAGTATCCTCGTTTGGACAATAAATTGTATGATCACCCTGCCAATGGGCTGCCCACTCTGAGCTAAACTCCTGATCTCCACAAAACTTCCCTGCTCACTAGTCTCCCTATTTCAGTCAAGGGAGGGCAGCTCGATCCATCCGGTTGTTCAAGCCAAAGCCTCTGAGCTCCTCTCTTCTCTTCATTCCACATTTAAACCAAAGGGAAATCCTTCCACTTTTCAACACACAGGCAGACACTGACCACTCGTTCTACCTCTGCTGTGGCCATGCCCGTCTGAACCACCATGATCCTTCTCCCACATCACTGCAGAAGGCTTCCACTCCAGCCTCCCACCTCATTCATAGCCTAACGTCAACACAAAGCCAGAGCGGTAGAAATGAAGGGCAAGTCAGGTCATGTCATGCCTCAGCTCAAGTCCTCCAATGAGATCCCATTTCTCTCTGAGTAAAAGCCAGAGTCCTTCCAATGGCCCATGTGGGCTACAAGATCTGACTTCTGTATGTTTCTGACCACTACTGTCCCCCATTGCTCACGCCCATCTGGCCCTGCCTGCCTCCTTACCAGGCATGTGCACACTCAGGCCTGGCTTTTTCTTCTCTCTGGCTACTCCTCACCTCTTGGAAGTCTTTGCTCAAATTCAACTTTCTCAATGAGCCTAATGGCACCACTCTGTTTAAAACTGCAACACCCATGGGGCACCTGGGTGGCTCAGTTGGTGAGGCGTCTACTTTTGGCTTAGGTTGTCATGATCCCAGGTGCTGGGATTGAGTCCTGCATCAGGCTCCCTGTTCAGCGGGGAGTCTGCTTCTCCTTCTGACTCTGCCCCTGGCTTGTGTTCTCTCTCTCAAATGAATAAATAAAATCTTAAAAAAAAAAAAAAACAACCACAACACCCAGCGATATCCCTTCTCCTGACTCCCTAACTCACCTACCTTGTCTTTTTTCCCTTTGTAGCACTTATGAATTGCTCACACATGATATACTTTACACATTAATTCACCTTCTTGCTTATCGTCTTCCCATTACACTGTAAGCTCCACAAGGGTAGGGTCATTTTTTCCCCCCGTTTTGTTCGGTGATGTAGTCTGATCACTAGAACAGTCCCTGGAATATAGTAGGTGCCCAGTAAATTGATTTTGAATGAATTCATTTTGGTGACAATAATATTTTATTTGTCCTCACCAGAGAAGAAAATAATTTGGTAAGATATATTATAAAAATAATGTCTTTCTATCGAACAGGAAGTATATGATGTCATAGGGTATGTGTTTCACACTGGTCTGAATTTTAAAACATAGTGAAAAAAAGGTGTCACCACATGGCCAGTGAGAGCACCAGTGGGGTGGACTCAGAATGGTCCCTTAGCACTCAGTCCCGTAGTCACACTTACATAATAATTATTACTAATAGTAACATCAATCACATTAGTTTCACAAACCAACACCATCCATCACATTAAATTAATGCCCATTTGAATTGTGTTGTATCTTAGCCTCATTTAGATTTAATTAATAGACTTGCTTTGGTTTTATAATTCAATAGGAATTAATAAGTATAAGGAGTGTATAGCTGCTTTCAAGTCTATTTGTTATTGAAGTTAAAACACTTGCAAAATAATGTGAGTTAGTCCTAAGGATCTGCAGAAGGTTTTCTTCCTCTAAAAAAGACCTATATAGTATTGAATTTTAGAAAAAGATGGATTTAGAACATACTTGAACTTTTTAGGGCTTCATGGATCAGAGTGACCGCAACCCTTCCTCTGTCCGGATGTGCGGCAGACTCGACGCACTGGTCCTTCGCTCTCCCAGGGGAGCCAAGCTCGTTACCACTCTTGTCTCCTGCAGCTCAGTGATTTCCATCATTAGCCCCTCAATTGCCATTAAATGCCCACCCTGTGCCAGGCAGCGATCCAGGTGCTGGCCATACGAGCATGAAGATGATGCGGGTCTGCTTCTTTTAACACCCTTGTCAGCATCGTCTAATTCCTGATACGTAAACAGCGTTCTGTACATCAGGGAATGCTCCAATGCGCCTCTGCTCTCCCAGGCCAGAATGTCAGATGCTGGACCTCCTAGAGAGGAGCTGAATTGTGCAAGGTCATGTGGCTAATAACGTCGGAAGCCAGAACTCAAGGTCCAAGGTGTAACCCTTCACTCTTGAAATTCTAGCTTCTGCTTGCTCCCGGTCGTGTACACACAGCCACGTTTATATGTTAGAGGAAAGTCACATTACAGATCAGGAGGATGAATGCTGGGCTCCTTTCCTTCTAACAGCATCACCTGACACGTGGCGCCAAGCCTGCATTTTTCCGTGGGATCTAATCTGCGGCGCCGCTCGGCCAGAAGCGCCCATCTGCCGTCTGGACGGAGGGTGTCGCTCAGCACCTCAGGGCATCCCACCAGATCCGTTTCTTCCTGGCTTTGGCTCATGCCACCTCTTGTCCCCAGGAAAGCCCTGCGAGAGCGGGGGACCGATTTCACTTGGACGGAGTGGTTTCAGCGTCTGCAACAGTAGGGAGTGACCCTTCCCCAGAGTCAGGTGAGGTCTTGTCCTATCTCCGCATCTCGGGCGGTTCACAATGTCTACATAGACTGCTTCTCCTTTGGTGTTTTCGCCTATCGGCGCACCTGTTAAAAACAGCTAAAAATGGACACTTCACTAACATCTGCATTTGATGTGGGTTTTTTTTTTCTGAATAATGCTTTGCGTCCAGATAGCACTTTTCTCCCAGAGCTTTCTTGGACAAGTTATCTTCATCCTCATTTACTAGATGGGAAAATGGATGAGTAGGGAAGTGCTTTGTCTGATAATAATACACTGAGTCAGGGCGGAATTTCCCAGGAACCGTGGTGTAAGCAAAACCCTTCCATCCCAAGTGCAAGTTCAGAAGAGAGCGCACCCGGCGTGGGGCTACCCATCATGAGGTGTGCGGGAATGACAAGAAATAACACTCAATGTCTGGCTGCCGTTGGCTGGCACGTGTTAGTTGAGCGATAAACGTTTGTACTGTAACCGGTGGGCAAAACACTGTCACGTTCACTATCTCATGACTGCTCTGTGTGGTAAAGTGGAACAGGTCTTCTCAATTCATAGAGAAAACATGGAGGGGCCAGCAGAAAGGTTTCTATCTACAAAACCATGACACTTAGTATTTATTCCATTGCCCTATCAGTCGTGTTGTTGGGATAACAGTCTCCTCAGCAGTAAATGGTAATACTAATAATACTGTTTCAGGAGTTTTGATGAAAATTAGAGACGATCTCTGTAGAGGATCCAGCATAATGCCTGGCTCAGAATAGAGGACTTTTTAATTTAAGAGCCCCTTATATTCAGCAGGGGAAATGAAGTGTGCGGAGTGATGTAGACGGAGTCCGTCGCACAGAACTCATAAATGGCATTGGTGGCCCATAGCAGGGGAAGCTGAGGGCAACAGGAAGGTGGGGAGGGGAATACAATTACAGCCAGGCTTGGGCCAAATGGGGCATCCTCGGACGTTCTCCCCTTTGGTGCTCCCTCCAACTGACATCTATCCACTCTGCAATTCCTTCCATGGTAAACGGGCCCTTCTGTGGTCCACGCTGTTCCTGAGGTTTACATTAGCTCCCCACATCCCTCTTCACACCTCACTCGACCGTCAGGAAGTGACCCTTGGGCTTGGTCTGGTCACCCACTAGGCTGACATCGCAGTGGGCTGATGAGGCTGGGGACCCTCAGGAACCATTCTAGCAGGAAGGGATCCCAGGGTCACTCAGCGTCCAGCAGGAGCTGCGTTGGTATTGGGACTATAAAGATAGTGGAGATACCGTGGCTGGCCTTGAGGAGAGAGATGAGTAAATCAATACCCAAGTGTAGCTTCTTACTGCAGCTGATCGGGACTGACAAATCATTGTGAAAGAGGTGATTTGGATTCACTCTCACGAGCTACTATGAATGAGTTCAGATTTTGTTCCATTTTACAAGGGATATCTAACTTGATCCTGACAACAACCCTGGAATTCTATTCCTCATTTAGAGTTGAGGACTCTGAGGCTTGGTGAGGCTGGGTAGCTTATCCAAGGTTGGACAGTTGGCTAGCAGCAAAACAGAGAGCTAGACCCCCATCCATCCCCTCTTCCTATTATGCTATTCCTGGAAACACAGGTAGTTTCAGGCCCAAGAGCACAGCTTGAATGGAGGGACTTGTGATAATTTTTTTTAAAAAGATGTATTTATTTATTTGAGAGAGAAAAAGAAAGAGGGAGGGAGGGGCAGGGAGAGAGAGGGAATCTCGAGCAGACTCCCCGCTGAGCGTGGAGCCCGGTGCAGGGCTTGATCTCACGACCCCGAGATCATGACCTGAGCTGAAACCAAGAATCAGCCACTTAACCGACTGAGCCCCTCAGGCACCCCTTGTAATAATCTTAGTAATGAACTTGGGAAGCTTTTTATGCATTCTCATCCATGCTTCTTTGCATTCCGCTACTCCTTCCTTAGCCGGCACACGGACCCTCTGCTCCCTGACCCTCTGCCATCAGAACTCCCAAGAGCACCGGCTCTGGAGTCACATAGCCTGGGCACAAATCTCCGCTCACCACTTACTGAGGAAGCAGGTCACTTTATTCACTGTGTGCCTCAGTTTCCTCATCTGAGAAACAAAACAGGAGTTTCCTCACAAGTTACTGTGGAGATACAATGATTTCCTAATAGAAAACTCTTGGCACAATGTCTGACAAGTATTGCAATAATTATTATTATTACTATCTGCAGGGTTCCCACGCTCAGGCACACTCACGATCTCACTAGTCCCCAAGCATGTCTGCGCTGACCATCCCCAGGCCTTCTGCTCAGGGTTCCCCTCAACCAAACTGCCCTTCAGTCTGTCTCAGACTTTTATTTATTGTCATCACATGTCATGGTACCCTGCACACAGTAAGTCCTCAATAACTGTCGTTGAATTAAATATATGTTAATACTACTAAATATATGGTAAACGAGAGTTTATCCAAAACTCGATTAACCATGCAAAAATCAGAATTTCTTATAGTGTTAGCAGATTGACTGCAAGATGCTGAAATGTTTTCTGAATCAAAGAAAATTTAAATTATGCTCCATCTAGTGAGAACATGGTGTGTTATCTTATATTCTAACCCTTTGAACATTAGTAAGCAATTTACAAAATGTATGGCTTTCATCCCCCATCTTCTCTGCCAAAGAGGAAGCTAACTAGAATTAGTAGTGATAATATCACTTTGAGTTTGAACTTATAATTAACAATGATAACACTCGCATTTGAATTTGAGCTTTTCAAAACGGTCCCCCAGACATCAACTTTCATCCTTTCAAATTTCTCAGCAGCACGGGCTCAGATGACTTCAGGGCAGAGCTGAGCTGAGGAGGAAGGCAGCCGCTTGGGGCATCATCCACAGCAAGAACTAAAACATCAGAAAATTATAACTGAAAGTTCAGGGTCCCACAGCCCTCCCAGAACACTGGAAGGAGCCTGCCAGGGTCCCCTCCCACCAAGGAAGACAGCGCCCTCCAGTGGAAAGGATAAACATTCTTCTTGGCATTGACCTCTGTCTTGTGAAGTTTCTGATACGTGATCTAAGGTTTCACTAGACAACATTCCCCCTTTTTCAGGATAGCCTTGGGAGGCTGGAAGAGTACCGGTCCTTACCACCTCTGCTCCTGAGACAGCTCTGAGAGAATGCCGGTGCGCCTACAGGGTGGGGCCAGCACACTGCCTCTGTCCTGCCTCTGGAAGTTGACTGAGGAGGGACACCGCCATGTTGGGGAAGAAGCCTGGGCCATGGCACTCAACTCAGTCGGAAAGTCTCCAACAGTGCATCAGCCAGTGATGTGATGCCCTTCCTCTTCAACTTTTAACTTCAAGAAGCGAGAGTCAGTCCATGCCTCCTTAAAGTCACCTTCAGCAAAAAAATTAGAATCTTAAACCTATTGGAACTGCCACAACCCAACAATCTTTGGCCACAAATATGTTTCGTTAAAATATGTGTCTCTAGGGGTGCTTGGGTGGCTCAGGCAGTTGGGCTTCGACTCTCAGTTTTGGCTCAGGTCATGATGTCATGGGTGCTAAGCAGGGAGTCTGCTTTGCTCCTTTCCTTCTCCCTCTACCTCTCCTCGGCACCCCCACCTACACATGTGTGCATACTCTCTCTCAAATAAATAAATCTTAAACAAATAAAATAAAATGTGTGTATGCATCCTGCATACTTGTTACAGATCAAACACTATGCGCACCTCTAGGGCAGGGGTAGGGAGAGAGGAGATGCTTATATCCTAACGGAGAAGATGGGTGGGTACACACATCATCTACGAGAGAAATGCACAGAAAGAAATGGGAAATGTGGGGTATGTATGTAACTGTTCAAACCCGATGTTCCAATTCGACACCAATGCGAAGGGGTGGGGAAGAGTGCTTAGAAAGGAATCCTACCCTCTCCCCTGTCCAGGCTGAGAGTAGGTTCTGGGCAGGGAGGAGAAACTGGGGATTGCACGGAGCCATCATATGCTGGCTAGAGCCCAGGAAGCAGCAGGGCCTGGCCCAGGACCAGCCCCATCCTTTCTGACCTATGGAGGGGAGCTCTGTACTGGCACTGGGACCCACTGAAGGATGCATTTCATTTTTGTTTCAGGGGCAATGTCCGTCTGATGGCTGGAAGAGAGAGGGGAAGCCAATACAGTGTTCTCTTTGTACTCACTCCTGCCCTAGGAAGAGGACATTGGGAAGGAAATGCATTGCTGTAGTTGTTTCTCTTGGGAAATACCCCACAGGTGGGCCTTGCCTTAGCAGAGCCACAGGTCGCAGAAGCCACAGGTCTGAACTCCATCTCATAGGACCTGGGCTTCCTAAGATAACTCTTTTGTTTGTCCTATAAATGGTGTCCACTTCCTTCCCTCCTGCACCAGGATAAATGCCTGCCTGCTTCTCTGGGTGCCTCTCTCAGAAGTCATAACGACCAGAAAGCGGGCTTAGGGGAACAGGGGAAGAGGGGCGCAGGAGAGAAAGGAATGTGTACAGCAGTGGACAGCCCCTGTGCTTTCTGAGTTGGAAGGATCTTTGGCAGCTTCTGCTTGATCAAAATTATCCCCGGGGATTCTAGCCATAGCTAGAACTCACTGTGCCGGAAGGATTCTAGGATGTTTGATGGAGTCACTGTGTTCCATGCACCATGATTTCCGCTTGGTGCAAGTCTGTTGCAAAAGCACCTAAGAATATCGTACTGCCATACACAGGGCATGACTGCAAGAGGCACTCAGCTGATATGCTGACACACGCCAGCTCCACGGGCTGTAAAATGTGCCGCTCTTCGGCCGTGCTGCGTGGTTATTGTTCCAAGATCAATGCCGTGGGCAAGGGGAGTCATATTCGCACCAGCAATTCCGGGCAGCTTGCAGGTAGGGAAACTTGTAAGAGGCAAAGGAGGTTATGTGCAACCATTACAAAGTGCTAGTGACAGTCCGCCCAGGTGGTAACCATCACTTTCCAGCACTTACAAACCTTTTACCCTGTTTGGGGAAGTCTTGATGACTCACAGGGCTGCAGCCTGGGAAAGAACTGGAGAATGAGTTCTTTTTTATTTGCCCATGGATTTGTTTTTTCATTCAACCAGTAATTATTGAGTCTTTTACGTATTAAGGAACATTCTAGACACTGTGACCACAAAGAAAATAAGACCTTGTCTCTTCTTTTAACTAGGGGCATCACTGTATTAGTGGGGGGAGATGGAACAAGGTGTAAATAATAACTCTAACAAATTGAGACGCTCACAAGTGTATGGAACCCTCCCTGCTTTATCTCCATAGTCACAACAAGTCTGTGAGGTAGGCAGGAAAATATTATTGTGTTGGAGTCCATCAGGCAAAGACCACTGGGAAGACACTTGTAGTGAGTAAAGTGGGTTATTATTTGCTACAGCAAGGGAAACTATGTACCCCGGGGGCCCCTGGGGTATCTCCACAGAGAGGAATCAGGAAAGAGGTCCTCTCTAAGGTCTTGGGAGCTCAAGTGACTCATAAGATGGGCTTGGCAGGAATCAACGAGAGAGTTGCTGGAACAATCTACCGTCTTGTACTTGGAACACACATCTCTGTTCAGGGTCACCATAAGATCAGTGTATCTGTGGTCTGAACTTGGAACCCACGGGTCTGAAGAGATCAGTGTTAAAGGAGTTGAAGCTTGGTAGCTTGTGATGGACATCACGGTTTCGATTTGGTATATTTGTCTGTTTTGCCAAATCAGAGTGCAGTCCATTTTGGCAAATCGTGGTTTCTTTTCCAGTTCTCAGTACCCTCCCTCCACAGTCCAGCTGCCAGAGGGGAGCTTTTTCTCTCTATCAGCTGTTATGATCATTCTACCAGTAAAGATACTAAGAAGCAGAACTCAATGAAACTATATCATCAGAAATCTCTGCAGAGGCCCAGGCAGACCAGCTCTCCTGACTTTCACTGGGGCACACAGATGACTTTGGCCCAGCAATCGGTTCTAACCATAGCTTCTCTCTTGCTTTCTATTTGCATGGCTTTCCCTCTTGTCTGCCCTACTGCATGAGGGGCGACCCGCCTTACATGTAGCATAGCAAAGGAGAATGAACGGCCCAGCTTCAAAATCTGGGTCCATCTTTCTTGGATGAATGGACTGAGGCAGGCTACCAACCTCTCTGTACCAGGGTATTTCCTCGACTTTATAATGGAAATAATATTAGTATCTCCCTTATAGGGTTATGTGAGGATTTTTCTTAAAGATTTTATTTATTTATTTGATTGAGAGAGAGCAAGAGAGATCATGAGCAGGGGCGAAGGGCAGAGGGAGAAGCAGGCTCCCCACTGAGGAGGGAGCCCCATGGCAGAGACTCCGTCCCAGGCCCCGGGGATCATGACCCAAGCAGAAGAAGGCAGACACTGACCTGACTGAGCCACCCAGGTGCCCCTGTTGTGAGGATTAAATGAGATAATATGCCCAGTGCTTAGAGGAGTGCCTGACGGATAGAAAGTCCCTGACTGAAAAATTATGATTGCTTTCTCATGTCCACTCAACCCCTAGTCCGGTGCCTTGCAAACTGACGGCTGGGGTAGACAGCAGCCCTCCTCAACTTTGTACTTGAGATCTGGAGATCTTGTTAAAATGCAGATTCTCATTCTGCCGGTTGGAGGTGGGACCTGAGATTCTGCGTTTCTCAGGAGCTCCTGGGACCCCATTTTGAACCGGAAGTGGTTCTCAGCATCCGCACTTCCTGAAATGTTGAAATGTGACTGGCCTACCTTTCCCAGATGTCTGTGGCAAACATTCTAGGTTCGAGTAAGATTTGTTGGTGATTCTGACGCTTACCAATGTCTGAGAGCCGCTGGTGTGGAGGGGAGTAACTGGCTGTAGTCAGAAATCTTGGGCCGTGTTCTGGACTTGCCTTTGATCAGGTCTGTGGCCTTGGGCAAGTCTTAATAGCCTCTCATGGAAGCCATTCACTCTCCTAAACCCAGAACGTGACTGTGAATGACCCGAGGTTCAAACAGGGCTCCCGCGTATACTCCTTCTCCATTGCTTCTGTAAAATGGGACAAAGTACATCACCTGGCTCTGCAGGCTGTTGTAAGGTCCTAATCAGATAGTGTAAAAACCTTTGAAAACTACCAGATAATATGTAATTATGAAGTGCTCAAAATACATGATTATCTAATGATTAAATGCAGAGGTAAAGTACCGTGGGTGTAACTAACATACCTTTGGAAAGCCCAGAATGTTTCTCCACAAAGAGCCATTTGTAACCAGCAATGAATACAGGTTTCCTTCCTGGCTGTAGACTTTTTCCTTCCGGAGTGGATGTCTGATCATGATTGCTTCCTGAAGATGTAGGATATTTTATTTTGGCACTGTTAATAGATCGATGAGGAAAACAGCTATGCAGGTAAAACACCGCATTCATTCCCAGGTGCAAGTACCTTGTATTTTTCATATTTTCCCACCTTTTAAACTCTGTTACATGGTTGGGAATTCGCTGAGACACCCAAAGTTGATGGAGGCCGCCATTCTTACCTTAATATCTGGCCCTTCCGACACACTGGGTATTTATGTGTGAGGCTTTTTATCCGGTTCCAACACACTCACCAGCTGGTACTGTCTATAATTAGGCGGACCTACTCGTGAATATGACTCAGTCACTCCCACCTCAATCACGAAATATTAATTGAGAAGGATAAGGGGAGTTTTATTTTTTGTTTGTATGCTCAGCAAATTCCCCCCAAAATTTAATAGCTATTACTAAATGCCTCTTTTTAAAAAAATATTTTATTTATTTATCTGAGAGAAAGAGAGAGCGAGTGAGAGAGCACAAGCAGGGGGAGCAGCAGAGGGAGAGCGGAAAGCAGACTCCCCGATGAGCTGGGAGCCGGATGCGGGGCTCCATCCCAGGACCCTGGGATCATGACCTGAGCCGAAGGCAGACGCTTCACCTCATGAGACACCCAGGCGCCCCTTACTGAATGCCTCTTAAGTCCAAGACACAATGCTTTCTGTACACCCTCCCCTGGCCACAAATCTACCTGGGCTAACCCAAAGTATGTGTCTCCCGGCCAAACCACATGTCTTGTATTAGACTAATTTTCAAATATAGCCATCCCATGTAACCTTAACTAACCAGCCCAAATCAAAGAATCCCAGCAGAGACAGAATATCGTGGTGGAAACGACCCTGAACCCATCAACAGGAGACCCGCTACTAACCAGCTCCATGACATTCCCCCTGAGAGGGCCATTTGACCACAAAGCCTCATTTCCATTTTCTGCCAAGTGCGAATGTTGAGAGGGTCTTATAATGTCTCCTCCCTTTCTCACAGTCTATGGGGTGCTCCTTTAGACGCCCTGGGTGGATGTGGCTATGCACGCTCCTATGGCA
Organism: Ailuropoda melanoleuca; assembly: GCF_002007445.2. NCBI lineage: Eukaryota > Metazoa > Chordata > Mammalia > Carnivora > Ursidae > Ailuropoda > Ailuropoda melanoleuca. Next base: position 119,605,548 of record NC_048225.1, read on the forward strand.
TGTCCCCACATACCCGCTTACCCTGACTCCTCTTCCTATCACCTGCACCGTGTGCAAACGTCTGGAAGGCAGATGCTACAGCCATGCTGCTTTTGAAATACCCTCCACGGGACACAGCCTCAGGGAGCTCTCCCTTTCTATAGCTGTCACCTGGCAAACTGTCTCTTTCCATTTCTAACAAGAAATGGAAACCCAAGAAACCAACATTCGCTCCTGCTAAGCATCTGTGTTGCCTTATGGCTGATCTCACTAGTCTGACGGCTCTGTGGTATAGGCCCCTCGTGAGCTGAGAAAGACTCTGAGAAGTGTCCTGCCACCATTTTCAGAGAAAAGCTACCATCCCACAGACTGTCCTCAAGTAAAGAAAACAGGAGAGGAAGCAGCGCTGAGCCCCATCTCACTCTTCAGTGACACAGCTGGCTGTTGGTGACAGCACTCACGTCAACATTAGCGCCCATATGTGCAATCACAGCATGTGTGTCTGTCACAGAAAGTCCCATGTAGCCTCCTTCCCCTTAGGAGGAAACCAAAGCCCTGAGACAGGAGGAGATATGTCCAAGGTCATCCATCTATTTAGGGACATGGTATTTAAGATCTACCCTTTCCCAGTACTCCAAGAGTTTGCATTCCAAGTACAGAAAGAAAATGTGGCAATACCAGACATTGGTGGCCAAGACAGCTGTTCGGAGAGCTTTCCTCCAAGATATCTCTGTCAGGAAGCGAATGCATCATGTTACAAGGTTGAGAGTATAGAAACATTATCAGATGCAGACAGTGAACTTGGATGGGGACAAGTGCCGTGGAGAACACCCAGGGAAAACTGCCCAAACAGAATACGCTGCAGAAATATTACACACAATAGAATATTCTGACTTGTTATGTGCACACCCGGCAGAGAAATATTATAGTCTTAGGGGTCCAGAAACGGAACATGAGTCAGCAGCACGACGATATTGTTTAATAAAGCAAGAATGGAATTCGGAAGGCAACAGAGGCATAGAACATTATACTCAGCACATTTGAGCATTCTCGCTCTTTTTTATTATTCTCTAATTGTATCTTGTGTCTAAGTCTTGTCTCCCCAATGAGATTAAAGGCTCCCGAAGGACAGAGGCTAGTTTTGATTTTTCCCTTGTATCTTTTTACCACTCGCAAGAGAATATATGGAAAGAGTGGTGGGGGAGGGAGGGAGAGTTTTGAAATCTTAAGAGAGAGCCGGTGATGTTCTGGGATTCTATAATTCCAGAAGGAATTTGCTCATAAGACACAGACATGGAAAAATGGGGTGTAAAACCAATATTAAAAGTTTGTTTAACATAAGCTTGTATGAGAGTTGAGAGAAGAGACAGTGACAGTAGCAGCTGTCCTTCCCTTAGTTCCTGTTCAGCTACACTGAACGCCCATGATCTGTAATCCTCCCAGTGACCCTGTAGGCAGGTTTTAGTAGCCCCATCTCACAGCTAAGAAAACTAAGACTCAGGAAACTTACCCCTGCTCATGATCATAAAACCACCAAGGGACTGAGTTAGAATTAGAACCCAGGGCTGCCCAGCTCTGGATTCCAAGGCCTTCCTTGGTATGTCATCCAGAGAATGGAAAACATGTGTGTCCTCTCTCTGCTGGGACCGAGAAACAGCCCTCACACAGCAAGACGACGTCCCGCCATGTGAGGGTGACACCCTGCCAGCCAGGAGAGTGTCCTGGACAGGGTCAGCAGCTCGGCCTCACAGCTGTGGAGGTTGTGATGTGAGCATGTGGGATCCGGTGCAGAAAAAGCCACAGCGGCTGGGGCTCGGCCACCTCTACCTGACGTGCAAGAGTCAGAAGAAGGTGCCCTGGAGAGATCTAGCTCCGTGTCTGTTGGGGTCCCTTCTGTGTCCTTTCGCTGACTCATCCCGCTGCTCTCTGTGATGGACCTCAGTCACTGCCCTTCTTGTTGTAATGAAATAAGAGACCTTATAACAAGCATCCCCTCTGTAAGTTGCAGAGAGAAACAAGCAAGGAAAGATGCCTGTCACAGCAAAAACAGTGGACAGCAAAAGAACAAAATGCGAAGTATTGGACTTGTTGTTTTCTTGTTCCTTCCCCTATAATCCTCTGAATTTTCCAGGTTTTCAAAATAAAAATGCTCCTTTCATAACTAGATGAAATACGACACACATTTAAAATAAAGACGGAAAAATAATACACAAATGTAGAAATAAAGAAAATACCCACGAGAGGTTTCTAGGAAAACACAGACAATGGCTATTTCTCTTCAATTACCACCTGTTCTAGTGCTCCCCACTGGTGAGCGATCCTCCTAATTTGATTCCGGCCTTGTGATTGGAAACATCTTTCTCCCATGCCATAAATTAAAGCCAGCAAGCAAACATAAAGAAAAACATTTTTTACAGATTTATTATATTATTTATTTTAGAAAGAGAAAAAGAGAGAGAGCTAGGGGGAAGGGGAGGGGGAGAGGGAAAATCTCAAGCAGACTCCCCACTGATGTGCAGCCCAACGAGGGGCTCCATCTCATGACCCTGAGATCATGACCTGAGCTGAAACCAAGAGCTGATGCTTAACTGACCGCACCACCCAGACGCCCCAAGAAAAAAAAATTTTTTTTAATGTCAACAAAGTGCATGAGAGGTAAGGGTGACTAACATAGCAGTAGCCTTTGGAATCCAGAAACAGGCAGTATGCCAAGTGGTGATCACAGAGATAGCGAGTCAGGCAAAGGTGCTTCCTCCCCCTGGAATGTGAGCCGGGCTGGCTAGGACGCCGGCACACCCAGGAGAGCAGTATCGGATTCCATTTTTCGGTGATGCTGGCAAGTCTGGGGCAGAAGAGTCGCACCTCTACACTGTTAACACAAAGCAGAGAACAACGCTCCAGGCAACAAGAGAGGCAGTGACAGCCAAATAGCAGAGTCTGGACTCCCCTCCTTTCCCCATTTCTCAGTTATGCGAATCTGGTCTCGGAAGGATCTTTTCGGGTGCAACCAATTTCTCCTTCAACCCCAAATTCCTGGAAGATGTTCTAGAGAAATTTAGCAGATACTCCTTACAACCGAGAGATCTGAGGGAAGGGTGAAGAGGCAGCTCTGGTTGGTTCTCTGAGATGGAAGGGTCACAGGCCATGAAATCATGGACAAGTGTCACTGAACAGAATCTTAGCGTGGAGCCTAAAAAGGGCAGATTCTGATGCTGTGGGTCTGCGATGGGACAGAGATTCTGCCTGCAGAAGAGGTTGATGATGCTGGTCTGAGGCCCACAGTTTGAGCAGCAAGGTACTGGAGATCATCTGGTTCTCAGATGGGACATTTCTTCTTGAGTGTCCATCTTTGATGAAGACGGATTGACTGTGGAGGTAGAGCCGGTTTTGAGATTGTGAAGAATGTGAAGCAGCCTTCAAGACCCAGAGACAAAGTTCAGTCATCAGTTCGCCATGCCCGGTATGAATGACAAAGGGCCAGTTTCATGATCCTTGAGCTATTTCTGTTCCTCATTCCTAGAATAGTTGACACAGACATTTTCCTGCAATAAATATGCTTCACCCGGATATTTTCTGGAAGGCTAGCTAGAGGTGGCTGTGGTGTTATGAAGAAAGAATGTATCTTGGAGTCAGAAGTCCTGGATATGGCTCCCAGTTTATCTTTCTGAGTCTCTCTGGGCCTCAGTTTCTTCTTCTGTAAAGTAAGGATAATAAATCCTCCCCGGCAGGGTGTTAGGGAGATTCCATTTAATTAGAGACTGGGTAAACGCCATGAAACTACACAAATTAAACTTACTATTTTATGTGTTTTTGACAGTCTAGTCCGAGAGACGGAGCACAGACAGGCAAAAGGCCTTAATGATGTTGTTACCTTAAAAGACTATGGGGTGAACTAGGTCTTTGTGTTAAAGAGATTCCAACAGCCAGTTGAGGAGTTGGGCGGAAATGATCCGTGTGAACTTGCAAGAAGTTCATATGGAGCTCGGACGTGAAAGAAAGGAGGGACGCCAATGGATAGGAGGGAATCACAAATTGCTTATGGGATCTAAGTCACTCTTTTTCTCAGCTCTAAAACGGAGATTAAAATAAAACCTCACAGAGCTCTTGAGGATTAAATGAGATGATGTATTTACAAGTGTAGCTCAGCGTCTTATCCACAGTAAGTACTCACTGCTTGATTTTTTTTTCTAACCCTTACTGTTTTTTTTTTTTAATTATTTAAACAGGTAATATAAACTCGTGATTCAAAAACCAAACCAATGTAATAAAGCGTATATGGGCAAGTATTGCTCTCACCTCTCTTCCCTTCCAGCAGATCTCACTTTCCCCTTAGGTGGCTATTCTTAGCAACTTACGTATCTTTTCAGTGTTCCATTATGCAGATATAAGCCAGTACAAATATCTATTCTGATCGCCCCCTTTCCTACCCAAAATGCAATGTAGGATATACACTATTCCACACTGGAGTTTTTCATTTTCTTCTTTTTCATAGACAGAGAACCTTTTCTGGTGTTTTTAGAGCTGAATGGTAGTTTACCGTGTGGGCTTACATAGTTCATTGATCCAGTGTCCCAGTTATGGGAACTTGGATGTCTTCTTACAAACATGCTGCAACAAATCTCTTCTGAATACCCATCATTTTGCCTGTATGTATTTAAATGTATAGGTTCAATTCCCAGAAGGGGAGTAAATGCACTTGTAATTTTGATAAAACTACATTACATTCCTGTCCGTCTTGCCAACAGAGTGCGCGGTCATCATCTGAATGTTGATACCACATTTACCACTTACTCCACTAAATTCTTTTGTTGATCAGATCTATTTCTGAGCTTTCTGGTGTGTGTTATGGTCTCTGTTTGCCTCTTCAGGTATCATGATCGCTCTGTTTTTATTACTGAGATTGTACAACATACATTATTATCCACAGGAGCTGATTCCTCTTCATCACTCTTTGTTTTCAGATTTTTTCTGACTATCCTTGTTTATTTTTCCACACTAACTTGAGAATCAACTTGCCCCACTCTGGGGAAGGAGAAGGGGAAGGTCTTTGTTATTTCTCTCTTTTTCTTTTTTTGAATTAAATTAAATTAGATTTATAAATGGAGGAGAGCTGACTTCTTTAGGATGCTCGGTCTTCCCATGCAAGAGCAGAGTGCGTCTTTCCATGCGCTGAGTCCTACTTTTGTGTTGTGACATTATTGAGTAACTGACAAGCTAAAAGGCAAGAGGACAAAGGCTAACAAGTTATGATGGCAAAAAGCAAACACATTAACCTGTCCAAAAGCAAAGGAGCCAAAACTCTGAATACTGGGCAAAGTGGTACAAGACAGGATTAAGTCAGGAAGGAAAAAGTGGGAGGAAAAATCACTTTATTCATTATTAGTGCTTTCTATTGGTTGTCTCATCAAATTCTCATTTCACAGATCATAACAATGTAATGGTGAGACCTCTCCCCTGGGATTATTTTATCCAAGAGAGAACACACGCAGCGTACCTGGCGTACCTGGCGTGGTGTGAGCCGCAGAGGAAGGATTCCACACGTGCTGGAGATTATAACGCTGCTGGCTATGGGGGAGGGGGAGGACCAGTTGAAGCTGCCCAGGAAACAATGTGCCCGATGGGTTCTTACACACCCGTAATTCAAACACAGATCAGCCAGTTTCTGAAGCCTGTGTTCTTTTCACTGTACCATTCTGCCTCTAGGGGAGTTAATTTAATTCAGTTCAATAAGTATTTATTAAGTATCTGCTAAAAACAACTTGAATATTATGTTCCATTCCAGAGGTCACACTGGTGAAGGCTCATTCATTTAAAGATAATAGAAGCAAGTTCAACCTCTCTTACGTAGAAAATGTGTAAAGGAAGTATTTATAAGCTAATATAAGCAGTTATGGAAAGGGCTAGAATCAGATTGGCCTCAAGAATGGCCAGCTTCATAGGTATGGAAGCTGTGAGGTTGAGCTCCTCCTTCTTTCTCTCCCTGTGTGTCTCTCTCTCTTCGCTCTTGCTCTGGTTTGGTTCCCTGGCCTGTCCCTTCTTTGTCTCTGCTCCTCGGTGCTTTCTGCTTTCAGACCGGCTGTCCCGGGGGCGGGGGGGGCCGGGCTCACATCCCTGCTTCAGGCTTACATCCTCACATCAAACTCTTTGGTCCGGCTCCAGTCAGAGAACGTCCCAGGAACGCTGGATTGCCCAGGCTTGGTCCCCCTTCTCAGGGCTCTGGCCAGAGGGCTAAGCGTGGGGATTGGCCGCCCCCAACTGAATCATATGGCTGGAGAGGAGGAAGGGGGGCTGTCTGCTTGAGGACCTCTTGGGAGGCTCTTCCCAAGAATATGGGAGCTTTGGGCAGACAGCACAGCAAATGACAATGACAAAAGTAAATTATACTGCAGCCACCTGGTTGGGCTATCATGCAGCCCTTTCAAAGCACGTTTAGTTGGAATGCGATGTAATAACGTGGGAAATGTTTCTGCCGAGAGAATCGATGAAGAAGAGCAGAAAAGCCAGTTGGATGAACACAGCTCTGCAAAGGCCAGAAACAAGAACCTGCCCGCAAAGACGGAATAAAGAACTAAGGCACCGAATGTGACCACGGCTCGTCTCTGCGTGATGTGACCATTAGTGACTTTTCTCCCACCTACTTTCTTTGCTTTATTGTGGTTTCTGTTGTGGTAGCAGTTTACATTTGACCCTAAAACGTGTCTTTCTTGTTAAATTGTTTATTTCAGAGGGGAGGGGGGTGGGGGAATGGGATAGACCGGTGATGGGTAGTAAGGAGGGCACGTATTGCTTGGTGCACTGGGTGTTATACGCAACTAATGAATCATCGAACTTTACATCGGAAACCGGGGATGTACTGTATCGTGACTAACATAATATAATAAAAAATCATTTAAAAAAATTGTTGGGGCGCCTGGGTGGCACAGCGGTTAAGCGTCTGCCTTCGGCTCAGGGCGTGGTCCCGGCGTTGTGGGATTGAGCCCCACATCAGGCTCCTCTGCTGGGAGCCCTGCTTCTTCCTCTCCCACTCCCCCTGCTTGTGTTCCCTCTCTCGCTGGCTGTCTCTGTCTCTGTCAAATAAATAAATTAAAAAATTTAAAAAAATTGTTTATTTCATGTTTACCAAAGTACTGTCCCTTACCGCCCACCTGTGCCCACCAACTACCCTGAGTGCCCTGTGCAGACACATCACAAGGAACTCTCATACTGTTTCTTCTAAATAACATTTTAATTAATTTACTTATAATTCTGTGTCTGGTTTACACAGTTTGGACAGCATCTATTTCTTCATTTCCTTTCCTAGTATTTGAAGATTTAACTCTTTAAAGTCATCCAAACATACTAATGAGCACGTCCTTTCCCCCATTGCCCTTAAATAATTATATGGAAATGCTTATCTAAGGTAGTAGAGGGAGATATTAGTCTGATGAATGATGAAGTGAAGGCAATTTACTGGCAGGCCAAGCATCACTCCTCTTTCTTGCTTTACTCACCTCCTTTGCTGTAAAACACCTTCAAGTAGATCCTTAAAGGATGTGTAGGGGTAAATATTTAGAGTTTTTATAGATCTAAAAATGTCTTTTACCCTCATCCTTGATGAATAGTTTGACTAGACACAGAAGTTTCGATCAAAAGCTGCTGAAGGGAGTCCCCCAGTGACGTCCAGAATCCAGCATTCCTATTGAGAATTCCAGTGTCATCCTTGACTTTGGGACCCACAGTTTTCCTCTCTTTAGAAGACTCTCTTTATCTCTAATGCTCTAAAATTTCAAAATTATATGTCCTCTCCCCCCATGTATTATGTTGGCACTTAATGAGCCCCTTCAAACTGGAGACACCTGCCCTTCAATTCTGAGAAATTTCTGTATTCGTCAGATAATTTCCTTCCATTTTTCTCTGCCCTCTTCTCTGGAAATCTAAGAATAGGAAACATTTTGGGCCAATCTTATCAGTTTACTCATTCTTTCCTGCTGTTGCCCATTTCTTTCATGTTTTATAATATAATCTGGAAGATTTCCAAGGGCCTTTCCACTCCTTAAAATTTTTTTATTACAATATTTTTAATTTCTAGAAGCTCTAACTGCTTTTCTGTTCTTTATCATAGCATTCTGTATTTGGCTTGTGATTACAGTATCTTATCTTTATGAAAATATTCTGTGGTTTTGTTTGTTGAAATCTCTCTGTTCCCTGGAGAACTATGTATTTTCTCCAGGAGGGTTCTTTTTTTCTCGTTTGTTTCTTTGCTGTTTCCTGCCCCCTCCTTTACGTTTAAAGCTTTCCTCAAATATCGGTGATCTTTTACTCTTTGTTCATATTTAATTTGGGGTAGAGGTGATTGTCAACTGTTGAGCTTCTGAATAAGGTGACCAAGGGGTGAGGTAGGCTTCTCACTGGGAGACTCTCAAATGTCAGTGTATGGAAGTTTTTTCTCCCGAGAAGAATTCTTCAATTTCCTGCCTAGGGACAGTGAGCAGAAGATAAAGAGGCAGGGTTCAACATGTTCTGGGAAGGAAGAGGAAGTGGTCCTGAGGATCCCATGGTTCAGTACAAGACTCACTCTTTCCCTTTTTAGCCTCCACCTGTCCCCTTAGGATCTCCCCCTTCCTGGGGGAGGGGCAGATGACGAGGAGACATGTAGTCACCTGGCTGGACATGGTGGGAAGGGAATTTGGGGGGAGGTCTGACCTGTTTGCAAAACAGGTCACAGCCATTTATCTTCTCTTAGGCACCCCAAAAGCTTAGCCTTTACTGTGTTCAGTCTTTCTGAGGTATCTGTTGGGTGAGTGGGTCTCCTTTTCCCCAGATCTCTCTACAGACACTAGAGTATAACTTCTCCACTCTGTTTGGGTGATGAGTTCTCCTCCATTTGCTCTCCATGTATGAAACTCATTGATTTCTGCTCTTTTTATCCTTCCAGGTTAATTCCTTTAAAAAATCACTTCACAGTCACTTTGGTGGACTTTCTGGAGAGGATAAAACAAATTCAGTCCATTTACCTGATTAATGTGAAGTGTCACTTTCTTTGTTTTAAAATGAGCATATACTGTGTTTATACTGGAGAAAATACACTTCAGTTATTTTAAGTGGATAATTTAAAATCAAGAAGGGGAAAGAAAGTCCAAAAACTAGATAGAAAATGGACAAAAGAATTGACATGAGGTTCACATTTAATGTTTACAAATGGTCCTTAAACATGAAAAGATGCCCAATTTTACTCATTACAGGAGAACTGCAATTAAAACTACATCTAGATACCATTTTCCCACCATCTTCTCACCAAAAACATCTCCCCAACGTATAAGAGAATAACAACTGTTGGCAAGGAGATGGGTTAACTGGAACCCTCATATATCACTAGTAGGAATGTACAATTTATAAAATCTTACAAAATGCTTTGGCAGTCTCTTAAAAAATGTTAAATATAAATGTACCACAAGACCCCAGTAATTCTACTCATAGGAACCTACCCAAGAGAAATAGAAATATGTCTGTACAACAACTTATATGTGAGTGCTCATAGCAGCATTATTCATAATAGCCCAGGAGAGGGAACAAACCAAATGTCCATCAACTGGTGAACGGATAAACCAGATGCAATATGTCCGTGCAAAGGAATACTCTTTGACAATAAAAAGGAATGAAGTACTGGGGCGCTGGGTGGCTCAGCCAGTTAAGCATCTGCCTTCGGCTCAGGTTATGATCCCAGCCCTGCATCGGGCTCCCTGATCAGCTGGGAGCCCGCTTCTCCCTCTGCTCCCCCCCCCCATGCTCTCTCTAATAAATAAATAAAATCTTAAAAAAAAGGAACAAAGTACTGATAAATGCTACAATGTGGATGGACCTCAAAAACGTTATGCCAAGTGAAAGAATCCAAACACAATAAGCCACGTACTATATGATTCCATTTATGTGAAATTTCCAAAAAAGGTCAAGTGTATAGAGATAAAAGGTAGATTACTCCTTGGCTGTGGCCGGGAGTGGGAATGAAAGTGACCGAATACAGGCACGCAGTTACTTTTCAGGTGATGGAAATGTTGTAAAATGAGATTGTGGCAAGAGTTGCACAACACGGAACATTAACTTAAAATCATTGACTCGTGCATATAAAACAGGTGAATTCTATGGTATGTAAATTAGATGTCAATAAAGCATGAAAGGAAGGAAGGCAGGGAGGGAAAGAGGGAGGATAAAAGCCCTCGGTTTGAGCACAGTAGAAAGCCAAGAATCCAACCACAAAAGTCATTGCCGATCTAAAGTTTCTGGCTTGAGAAGAAACAAAGAACTAAACAGAAAGAAAAAAAAGTGCTAAATATGCAAACTCCAAGGTTTCAGAGAGGAGAGTGGCTTGGGTTTTTCTTGCTTTGGTCCCCAGGGAATGGATTTATTTAAAATATAATACAAAATCATGTTTGGCTAAATTATAGCAACACAGAATATGCATAATTCAGATTAAACCAGCCCCAGTGTGAGTCAGATAACAAACCATGGGAATTATTAGGCTGGCAAATAAAAGAGATGAATGGTAAAAGAAGTGTCCTTTTTATTCATTTTGAAATAGATCACACACTAACTCCCAGGGAACTAAATGAAATTTTAGAGCTGATTATTGCAATCCACCCGGCTGAAGGTACCGTGTAATCAGAGCTGATTTGACTTTGCCCCCTCTTTGGGGGAGAGGTGTTGAGGAAACTGATAAGCCAACTTTGCCTTGAAATATTATAACTGAAAAAAAATGTAAGAAGTTATTTAGCAATCTAAAGGACAGAAAATCTTCTTGAAAGCTTAGACTCTGCCGAGAATCTGATAGACTGATGCTTATCGCGGCACAACCAGAGGAAATCACCCTGCTGGCCAGTTCCCACCACTTTCACAGGTAGCCCACATCATGACAGAGTCTCTCCAAGACCCTCTTAGGAAGGATGTCACCATCCAATTTTCCTGTTCCGTTAAAATCAGAACTTTTTCTTTAGCTTCAGATGCACTGAATGGCATCAGTAGTTAAGACCAGGACGTCTGGTGTCTGATGACTGGATTCTCAGCAGCTGCAGTCCTTACCAGCTGCATGACCTCAGGGCAGCTACTGCCCTTCCAGTCTTTTCATCTATAACACGGGGATGGCAACAGTCGCTCCTCCTCATCGGAGTGGTCTTCGAGGTTCAGTGAGATAATACAGGCAGAGTGTGTGGACAAGGCTAGACCTGGCGCCTAGTAGGGATTCAGAAATAGACAGAGGCTAGGATTTCTCCCAGAAGAAAAACAGTAAGGGGTGGCTAATAGTTATCACTCCCTACTGCGTGACAGACATTGTGTGCTAGGCACACAGTGGCCATTTAATCGTCTTGACAAGTCACGGAGGTGTTTTGGTCCCCATCTTCAGAGGAGAAAACTGAGGCTCAAGGAAGTGAAGCTCACCAAGTAAGTACCAATTCAGGGATTTGACGCCAGGGCTCTTTTAGACCAAGTGCTAGCCTAGCTCTTAAAAAACAGAATTAAAAATCTAGTCATCAGCCCCTCTACGAGCAGCCCCACCTGACCTTGCAGAACTCTAGTATGAGAATTTAATTCAATAATGTAAGATATTTTGTGCGGGCCCTTTGATGAATAAAGCAGCGGAGAATACAATGATGAGCGGATATGGACCCATGACCTCAATTCGGAGTTTCTGAGGGCGTTGCAGGAAAGAGGCGTGTAAACACATCATGTGTGGATGAGNCAGCAGCCCCACCTGACCTTGCAGAACTCTAGTATGAGAATTTAATCCAATAATGTAAGATATTTTGTGCGGGCCCTTTGATGAATAAAGCAGCGGAGAATACAATGATGAGCGGACATGGGCCATGACCTCAATTCGGAGTTTCTGAGGGCGTTGCAGGAAAGAGGCGTGTAAACACATCATGTGTGGATGAGGCAGAACAGAAAAATGTGCTAAAGAGAAGCATGAGAAAGGGCCGTGGGAGCACAGGGGAGGAAGCAATTAATTCTGGCAGAGCGATAAGGGGGGGACCTCGGGGAGAAGCTGCGAATGAGCCGTGCCTGGAAACTGGCATGGATTTTTGGTTCGTGGAAGAATTAACAGGCATTCGGGGCCTAACAAAGGTGAGGAGCGAAGGTCCTGCGTGTTTGGGGATCACGCAGGTGGCGGGTGAAGGAGACTGCAGGCTACACGGACGAATGTACGAGAAAACGAGGCCGGAAAGCTGGCGGGGCTTAGGGTAGCTCACGGGGGCCCCTGAATGCCTGTTGAAAAGATTGAGCTTTATTAAGAGGTCAACAGGGAGCCCCAGAAAGTTTTACGAAGACAACGCTAGCAGCTGCCTGGAGGACGGCAGGTAAGGCAGACGGAGGCCGGAGAGATGCCAGCGGAGGAGAGGCTGCAAGACAACGGCGCCCATGCGCTTCCTGGCAGCGCTGTTCCCAACAGTCCCCAGCACGAACCTCTGTGCGCATCGCAGACTAAATCTTCTTTTCTGGGCTTCCTCATTGGAAGACGCTGGGGAGGGAGTGGGAGATGAGGGCTGATGCCTCCCGCCCGTCTAATTGCCTTCAGGCCAGGGACTGCCTCGCTGTTTTGCAGAACGTGGTTGCTCCACAGAGGACGCCAGGTGGGGGCAGCTCTGAGACTCCTGCCCTTTCAACCCGAGCCGCAGCCCGCAGTCGAATGTGAGGACACCACTGTGTCCTCAACCTAACACCGTGTCTAGCACACAAGGGGTACCAAGTATTTGTTAAACGAGTGAACGGATGGGTGGAATTACTTTTGAGATTTTATTTGGAAACAAAGACTCGGTGGAAAGAGGAAGAAGGTGAAGGACAGGAGAAAGGAGAAGGCTTGAAGTGCTTCCTCCAAATGAAAATATTTGCCAACTTTCCAGCGATCCCCTGATAGTTTTTAGTTAACCTGGGAGGAAGGCCTTTGTTGTATCAGATCTAAATATTTTTTTTTTAAAGATTTTATTTATTTATTCGACAGAGATAGAGACAGCCAGCGAGAGAGGGAACACAAGCAGGGGGAGTGGGAGAGGAANTTGCCAACTTTCCAGCGATCCCCTGATAGTTTTTAGTTAACCTGGGAGGAAGGCCTTTGTTGTATCAGATCTAAATATTTTATTCCGGAGCATAAGCCCTTTTTTCTCTCCCCCACTCTTGGTAGAGAGGAAGGAGAAATCACCACAATAACCCTTTGCNAAGATCTAAATATTTTATTCCAGAGCATAAGCCCTTTTTTCTCTCCCCCACTCTTGGTAGAGAGGAAGGAGAAATCACCACAATAACCCTTTGCTTGGTGGAGGTGATTTATAAACTTGCTTCTTGTCATTGTTATGGCTGTTGTCTTTATCAAACTACTCGGCAGAGCGTGATTGTATTCTGCAAGCATGATCATTTCCTCCAGGAAAAGATGCAAGGAGGGTGGTGGGGTGGGAGGTTCCCAGGAGGCCAACCCAATGAAGAAATCAAGACAGCAGGGTGTATTGAAAACAGTGCTGCCCGAGAAGCTGGTTCGACCTGCTGTCCAGATCAATCCACTTCGCCTATCTGACCTTGACTAATTTACTTAACTTTTCTAAACATCTGTTTCCTCTACTATTAAGTGAGGATATTAAATAATGCCTACTTTGTTTGATTGTCTTGGAGAGTGAAGCTAAGCTATGCCCAGCACATAGAGGTGCTTAATAAACGGTAACCGTTATTCTAATGAGCGATGACGCAATACACAGAATGGTCTTATCTTCTCCCATCAAAATTAATTTAAAATTTTCTTGAAAAATAACAAGTGATTTAAAATGGAGACAAATGTCCTATACACACACACACACACACACACACACACACACATAATTTGTAAACTCAACATTTAGAAGAAATCTAGGTTGTCTTAGAACACTTGAGAATCATTATTTGGCAGTGCCCAAGAAAACCTAGAATGTAGGGATTGAAAATGAAGATGGAAATCCTACAGCAGGTGGGTTCCTAATTTTAGCCTCTGGAGATATATTACCATAACAGCCTCAGTACCCAAACTTGAAAGGAGGGCTGAGGAATGTTGAAGTCATGGTATCGTTCATTCCCTCATTCATTCGAGTACTTACCCAGTGCCAGCCTGATGAACTGCTGCCCCTGAAAAGTGAGAGGCCCCCCAGGAAGAAGAGATCCCAGCTACCATGGGCACCTCTGACTAGTTCAAACAAATGAGAAATTGTGGACAATGAAGAACCATCTAAAACAGCCAACATTCTAGGTAAAATTGTTAAACTCTGGCAGTCAGGACTCTTTTCTCTTCCTGCTCTTTTTGTGGCATTCTCTGGTAGATCAAATACGTGGCCCCATTCTCTACCCCTCCGTGCCTCCACGGCCCCTGTCAGTGTCCTCTCAAGCAGACACAAGCGTGGCAGAAACTTGAGAAGAACTTGGAAGCAAAGGCTTCCCATCTCAAGATAGGAGAAGAACTGCTCAGACGGGGACCAGGAGGAAGATGGCATGTGACAAAGTTGGCTCGAGTGGATCCCCCTGTGAATTAGCCCGACCCAACTTGACATAGTCACCCAGCCAAGTGCAGCTGAGATCAGCCAACATGCAGATCAATGAAGATAAATGACTGTTGTCCTATAAATTTGAGGGCAATTAGTCACACACCATGTTTGTGGCCATAGCTAACATACACACACTATTCCCTGAAGAGAAATTCTGCTCTGCAGAAAAATATCTGAAATGCATTCAAATTAAAGCTTGACACGTGTCTGCTAAAGCTTAAAAAATAACCTCACATAAAAGCCACACATTTAAACTGGGAACAATGACTTTAGTTAGAACAGTGACTTTCTCTACGTGTGTGTGAAGGATGCCAGGAGGGATATGCAGCACAGAATGCTCTCCTCAAAGGGAATCTTTCCTAGGAACCCAATGTGAAAAACTGATTTTTAAAATCCAGAAATTTGCTTGAAGATGAGATATCCTCTCCTGGCCCCTAAGGCACAGTCCCCAAACGCCAGAGCAGTATGAGGACAGTCGTAAAGTTATAAGCCTAGGTGGGATTTTTATTTTAATTTTTTTAAAAACATTTTATTTATTTATTTGTCAGAGAGAGAGAGAGAGAGTGAGCACACAGGCAGGGGGAGCCACAGGCAGAGGGAGAAGCAGGCTTCCCACTGAACAGGGAGCCTGATGTGGGGCTGGATCCCAGGACCCTGGGATCATGACCTGAGCTGAAGACAGATGCTTAACCGACTGAGCCACCCAGGCATCCCTATTTTAATTTTTAATGGTAGAAGAATCATCAACTCTGATTGGACTATGCAGAATGAGGCTTTGGATGGTCTTTAGGTCTGAATCTTCTGGACGTACCACCTGGATGGCAAGGAACATGGGAGCAGGAGTTGCTGGTTCTCAAGAGACCTTACACAGTAAATTATGGTGATGGGTTATTAATTAAAACACAGCTGGCGAGTTTATATACAGTTATAAGGAGAAGTTCAAGTTCAGTCTTCAAGCCCCCTTATTCTACAGTCGATTAAGGGATTGAGTGAATAAACACTATTTCTTGTAACAAGCATGTTTTATAAGATTTTGTAACAAACTTCACGGCTAAAAGTTATATCCCTAGTGGTTAAACAAAAACTTTGTAGATAAAACTTAGTAGTTGCTGCTCCTTTACCTCTTCCTCTTTGTTTTTCCTTTCCATTTCCCCCCAGATTCAGTCCTAACGCTCTGGATGCCACTCAGTGGAGCAGAGCAAGGTAGGTGTTCGTGCTAGAGGGCCATAAGGGGTCGACTTCAGAGATCTGGAGTGGGGTGTCAATGTCAAACAGGTGTCACGCAGGGGAGTGTCCCGGCATGGGGTGTGGAAGCCCACATAGGGTGAGAAGGGCATCCATGCATGGGGATAGCCTGCCACGAGGGATCAGAACCCAAAAAGAAAGAGGAGGACATCAGTGCAGAAGGGCAGCCTCGCATGGAATGGCAGGGCCTGAGTATGGTGACAAGGGCACCCATGCCTGGAGGAGGCTGGCCGTATGCAAGTTGTCAGAAGGTGGCCTGGTGTGAAAGTTTGAAATCATTGAGAACAGTGTCCAGAGACTTGGCTTAGGGGTTCAGAGCCGAAGTAGGATGGGAAGCCGTCTACATGAAGGGCAAGGGAATGGTCTAGTGTTGAAGTCCAGAGTGTCCATGTGGTGGGGGAGGGGCCAGCACGTGGAATCAGAGCCCAGGCAGGGAAGGGGGCCTCCAGGAAGATGGGCATCTGGCCTGGAGTGTCAGCACCCACAGCAAGCGAGGAAGGCATCTCCATGCTTGGGAGCTGCCTCAGCAAAGGCAAGATGAGGCCAATATCCATGTAGGGAGGGGGGCTGGCATGGGGTGTCATAGCCCCAAAATAGTGAGAAGGATGTCCAAAGAGGGGTAGTCTGGCACAGGGTCTCAGAACTCAAATGGGGTGAAGAGAACATCTTTATGGAAAGGGGGGCGGCAGAATTGGAAAACTGATATAAGAAGGGAATTGATGATGTAAGTAGGTATATTAAAGGTCATGGGAGCCAGGTTTTCATGTGGAGGTGAAAGGAAGGAATAACAGGTACTGGAAGGAAGAAAACAAGACTCAGCTCAGTAGTGTTTGATGGGAATTAGAGTTATCAGGATGAACTCAAGTATTTTAATTAATGGAAATATTTATAGAAATAAATATGAAAGTAAATGTGTAAATACATGTATACATTAACATACATATATCCCCTTGATCTGTCCTCAGAAAAGCCCTGGGATCAGTGATACCCCAATTGCAATGAATACACCTGGTACCCAGAACCTGACTTCTTCTTTTTTTTTTATAAGCAGGCTCCATGCCCAGCATGGAGCCGAACGTGGGGCTTGAACATATGACCCTGAGCTGAAATCAGAGTGAGACCTAAGCTGAAATCAAGAGTCAGATGTTTAACCAACTGAGCCACTCAGGCACCCTCCCAGAACTTGACTTCTAAAAACCATTCTCAACCAAAATGAACCAGAACGACGAAGACATGACAAAAGGATACAGAAACCTGCTTGAAGGGATCTGCACCAGTCAAATTGAGGACAATTTGAAGATCAAAATAAAGATGGGTAGTGGTGGATTATAACTGGTTGAATCCCATACACTTCTGTGAGCACATACAGATATAAATAAATAGATACTTGGAAAGATGATGAGAAATGAGATATTTACATGGTTTCGTAGTTTCTCCCTACAAAATGCTTGATAAGTTAAAAAGGGGGAAAGCATTACTTCTCAGTGGAGAAGTCTGGCAGACACTACCTTAATCAATGATGAAAGTAACTCACTAACAGTGGAATAAATAAGAATCGTGTGCCACTGGAGGGGAAGATACAATATGAAGAACACAGCATCACTTCCGCGATAGTCCTGCCAAAGACGCGTAACCTGAATCTAGGTGTGAAGAATCATCAAACCTAAATTGACGGTCATGCTACAATTAGTTTATTCCTTCAAAAATTTAAGGAGCTGAACGTCAAGAAAAGGCTAAAGAACTGTTCTAGACAGAAGGCAAAAAGACATGGCGATCAAATGCAGCGTGTAATTCTGAACTGGACCCTTTCTCTGTAAATGACATTACTGAGCAACTGGGAATCAGAGGGCTAGATGGTAATATATTAATGTTAATTTCCTTATTTTGATGATTGAATTAAGGTTTTATAGAGTACGCTCATTTGTGGGAAATACTAGAGTAATTGGATGTGATGGGGCAACAGATTAACAATTTCCTTTCAGACGGTTCAGGTAGGAAATGTTCTTTATTTTTGTGTAATTTGTGTTTCAAAATAAGAAACATGAAAACAGAGCTTCATAGTTAAATATTATGGGGAACCTCCCCCTGCTTACCGGTAGAAGTTAACCAGAGGGGCTAAAATCATGATAACATCAGTGAAACGAAGATCCTCACCCTACTGGCTTTTGGCAAGTGTGTCTTTCAGTGGTTTTTTTGTTCCCTGTGCTTCCCTGATTACGAGAGTGTAAACATCTCCAACCTGCCCTTGTCCATATCACTAAGATATCCCTCTATGTCTTCATATCTCTCAAACAAAACAAAGAGACGAAACAAAACCGAAACAGACTCACTCACAGATCCAGGAAACAAGCTGTTTGTTACCAGAGTGGGGAGGGGCTCAGGGGCTGGCAAGATAGCTGAAAGAGATTAAGAGCTGCAAACTTCCAGTTCTAAAATAAATAACTTATGGGGATATAATGTGCAGCATAGGGAATACAGTCAATAATATTGTAACAACTTTGTATGGTGACAGATGGTAACTAGACTCACCATGGGGATCACTTCCTAACAAATAAAAGTATTGAATGCTGTGATATACACCTAACACTAATAGAATATCGTATGTCAATTACACTTCAATAAAGCCAACACAGCACTTAAAATTCTTTTTTAAAAAAGGTTGATATTTATTTTAGAGAGAGTTGGGGGTTGGAGGGGCAGAGGGAGAGGGAGAGACACTTAAGCAGACTCCATGCTGAGCGTGGAGCTGGAGGCGGGGCTGGATCCCACAACCCTGAGATCAGACCTGAGCCCGAACCAAGAGTCAGGCCCTTAACCAACTGTGCCACCCAGGCACCCCTTAAAATTCTTTTTGTTGATGCTCCCCCAAGATTATGTGGTTGGGGGAGGCACGGGGAGCAGGCTGCTGATTGGTAAAGTCATTGTGATTCCTGAGAAGTTCGGAGTTCAGCATCAAATCTGAAGTGAGAGGAAAGACGGGTGAAGAGTAGGGCTGGTGCCCTGGAGTTGGGAGGGAGGCATTGCAAGGAAACCAAGGGCAGGAGGCAAGTTCAGGGCTCTGGCCACTACTGGAGGGGCTTAGCTGGGCCTCCCTTTTGCATGGAGTCCAGGGTGAGATGCTGACAGGGCTGAGCTGCTTCCAAGAATCGCATTGGGCCAAAGTGCCCTCTGTGTTGAAGATACATTTGAAATAAATTAAATGTTGAAATAACCATTTCTTTTGGACAGAAAGAACAATATAATGTACCCTAGTCCAATTTGGTGCCATCTTCCAGGAAGCCTGAAGTCAGAGTTATAGCCAGCAAGCCCTCGCATCACCTGGCCTTGTCCCCTTCTTGAGGCAGAGAAGAGCCAGAAGACAGCACCTCGAATTCCCCCCAGTTCCTGCTCCCCTCTTCTCCACGCAGTAGATTTTCTGCATGTATGCCTCCTTCTTTGCTGCCACGTTGTCTCCTATCTGCCTATATGTGGCCTAGTGGCCCCTGCTTTTCCACATTTAAATTTCTCCCTTTTGCTAAACTGAATGCATTTTTTTCACTTGCCTTTTCTATAGTTTTATGATATTACCATGTTCTCCTTGAATTGTTTTAACTTGACTTTTACCTGTCCACACTACTTGATGGATGGTTTCGGTCCCCCTCCTAGGGCTCCTCCTCCTTACTCTCCCTAAGGCTTTATTCCCGTCTCCTTGTCTTGCTCCATCCAGACCCCAAGCACACTTTGGTCCGTAAGGGATCTACAGGTGGATCCCATGTGATCTGTGTATCCCCTGAAATTATACGTAGAAATTTGTATTTATGTGCAATTTTCTGATGAAAATAGCTTTCCTCCTATTCTCTAAGGGGTCCATGAGCACACAAAGTTAGGAACTCTAGAATATGTGGATGCCCCACTATCTAGATCTTCAGGTCAGGCTCCTTGCCGAGCTCCAGACCCATCCATCCAACAGCATCTCTAAAGCAACATGCCCCAAATGGAACTCATTCTCTTCTTACCCAACACCTTCCCAGGTCCCCTTATCTCAATGAACAGCACCATCATCGGCTCAGTTGTCCCACTAGAACATCTTATAGTCCCCTTGGACTCTTCTCTCTCTCTCTCTCTCACCACCCCCATGTCCAATCAACTCCAGGGCTCAACATTTCTCTCTCCTCATTTCCTCTTCCATCGATCTGCTTCTCTGCATCCCTTAGGCATAAGTTCATGTCTCTCCTGGCTCTGAGCCCCTACAGCAGCCTCCTGTGGCCCCTGCCACCAGGTTTGCCCCTCTGAACCCGTAGCACATACAACCAGAGTGATCTTTCTAAAATGCAAATGTGCTCATTTCCCTGCCTCTGCTTACAACTCTTCAAAGTAGTACTTTCTCATAAGATAAAGCCTCAACGTCCTACTGTGATATACATCACAGAATAACATGGCCTGGGCACCACTCCACCTCCCATCCCTTCATCACCCTCACCATTTTGCACTCTATGGCCCAGTCATGCTGAACCATTTATAGATTCCTAAAAGGTGCCGTCATGTTGCTAGATAGATTCTGGGACCTCATACAAAATTTTTAAATGTCTTTATTTTATACTAATTTTTTTAAAAGTAGGCTCCATGCCCAACATGGGGCTTGAACTCATGACCCTGAGATCAAGAGTCGCATGCTCTACCAACTGAGCCAGCCAGGCACCCCACTTCACACATTTAAATGGCCCAGGACCTCCTGGAGCTCTGCCTTCACACCCAGTGCCTAGAACATCGATAGGCTGTGGTGGTTTATCCCGCATCACCTTGGCTAAGCTGGAATTATCTTCCCCAGATCTCATCTCTGTAGGTTTCCAGGTTAGAGTTGGTCAAAAGAGAACTTACACAACATTTGCAAAGCAGAAACAGCAGCAGCCGTTTTGCTCCAAAGGTTATCGTGAGACGGACATAGAGGTATGGATGGAGCCCAGTGTGCCCTGCTCTTCCCCCCAACTTCCATCCTGCCAACCAATGGCAACTCAGGCCCACCATCGGGCTATGAGTTCACAGATACAAGAAGATAGCCTTCCAGAGACACCAGCCCCCCTCACGGTCCCACTGCACAAGCTGGCTGAGCCTAGGATCGAGATTTCTCTGCAACTCTGACTTGTCCATTCACATGGGGAACCCCAGAAGGGCTGATGAATAACTTTTCTCTGGACTTCCAAATCTCCTTTCCAGATCTTTACCTCCCCGTGCTTTTCCACATATGTGCAAAAGCGAATCCTCTAGGAAGTTCCTCATTCCCTAATCAGCAGAGTGGCTCTGCTTCTCTGACTGGACCCTCGATTTTGTTGACTAGTTAGCTTGGGTACATCCTGCAGTTTTCCTCCCTGCAGGGAAGCTTCTCTCACTCCAGAGCCGTAAGGGTCTCCGTGAGGAGGAAGAATTCAGAGCCTCCTCGTGGCTGACCTCCTGTGCTTACCCTGCAAGATGCACTCCCTCAGCTCCACCCCAAGTAAGGAAAACCCAGCCTCTGATTCTTGGTGCTCTTTAAAGGAGAGGATCTGGGTGACCACTTGGACTCCTTCCACTCTCCTGGAATCGCCCTGCAGGCAGCTTGTCACTCCCTGGGAACTTCCCACACCTCTACCCTGCAGGCTGGGGAAAGAAGAGACATGGCTGCCCTGGAGACCATTTTCTTGTCTAAAACTACCCTGGGGAGATACACTTCCAGCCCAGGCGGGTTCCCAGAATATTGCTTTGGGGAAGATTTGGCCAGCACCTAACCTCCCTGTGGTGAAGACAAGGTATCCACTAGGAGCTGGGGAGGGTCCTGCCCCCAAGCCAAGATAGGGTTCTTCAACCCGGGAGGCGAGCCTTAGCCACACCCGCCCTGCACAGAGCCGGAGGCTCTGCCCATTCCCACCACAGAGGCCTGGCTCTGTGCCCTCTAATACCCCCATGCCAGCTCTGCCGAGAGAGTAAGTAACTCCATCCACCCCTCCAGAAGCATCTCTGCTTGCTTGTGAAGCTCCCCCCTCCATGGTGGCTTGCACAGATGGTACCCACTCTGCCACCATGCTCTGTGAAGACGCTGTGGGAGATCCTGAGCTCCTTGAGGGGTGGGGCCATGTCTGAAGGCCCCTTATTTTCCTCCCAGCTCTGGGGAAGGAGATAGGTCAAAGATGCTAGAGAATAAAAACCAGAAGACTCAGTTGGAACCTGGCTGCCAGGTGGGATGCTGGAATAGAAACAGAAAGGGTAAAACAGCAGGGAATCCTGAAACTCTTAAGTGAGGTCTGGAGACATCTGAGTGTGCTGCTTCTCTATGAAAGCAGATGTTCTGTATGATTTGGCTGTCCACTGGGTATTTTTGAAAAATGAATAATAGACTTCAGGAAGGAGTGAAAATGTAGGCAGAAGGAGGAAAAAGAAGGAAGGAATGTGGAGGCAGAGAGGAGCCAAGTAATTCTTGGCGATGGAAAATATGGTCATGTTCTCTACACTCTATACCTCATGCCAGGGACTTAGGCATCCATTTCTAAAAAATCCAGAACGACGCCCTGCCAAAGAGATAGCACTGACGTGGATATTTCAGAAAGGGCATGGCTCGCATGGAGTGCGTTTGCAGAGCTGCTGGGGCCCCCAGAGCCATGTAGATCCTTCACCTTGGGTGCCCGCTATGCACCCGACACTGTGACGTAGGGAGCGATATGACCCTGGACATAGGGAGTGATAAGAAGGATCCCACTTGAGCTTCGCTCTTAGGCTTTATTTTCCCATGCCACCTCCCTCACCCCCACCAAGAACACTGTTCAGGAGAGACATTTTACATACCCATTATGCAGAAAAGTGAACTCAGGCCTGGAGAGATTTGTGACTTGACTAAGGTCAGTGAGAAAGTGAATGGAGTTGGGACCACTCTCTATGCATGAACCAAAGATGCTGGCTTTAGTTTCATATAGATTCAGACATAGAGGCTGTGGATATAGGCATACAGAAATACGTATATGTATACACCTGCCATCCTATCCACCACCCGTCCTCAGGCTTGGGCAACACGAGAGTAATAATGTGGGGGTATCTCCTGCATTTCAGTGCCTCCTTTTAGGCTAAGCAGAGATGCTTGCAGATTGCAAATGGACTATGTCTGTGAGGCATTCGCTTTGTCAACAGGAGGCTGCCCTGTATGGCCTGGATTTGTCCCACTTTATCCTGTGCTGGTTGCATGATGCCAGCCAGACACTCCTGTTACTTCACATGCCCTACACCTCACTTCTCAGGCAGAGTAGCAGGTGCTCCCTAAACAAAAGTCAGCCTGTGTTTTGGGGGCCTCTCTTCAGATTAATTTTTCAGAAGCACTTTGTACAAATGTTGTGACTGCCCCTAACTCTCCACGTTGTAATGCAGGGCTTGAAGCCTCTGTCCCGATGATCCAGGAGCTCCTTCGGGGTGGCATCTGTGTCTGCCTTGTTTGCCAGTAGATCCCAAGTGTGAACCCCTCACCTGACCAGGTGCAGGTGCTCAATGAAGCACTGATAAATGCACGTGGGTCGGTGGAATTCCTAAAGGGCCAGGAATTTGTCCACCTGTGTCTTCCCCTCCCTGTGAACGTCTCCTTGCTCAGGGTCAGCCAGCAGTCCCAGAGAACAGTAACTTTACACATCTCACTGATGAAAAGATCTTTTTTTTTTTTTTTTTTTGCCAGGAAGTCTTTGTCTCCTGGGGATTTTTCTTCTCAACTTGATGTTGACTGGCTACCCCTGTTATTGGTGTATTTCCTGAGATCATCATTCTAGAAAAGAAAGAACAATGCTTCTCAATGGAAAATCGGTCTGGCAGAGACTTTGGGTTTAATCAGAACCGTATAGAGGTAAAGTTATTACAAACCATCCCTTACCTCATTTTTCCCGTCTCTAAAATAGGTTAATTCTTATCTACCCTCAAACAGTGCACCGAGACAACGATTGCAGTTTTATTGTTTTAAACTAGGTTTGATGGCTGTGTGCACACAAATCCTTTATTTCCCCATCATAGCATTGTGATGCCTTCATTGTCTCTCACCAACAGCAATGAGCCCCAAGGGTTCTAGGATCCCAGAAAAAGCTCAAAATTAATATTTAATGTGGAGTGCTCTAGTAAAAAGCGTATCAATATTGAAACCAGACAGAATCCGCTGCAATAGAAAAATCTGGAAACAATACTTTAAAATTCCATGCAGCCCCTGTCTAAAAATGAGTATTTCACAATAGGAAAGAATATTCATGGTATTTATTGAGCAGGAAAAAAACAAAAACAAACCAAAAGAAAAAGACAAGTCATGGGATACTATGTCTAGTGTGAGCCCATCTTTGAAAAGAAAGAAAGAAAAAAAAAAAGAAACAGAAAATCCCATGTGTTACCTAAATATATCATAGAGAAAAGTTCAGAAGTTTACATATTAAACTGTTAAATTGGAGAGATCAGTTTTCAGCTTTTTATATTTTTTTGTATTCTTTGAATTGTATAAAATATGTATAATTTTAAGTATATAATTAAAAATGAAAAAAAATGAAGTTTTTGGAAAAAGGGTATGTGGACAAGTAAAGGCCATAAAATTTTGCAAGTTGGCAAGTTCAAAGAAGACAAAGTGCTTCCATCAAAGAGAAGAGCTGACAGCCGAGGCCTATTTGCAAAGAATGGCAGCCCTTTAGGGACAACCAGAGACCAAGACCTGGCCCCCGGCTCCCTGGGTCCAATAATGAAAATCGTAACGTGTTTTGAGTGCCGCCACACGCTGGGAACTGTGCTAAGTACGTTTGAACATCATTTCGTTTCGTTGTCATGGCAATCCTATAAGCTAACAATGCTAGCGGAGGCCGGGCTTGGAAAGTGAAACCTAGTTGAAATCAATTAAAAGAAAGCTCTCTTTGGCAGAAGGTGAGCAAACAGTGGCTCCCCTAGGAGATGATTTCCGATGGAGACTTGGCAAATCCCTCAAGGCAATCAAGGTGCCAGGGGCATATTCAGGTGATGGGCGGGTTTGGTAGAGCCAAATCAATAATGTTGTAAGCCGAGGGAAGGGTGTGGGCTGCATGATGAATGAAAGAAAGAGGCGGGCAGGATGGGTTTATCCAGGTCTATCCACAAGAGGGAAGGCCTAATACTGACAGACAGGGGTGATGTGGTCGCTCACTGGAAGGGGAGCAGTGACGGATATTAAAACTAATTACACTGTCGTTTATATTCTGATAGGAATCACATTAACTCTATTATTGCATTTTCTGAACACCGACTGTATGTCAGGCCCTCTAGATGCTAGAATGCTTTAACAGATTTTTAAATTTAACCTCTAAAATAACCCTATGCCATAGAACTGTTATCATCCATATTTTATGATGGGAAAATCAGTCCCTCGAGAATTTTCGAAGCTAGTCAGTCTGGTAAGTGAGGGATGCAGGATTTGAGGGCAGGCTTGTCTGCCTCAGGAGCCCTGGTCTGAGCCATTCTACTCGCCCCCTCCTTTTTAAAAAGATTTTATTTATTTATTTGAGAGAGAGAGAGAGAGTGAGCAAGAGAGAGAGAGAGAGCAAAAGCCAGGGGGAGAAAAATAGGAGAGGGAGAAGCAGACTCCCCACTGAGCAGGGAGCCAGATGTGGGACTCGATCCCAGGACTCTGGGATCACGACCTGAGCTGAAGGCAGCCGCTTTACCGACTGAGCCACCCAAGTGCCCCTGAGCCACTCTGCTCTCCTGCCTCCCTACACTGCTCATCTGTCCACAGATAGGAAATCAGCTGACTCTTCTTTCTCACCTGGCATAAATCTTAGTCTCCTGGATGACTAGGAGATTGCTTGACTCAGCAGGAAACACTGGACTGGAGGATATACAGACAGAAAGATGCTTCTCAGCCCTTGTCTGATTTTGTTGCCACAGATTTCCCCAGGTCAGCCTCATTCTCATGCTTGTCCCCCCTGCAGATTCCAACTCACACAGCTGGAGGGACAGAAATGGCTCACGATTCCAGTCCCATATCAAAGTGTGTGCATGTGCCTGGAAATGAGCTTTAAGTGCTATACAAAAGCAGCCCATTACTCTCGAAGGAACCACCATTACTCAGCAATCTGACAGCAGTGCTGATGAGCCACCTGCATACACTGGACCAAAGGCTCATTTACTGAATGTCCACAAAACTCTTAGAGCTCCTAGTACCCCCAGGAGTCACTGAAGAAAGAGGCTGACAGGTACTTTACGGACGGTTGTGGTGGTGGGGTTGCAGTTAGGAGCAAGGAGGGGGTAAGAAGTTCCTGAATCCACACATAGCAAAGCTAGAAGGGCCTTGGGGAGTGTCTGAGCTGGTGGTTCTCAGTGTCAGGGACAGGCCTGCCTACATTGAAATCACCAGGCAACAGCTGAAAAAGCCAGTTCCTGGGTCCCTCCATTGGGGGATTTGGAATCAGTAGGTCTGGATGGGTCTCTGGAATCTGTATTTTTAACATGCCACCCAGGATCTTCTAATGCACAACCAGGTTTGGAAAATGCTCGTCTGATCTAAACCTCCCAGACTACAAAGGAGTCTGCCGCCTGCCAAAATGAGAAGTAGGACTTAGAAAAGTAACCCGCAGATTAAGGAGCACTTGTCTGATCAAAATATTGCCCACAGCCAAGGCATTAGCATAAATATTCCCCACATCACCAGAAAAGAATGTTCACGTGACGGACATGGGGACACATGCGGGAAGAAAAGCCAGCTGCCCCGAATTCATGCTCCCGCCACGTTTCAAGGCTCCCAGCACAAGAGACAGAGGCTAGAAATCAACTCTGTCAATTTGCAGGGGCAGAAGTGACTCCTGCCAATTTATTTGAATGTCCTTTGTACTGAACTACAGACTGTTTCTGCGCGCTCGTCAAACACCTCTAGCTCTTGTTTGGTACAAACGGGGGAAAGCCTTTTTTGGTTGCCATGGTACCGCCACAGTAAAAGCTGTTTTCAAGTGTTAGATGTTCTGAAATGAGAGGCTCTGTTTCGAGAAACGAGGCTGCTGAAGAGGTCAGTATGAATCGCCAACCTCCATGTATCAACGGGCGGTCGTGAATCAGTGCTGTCACTACCCCAGGAATTTATTCCTGAGACATAGGTTCTGACTGTCTATCCCAAGCCTGGGTCCTGAGTCCCTAGGAGGACGGTTCTTTTTTGGCCAGGCACCGACTGAGAGGCCGCAGCCCGTTGTGACACCTGCCGCTGCCTGCTGTGCTCGTATCCTGAGCGAAGGCTGTTTGTGGGCACTCTCGGATGGAGGGGGTACGTTCGTGAGCCTGGGTCATGGAGGAAATGCTGGTCCCACGGAACATAACTGAGCGTTCATGTCCTTCCTTTGTTTGTTTATTCCCTTGCTTGGGTGCATGTCCCCGTCTCTGAAATTGAAGACAAATTAACTTCACGCCTGCCACTGCTGGGACAGGATGGACAGAGAGCACTTACACTCTAACACCTGCGCTCCAGGCACAAACTCGAGGCAGACTAGCTTTTCAGCCTCATTTCTATTCTTAGCCTTGTACACTCATTAAGTGTGGGACGCCCATGTGTGCCTTCCTCTCTGTATTGTCAACTCCTCGAGGACAGAGGTCACAGTCTGCCTCTGTCGACATCTACCACAGTGTCTGGCACGTACGAAGTATTCATTAGTATGTGTTTGGTGTTCATATATTAAATTAAACGAAAGAGGCGTGTGTGTATGTATACGTGTGCTTTGGGTGATACGGACCTTGCTTCCAGGACAGTGAGAATGGAAAAGAAGAGAAATCTTAAAGCTGTTTTAGAGGCATCTCCAAACGTAGTTGTTAGCAAACTTAGGGTGACTTCATAAGCCCCTAAGAGTTCATTGAAATGACAGATGTTTTGTCCCCACGCCTGGAGTTTCTCATTCAGCTGGGCTGGGGAAAGACCCAGGAATCTTTTGAAGGCAGGTTCCTGGGGCCATTCTGATGCCCATGAACGAATCTAGTAGATGAAGACGGAAGCGTGAAGGATATCTGAGCATTGGTGATTCTACCTGTAAGTCATTTAAAGCACATGTCCGGAGTGCAAAGCCGCACATATGAAACAATTAAGGCATGAAAAGAACACAATAGAAAAATGTACAGAGCATGACACAAAACAATCTGTCCAATAGCAAAATCCAAGAGTCAAATACAAAGTACCCTTGTGATTCTCAGACAGCAACAGGGAAGATTTCACGGCAAAGTAAGACTTGAAATGGAAACACGTATTGAAGAGCGAGGAGAGCTTTCTGGCAGAGAGGGAGGGGGCACAGCAGAACAGTGAGTTCCTTGTCACCACCATAGTTTAAAATTCCGGAGAGTTTATGAGCAACATTGCAACCTGGTGAGGATACAGAATAGATGGGGATGATACAGCGGGTAGGTGTCCCTGACCTAGAATAGATGTGGACGATAGAGCTCATTCTAGAATAAGTGCAAATGATACAGTTATAGGATAGACGTAGCTATCAAGCTTCAGATGCAAAGAGAAGCAGCCACTATGTACTTTCCTTACCTTCCTGACTCTGTCCTTTAAAGACACACTTGGGGATGCACAGAGAGCTCCTTTCAAACAAACGTCAGATGAATGGAGGCAGGAGCATGAGAAAAATAGGGAGAAACCTGCTTGGCTTTGTAAATAAAGCATCTGTTCTCCTGGGGTTAATCAATCGTTAGTGCTTAGGGGGATCGAAGGGAGTAGGGTAAGAATCTGCTGTGTCAGTACAAGCTTCCAGAGGAAGATAAGGATTGGGGGGGCGGGGACCGTGCCCAGGAGGGATTAGAACAATAAGGGTTTTTTGGTACATCTGCCCCAGCAGGGAAGGAAAGAACAGTGCAGAGGTAAACCCACTGACAAATGAGAGGCGTGTTAAATAAACAATTAGTACAAAGTGATCCACATGCTGAGCTCCGTTCACAGAGAGAAAGAAAGACAGGTAGCCGTGGACAATTAAGAACGACTGTGATATGATCGGAAAGCTGTAGGGGGCAGCGGCTGCCAGAAAGGGGGCGGGGCTTGGGCAGCTGGGATGCAGGCAAATTAACAGGGCCCCTGATTCCCAGAGATCCCAGGGAATCCGTAATGAACCTGGACCTGCCAGGGCTGACTCATCAGAGGGAACAGCAGGGTGGGGTCCCAGGAGGATGCAGAGAGCAAAAGCACAGCTCCAAATTTCTCAAGAGGCCGGGGAAATTAGTGGCCACACCAGGAAACAATAGCATCAGGCTGTATCTGTAGGAGCGCATCGGCCATGGCAGATAAATGTAGGTACATTCTACTTGCAAGTAAATGCAGGCTAAAGTAAGGCTGATCTGTTTAAAGGCATAAAGAAATATACAGGTAGGATAAGTGCCCCCGTCATAAAGTTGGTATGTTTGTATAACTGGACTAGAGTGATGACAAACTAGAACAAGCCCTTTATCAGAACTCCCAGGGCTAAGTTCTATTTCCCGTTATTATTACTCGCATCACTGAAAACACTTACCTTTAATTGATCTATGCCAGGCACTAGTGCTAAGTATTTGACATATAATAAGCTCATTTAACCCTCAGAACATCCTGATGATGTAAGTTTGTTCTCATTTGACAGGTAAGAGAACTGAAGCTCAAGGAGATTAAGGAAATGATCTGAACTCAGATCACTAGTGTGCGGGGAAGGAAGGACAGCCCCGATCTGTCTGCTGCTGAGCAAGCCCCACGCCAGCTGCCAGCTCACAGTGGAGCCCGGACTAGCCCCTTCCCCTCCTCTAGATTTGGGCTTTTCATTTGTGGAGTGGGGTGGGGTGGAGTGTCACTAGACGGTGCTTAATGGTAGATGAGTGGCATCTAGGGTAGAAAGAACAAAGGCTTAGAATTTGAATAGAGCTGAGTTTAGATGCCGCCAGCATCATGACGCTGGATGACCTATCAGAGCCTCATCTAAATAAAGAAATTCACATCTAACTCACTTACTACTGAGGGACTCAGTGCGTGATCCCAGTAGGTGCCCAGTAGCGTTCACAGTCTGCTATTTTATTCTACCTGTAAACCAACCTGATCGAAAACCAAAAGATAAAACCGTAATTCCTGAAAGATTTTAGAAAAATCTTCTAAAAATTAATGTCATAAGTTAAATTTATTGAAAAATTATTAGTTTCTAATGAGATGTTATAATAATACATTAGTTCAAGGGGTGCGTTCAGTCTTTGATCTTCCATAATTCAGAAAGAAAAGTTATAAAGGTTTTATTCCCTTAAGTCACTCAAAATTGAATTCTGAATCTAACAGCAGATTCCAGAGCCTCTGAGGATAATGAGGAAATTATCTTCTAAAGGGAATCTGTTTTCAATGAAGTTAAATATCTCGTTATCCAGTCACTTCCAATAAAGGGAGTGAGTTCATGTAATCGAAATATTTGGGGAAATTTATGCCATTTTGTCCAAAGACAATGAACTTCTATTTTTTTAAGCTGCAGAGCACATTTTTCTTTGTAACTTCTTCCCCCTCCCAATTTTAAATCTTTTATTAGTCATCTTTTACTTCAAGAGAGCAAACTAAGTCACAAATTGAATTTAAGTAGTTTTTGATGTCCTTTATTACACTTGATTTGATCCAAATCAGTCCTCCCTTAATCAGTCATTGTGGAATCCCTACAAGGAGACAAACAGGAAGTGCCAGATGGTTGAATTGGAACAAAACCCAACCTTCATTCCCCCACCAAGAGCGTAGAAATGAGGGAAATATACCAGTACCGAGACGGACTGACATCTTCCACTCCCTAATGATAAAGGAGTCTTCGAGAATAATGATGGCAGCTGATCGTCACTGAGCACGTACCATGGAGGAGTTTTTCTAAGATTTAAGATTCAGAGTGCTCAAATGCATCGGCACATTTGATGCTTGGAGCAACCCTGTGAAGCAAGTGGTAACTCTTAGGCTCATTTTATAGCTCGGGAGGGGGAAGCACAGAGAGGTAAGCAGCTTCCTGGGCTTCAACCTTCCATCTGTGGCAGAGGAGGATTTTAACCCAGGCAGTCCTGCTCTGGAACTCATGCTTTCAGCCGCTGCGTCACACCTGCGCCCCCTCCTCAGTGCCCAGGGCTAGCTCCTGTCCTGGCTCAGCCAAGAATGATGCGAGGCATCCTTGTAAAGGTCCCCTCCGAGATTTTACTCACCGCTTTGTAATATATTTTTATTGATACTCATTCATCCCCTATTACCGCTCACAAGCATCTGACGTACCCCCATTCCCTGGACCCTCATGACATAAGCAGGGACAAACGCTATTAATTCCGGATGAAGAAATAGGTACAGAGAGATGAAATGACTTCCCAGTGTCACCCAGCTTAGCAGTAGCACGGGGAGGACTGAAATCCAGAAATTCTGACTCCCAGTCCAGTGCTCCTTCTGCTCTATCTAGCAGCCTTCCCTGAGGGGGAAAAAAATCAAACCCTGGAACCTGCTGGTGGTTGTGCAGCTACCAGGAGCCCCTAAATCATGGCGCTTCCGGGATGGCAAGACTTGATACTCATTGAACGCTCATTTTGTGCCAGAAATTATGTAAAGCATTTTATTTTATTAATCTCTCTCTCTTTTTTAAAGATTTTACTTATTTGAGAGAGAGAGTGTGCACATGAGCAGGAGGGAGAGGCAGACCCCCCGTTGAGCAGGGAGCGGGACATGGAGCTCGATCCCAGGACCCTGAGATCATGACCTGAGTCAAAGTCAGATGCTCAACTGACTGAGCCACCCAGGTGCCCCATTTTGTTAATCTCTTTTAAGCTGCCCGCTCACCCATAGAATATGAGTCCAGTGAACACTTGTATTTAAAAATTGAGGAAATTGAAGCTCAGGTAGATAAAGCAACGCATCTCAAGCCACACAACTCCCGAGTGATGTCGTACTCACATAACCCAAGGTGGGCCTGGTACGTGAAGGTGGGCCTGGTACGTGAACGCACATCCATCTGACTGCAAGATTAATGTTCTTCAGCACTCAGCTATGAGCCTCATGCAGGCAGACATGTGGCTCTTTTCCAGGACTTAGAGAACTGCTGGCTGTGGTCTGTTTCCAGCACAGACTGGCCACGCTGGATTAGTTATCTGTCGATGTGTGACGACAAAACCCCCACAAACTTAGCAGCTAGAGCACCACGCATTTATTGTCTCACGCTTTCTGTGGGTCAGAAATCTGGATACAGATTGGCTTGGTCCTTAACAAGGCTGCAGTCAAGGTGACTGCCAGGACTGTGGTCTCATCTCAATGCTTGATTAAGGAAAGAGCCATTTTCAAGTTCACATGGCTGCTGGCAGGATTCAGATACTTCTGGGGTATAGGACTGAGGGCCTCTGTTTCTTGCCAGCTGTTGCCCCATGGCTACTCTCAGTTCCTAGATATTTTTTGGCTAGAATCCATCCTCAGTTCCTTGCCATGTGGGCCTCTAGCGCATGGTCTCTTGCTTCAACAAACACAACAAGGGTCTCCTAGCATGACAATTTGCAATATTATGTAACATAATCTTGGAAATAGCATCCTATCATCTTTGCCATATTATTTTTGTGGAAGCAAGTCATAGGTCCTGCCCCGCTCAAAAAGGGAATCACGCAAGGAGTGAGTACCAGAGGCAGAGATCATTGGGACCACCCCAGAGCCTGGCTAGGACCCATCTTTGTGGAAGCAAGTCATAGGTCCTGCCCCGTTCAAAAAGGGAATCACGCAAGGAGTGAGTACCAGAGGCAGAGATCATTGGGACCACCCCAGAGCCTGGCTAGGACCCATCCCTTCTGGAGGCCAAACACACAAATCTGCTAAGAAGAATGCTTCTGGTTTGATGGTGCTCCCCTCTCTTCATAAGAAACCTTGAAAAAGCAAACAAGAAAGAGAATGTCTGCCTCGTGGATGAAATTAGGAGACAGACCACAATATAGACGTGAGTTCCCAAATTATAGGAAAGGTCTCACAGGGGTGCATGAAGGCCTGAGAGAGGCTGCCCAGGGCTTTCGATTTTTGGCAAAGCCAGCAGAAAAGAGCTCTGGAAACACGGGCATAGCATGAGGGGCCAACCACAGTGTGGCAGTAGGATTTTCCATAGATTCTTTTTGGTACAAAGCCTTGAGAAGCTGGAAAGGTGGAGCTAAAAGAGGAATCACACAGACTTGCCATGTTTGCAAGAAGCAGTCTACCAGGATGGCAGGAGGAAAGAGAGACTCTAAATTGGGAGTATCCTGCTGTGCCAACCTAGTTTGGCGGGAGGAAAGCGGTCACGCTGACACCGTGCTGTCGGAAGGGAGATGCCTGAAGCCTGGAGGGAGGTCTAGTCCTCCCAGCCCCAAACCGTCTGCCAACAGTGGCCCAGAAAGGACCCCGCTAACTCAAAGATGACTGTGAACTTAAAGAAGTAATTACAAGACTGTAAGGAACTACAAAGAGGAAGAAAAAAAAGGATAAAGGCAATAGGAAAGGCAAAAGCAGTTGAAAACACTTGTACAAGAAAGCTCTTGTCCTACAGCAGAGGAAAAATCTGATAAAAAACCAAAAATAATGATAGTGAAGTGATCGCCTCCATAAAAACAAGACTTAAGAGCAGAGATGGAGAAGTAGGGAGGAGACATGGCAAGAAACAGAATTGGATGAAATATGATCTGGCAAAAGAAAAAAAAAGTGAAATCGATCGCAAAAGGAAAACCAAAAAGAAAGTACCACAAATGTGAAAAAAAAAAAAAAACAAAACCTTGAAAACAGAGCAAGGACATGATGAACAGGACAGAGAAACAGCAAATAAAATGGATTGGAAATTTTTAAAAAATGAAATCAGAGTACATAGAATACTTAAAGAGGAACAGAGAGACCAAAAATGACAGATCCACATAATTTGTAGCCCAAAAGAATGTAATCCATATAGTGGGACAGAAAAAGTTATAGTTAAAGGGATAATTAATAAGACTTTACAATAATTAAATAAATTTGGGCTCCACCTATTGAAAAGACAAACTGTCCCATGACCAACAGCAGGGATAATGTGATAAAGTGACAAGACTTCAAGGATAAGAAATATTTTGGGCAGCTAGACAAGAAGATTGTATCACCTAAACAGAATAAGATGGGTGAATGAAGAGCAGACTAAGTGATAAACGGTCTAAGCAATGGAAAAACAAACAAACAAACAAACAAACAAAACAGGTATGCAATAGATACTTTCAAAGTCCTTGAGGAATAACATGACCCAGGAATTTTATACTCTGATAAAATTAGTTCAAATAGAAAGCCAGCACGAAATCTTTTATGAACATTCTAGAACTCAGAGAATACTTACCTTGAGTCCTTCTTTAGGAATGTATGAGAAATTAAGAAATAAATGGGAAAACTGGACCAAAAGTCAGTTATGAGCAGTGAATTCTTAACTTTATGTTAGAGTCCCAACCAGATCCGGACATCAGAGTTACAGAACAGCCTGAAATGTCCCAAACCCTGACAACTGCAGGCATGAAACAACTACCAAGTTTAGGAGGCAAAGTGAGGACAAATGGTGCAAGATAATGTAAGAATTGATTACTTTATCTTTTGTAGTTAGAAGCTGCTAAAGCAAGCCATAGATAAATAAGTATATGGAAAATCGGAAGTTAAATACTAAGAAAAATTATATAGTCGATGGAAATTGGATGATGTGGAAGAGGGAGGGAAAGAGGAGAAAGAGGAAGTCCTATAATGCTATTTATTCATTAAAGATGATCAAGATACAATTGCAGACATAGAAGATTGGTGTCTTATATGAAGTATAGATATAAAAGTGAATGCTAGAACAAAATGTATGCAACTCTAATACATACATTTATATATAACATTCATACTTGTGAAGATATCTCTTCTGTGTCACCTTGGCTGGGCCATGGTGCCCAGATATTTGGTCAAACATTATCCTGGATGTTTCTGTGAAGGTCTTTTTCAGATGAGATTAACATTTAAATCGGTAGACTTTGAAGAAAGCAGATTACCCTCCAAAATGTGGGTGGGTCTCATCCAATCAGTTGAAGACCTTAATGGAACAAAAATTGACCTCCCCTGACCAAGAAGGAATTTGGCCAGCAGGCAGCCCTTGGACTCTGGCTGTGTCTCCAGCCTCCCTGTGCC
This sequence comes from Ailuropoda melanoleuca, assembly GCF_002007445.2. Classification (NCBI taxonomy): domain Eukaryota; kingdom Metazoa; phylum Chordata; class Mammalia; order Carnivora; family Ursidae; genus Ailuropoda; species Ailuropoda melanoleuca. The sequence continues at coordinate 119,640,378 of NC_048225.1, forward strand.
CTGCAGATTTGGGATTTGCCAAACCTCCACAATCACATGAGCTGATTCCTTAAAATAAGTCTCTTTCTTTGTTTCCCTGGACAGCCCTGACTAAAATAATTGTGTGTGTGTGTGTAAAATTTTAGAGTTATATGAGTCATATATAATACAAAATTGTAATATATGTACAACTGTGGTGAAAACTGAGACTATCATTTTTCTCAAGATCCCAAGAAATGTTTTTAAAAATTGACTATTTGTTAGGCCCAAAGAAAGTCTCCATATGTTCCAAAATGTAGGCGAGGATAGTCAATATTTTCTGATTACAATGCAACAGACTAGAAGTCAATTAGCAGAACAGGAAAAAACAAGAAAGCCTTTCTCTTATACAATTCTTAGTTCAAAGAAGAAAAGCGAAATCACACTTCATCAACAAAATAACAATAATTAAAACATTGTCAGAATCTGAGTGGCGCTCAGCAAATGTACACTTACACTAATTAACAAGAAGAAATATTAGACTTATATAATAGTTTAACAATAAAGAAAATATACCTTAAAAGTGATGTTAATAAATATGAAATAATAAAAATAAAGTATCTTAATCAAGAGGGTAAAGAAAGGGGGCACCTGGGTGGCTCAGTCGGTTAAGTGTCTGCCTTGGGCTCAGGTCATGATCCCAGGGTCCTAAGATCAAGCCTTGTATCAGGCTCCCTGCTCAGCGGGGAGCCTGCTTCTCCCTCCTCCTTCTGCCCCCCCTACCCCGCTCATGCTCTCTCTCTCTCTCTCTCAAATAAATAAATAAAATCTTGTAAAATATTTTAAAAAGAAGGTAAAGAAAGAACAATAAAATATCTAAAAAGCATAAAGAAGAAAATATTATAGATATTAATAATTTAGATTAATAATTTAAAAAATGAATTGCTTGACCTCATTCATAAAAGAAATGAAAATTGAAGCAATGTTTTCCTTTTTTACCAATTAGATGATAGGTCAGAATGTTTGAAAATGTTATGTTGGCAACAACGCAGAGAAGCAGGTTCAACCATGCAAAGTAGCAGGTACAGAGCTGGTGGGAATGTAAATGGTGAAAATTTCTATTGAAAGTTCTTGGGCAAAATCTATCAAAATTATAAAGCATATATCCTT
>NC_048225.1:119641605-119729296 GCF_002007445.2 Ailuropoda melanoleuca
TGGCGAGGAATAGGTTTTCCTATATACACTGTGTTTTGTTTGCCTGTTTCTCAGACCCAGGAGAAGGTATATGCCTGAGCTGGTGTTGCAGAAAATGTAGAATAAGTTCATCCTCCCCTCCTACGGCATAAAATACTTACTGAACACATACTAAGCACGGGCAGGTGAAAGAGAGAAGGCCTCTGGCCAAAATAAATGAAAGGCTCATCCCTGGCCACCAAGAATTTACAGTCTCGTGGGTAAGATATAAAGAGCACACGTAAAAAGAACCAGAGAAGACATGAATTTGCACTTGATTCTTAATTGACTTCGCACATCCACGTTCAAAGTTTGACAGGTTTCTGAGTGTTCAGGCTCTGCTGGAAGAGTCTTGAGGAGTGGTTTGGTGCCAAGCGGGCCATTGCAAATGCATGAGCTTCCTCAGCCAGGCTGCAACNGAAGAGTCTTGAGGAGTGGTTTGGTGCCAAGCGGGCCATTGCAAATGCATGAGCTTCCTCAGCCAGGCTGCAACGTAGTTCTCAAGAAGAGCTCGCGTTGCCTTGAAACCCAGAGTGAAAGGGGAAGCCAAGACCTTTGAGAGCAGCGGATTGTCTGTCAGTGCGCTGGGTGGTCGCTAGTACCTACTAGCCACAGGCCCCCTCAGGGGTGGAAAGGTGATTTCAGATCAGGGTGTCAAAAATGGGGAAAATGAAGGTCAAGCATAGTCTGTACTTTCCTTCACCGTTGATTTGGATTTCTGAGAACTGAAACCCGCAAGGACGTGAGTTTGATCTTTCTTCCTGAGTAACACAAAGCATAAGATTGCCCACTTCTGGAGGCAAAGGAGGGAGACGGCACAGGCAAAGGCTGGGCTGGGCTGGGGTCTTTGTGGAAGACTGTCTCGGAAGGGGTGGGAGTTTGAGCTGAAGCCACAAGGTGAGAAGAGAGGCCTGGGAAGGGCCCTGGTGGCAAGCAGGCTGTGTGACCCAGCCTCTGGAGCCTGGGACGCACCTGACCGGGAAGGAAAGTCGAAGAGGGTCGGAGGCAGCCGTTTGTCCTGGAGAGGGCGTTGAGATGTCCCCTCGGTTAGAGGCCAGCTCTGGAGCCACCCGTCAGGACCCCTGCACTGCCTCTACCTGCAAAGCTCATTTCCATGTTGAATTCTGAATGTCCGAGTGGTTGGCAGCCACTAGTAAGCATCTGGAACCCAAGGCCTCAAGTCAGACGGGGCAGAGTCAGAGTTTCTACAACACTCCAGCTCTGTGTTGTTGACAGGTTACCCAGTTCTTCTCTGGTCTTTATTTTTTTTAAGATTTTATTTATTTATTTATTTTTTAAAGGTTTTGTTTATTTATTTTGACAGAGACAGCCAGCGAGAGAGGGAACACAAGCAGGGGGAGTGGGGGAGGAAGAAGCAGGCTCCCAGTGGAGGAGCCCGATGTGGGCCTCGATCCCAGAACGCCGGGATCACGCCCTGAGACGAAGGCAGACGCTTAACGACTGTGCCACCCAGGCGCATCTTAAGATTTTATTTTTAAGTGGGGCGCCTGTGTGGCTCAATTGGCTAAGCAGCCAACTCGATTTCGGCTCAAGTCATGATCTCGGGGTGATGAAATCAAGCCCCACGTTGGGCTCCACACTCAGCAGGGAGCCTGCTGGAGGATTCTCTCTCTCCCTTTCCCCCTCCCCCTGCTTACACTCTCTGGCTCTCAAATAACTAAACAAATCTTTGAAAAAAATTTTAAAACATGTTATTTTTAAGAAATCTCTATATGCAATGTGGGGCTCGAACTCACAACCCCGAGATCAAGAGTCACATGCTTCACCGACTGAGCCAGCTGGATGCCCTGTTTCTGGTCTTTAAAAAAAAAAATGTTAATATCTAGCTTGCAGCATTTTTGTATTATTCAGGTATAATTTATGAAAGGGGTATGACACCTCGCAGGAGCCCTAGAATGGCAGTCACTACTACTGTATCAGGTTAATGTGCTCCTCGAGAAAAGATAGGGAAGAGAAAGCAGACTCTCCATACACTAACTGGCACTGCTCACCCAAGGAAGGAGCCTGATGCCTGGTATGTGCCCAGGGGCTGATACTCAAATACTGGATTAGGGTATTTCTTTTCACATGATTTTATTATCATCTTAAAGGTCGTTAGTAAATTATAGGATTGTCTTTCAGGGTTTGTATTTCACACATTTTAAATGTAAATTCATTCAAATGAGGAAGAAAATCCTATATTGGACTACGTAACTTGACTTTTGCTTTGAACAGTGCTCAGTTTAGTCATAACTCTGGTCTCTCTGTAATAGCCAAATCAGAGTTTCTTTTTTCTTTTTTTTTTTTTTTTAAGATTTATTTATTTATTTGAGAGAGAGAGTGCAGTGGAAGGGGCAGAGGGGGAGGGAGAGAGAGAATCTCAAGCAGAATCCCCACTGAGCGGGGAGCCCGATGTGGGGCTCAATCCCAGGATCCGGAGATCATGACCTGAGCCAAAGCCGAAAGTCAGCTGCTTAACTGGCTGAGCCACTCAGGTGCCCCCCCAAATCAGAGTTTCTAATGGTCTCTGCCACCAGAATGTTGCTAGCTTCCTAAAGCTTCACAGGGTGCCTGCTGTTGGCCAGGAGCCCATGCTTGGAGCTGGGGCGGGGGGGGACTTCTGAAACTGACAGGTGCAAGATGCTCCTTGCAAGTGACAAGTGTCCCCAGCCTAGAGGCTGGTGGCCTGCAAAGTTGGCCTAGGGCCTTGCTAGCTTTAGCTTAGGACAAAACAAATGTAACACTTGAGTTTCTGTGTCCCGAAGGGTTTAAGAGCACTTCTAAACTACAAATTAACCCAACAGCTCAGAGCTGCACTGTGACTGTTGTGGGCCCTAAGCACCCTGGTTTTCATGGGCACCTACTTCATAAAAAATCATATTAAATTATGTTCTATGCATTGGTATAAAGATGAATACATTAATACTGTATATTAAAATATTTTCTGTGACCTAATACTTCATTTTTTCTGATTTTTAAACAAGATTTTGTTTATTTTAGAGAGAGAGAGAGAGAGAGAGTGTGTGTGNGAAGAAGCAGGCTCCCAGTGGAGGAGCCCGATGTGGGCCTCGATCCCAGAACGCCGGGATCACGCCCTGAGACGAAGGCAGACGCTTAACGACTGTGCCACCCAGGCGCACCTTAAGGTTTTATTTTTAAGTGGGGCGCCTGTGTGGCTCAATTGGCTAAGCAGCCAGCTCGATTTCGGCTCAAGTCATGATCTTGGGGTGATGAAATCAAGCCCCACGTTGGGCTCCACACTCAGCAGGGAGTCTGCTGGAGGATTCTCTCTCTCCCTTTGCCCCTCCCCCTGCTTACACTCTCTGGCTCTCAAATAACTAAATAAACAAATCTTTGAAAAAAATTTTAAAACATGTTATTTTTAAGAAATCTCTATATGCAACNTGTGTGTGTGTGTGTGCCTGCAAGCGTGGGGAGGGGCAGAGAGGGAGAGAGGATCCCAAGCAGACTCTGCACTGAGTGCAGAGCCTGATGCAGGACTTGATCTCACGACCCTGAGATCATGACCTGAGCTGAAATCAAGAGCCCGATGCTTAACCGACTGAGCCACCCAGGTGCCCCTCTTTTATTTCTGATTTAAAAAGAAATTAAAACAGTTCTGTGGGACTTAGCCACCATGCTTGCCTGTACTTACTGGGTAATTTGACCCTGATGGGGTAAGAATTAAATTAAAAGGTACTGGTGGAGAAGAAAGAACTGGAAATGTGAAAAAAAAAATCAACGTTACTGAGGACCACAGAGCGGTAAGATAAAGCAGCAAATAAGTGAGCCATATTTTGTCAAGTTCCCCAAATACAGTCTCTCTTTTAAAAGGTTAAAATCTCCAGGTCTTAGAATTTGCTCATTTTACATTCAGGCTGATTACAGTTTAATGCAAAGCACCATGGTGATCACTTTTCAGGAGCAAATGTTTTTCTGATTACTTTGCATTTGTGTATCTAAAACTGGTATTTCGTGAATGCTAACAGCTACAATTTGAGTTTCCAGTTGAATTGTCAAGTAGTGACTTTGTTCTCTCAATTGTAAACTTTCATGTAATGTCCTCAGTTTCTTCAGCATTTCCACTTTCCAGTAATCTTGAAGTATGTTTAGAAGCTGTCATTCCCTGCCAGCAGACCTGGAAAGGGTTCCGCAAAGAACTAGAATTATGGAAAAACCCACAAAACGCTGTCAGAAATTTCTCTCTTTACCTGTTTTTAGACCTGTGTTCACCTAGCCTGAGATGTGAATACAAGTGACAAATGTGGTCCTTTGGCCTGCCAGACAGCCACCAGGATCTCCCCGGAAATAGTCAGCAAACCCACAACGTAGGCGCCCATCCACCCGGCCGCTCCAAGGTGGATGGAGGGCTACCATTTGAGGTACTCTTTGTCATTGGGTTGAAAAGGTAAATTATTTTTCTACTGATCTCAGCACTAATGTGCAACAGTCACCCCCCCCATTACTCCTACAGGGAAGGAGGACACGTTTCTAACGTGCATTAGTGCTGTAATTTCTACCTCATATGAAGTGGTACTCCTGCCCTGTGCTGTTTACTTCAATGTCAGGGCACCTGAATTGTCTCCCTGTTTGTAGGGATGAAGTTACACTGACTTATCCCCTATCTTTTAACCACTTCCCACTCTGGTCACCTATTGCTTTGGGATGGTTTCCTTCTAAGGAGAAGGGCTGATATTTATTGAGCATTTACTTAGTGCTTAGCTTGGTTCTTTCCCATGCCTACTCTCATTCAATGGCCACACTTCTCAAAGGTGAAAGTAATAGTCCTTGATGATGAGGAAATTGAGGCTCAGAGAGGCAAAGAAATTGATAGAACTCAACAATGGAAAGTAGGAATGACAAAACGTACCAGACAATTAAGGATATGATTTTATTTAGGCTATTGCAATAAGGACAATGTTTATTACTGAGGAACAACTGGAAGAAAAGGAAGGGGGCCTAGGGTTTGTGGAAGTGGATAAGCAAGGGAGTCATCTGTGAGACTTAGAGGGTTCACGAGGGAGGATGGAGATGGATCTTGGAATGTGCAAGGGTAGGTGGTCCTTTGTGGTTCGCTGCTCCCGGGACACAAAATGGTGGTGGATTTCTTAACTGTCACCACTTCCTGGGAGCACAAGGCCCAGAAATAGTTCAACATTGTCAGTTCCCCTCATTTGTTCAAGACAAATAGCATTCCTTTCTGAACAACTCAAAGGTGATCATAAACCTCCTGAGAAGGTGATATAGGATCTAAGAAAGTCTCAGGAGGAGTCTTGTTAGCGTTGTTCCTATAAAACCAGCTGAACTACTTGGAGAGAAGTGGTGACAGAGATCAGTTGTTTTGGGGTTCTGGAGACTAGACATCTTAAAAGAAGGATTCCTAAAATGAAAAAGGGCATTATTAACACTAAGGTAAAGAGCCAGAAGCTGAATTCTGAGGATAAGCCATCCAATACATTCCAAGCGGTTGGTGGAAGAAGTTCTTGGTTATTCAAAACTACTCTGAGTTTCCTGAAGCTCTCCAGTTTGGATGTTGATTGATGTCCTTGCTGACGTCACCCACTATGTTGCTTATCTCCTATAAGAGAGCATATGTGACCCAACATTGTGCTGGACTCCCTTAGTGGTGCAAACGCAGCTTGTCCTAGGAGAGTTCTGGCCCATGAATGGTTGGCTGTGGTGGTGAGTCTTTGGAGACTTATGTCAGGTTTCTGGGATCCAGCTTACAGGGCTTCCTCAGATCCTAGGGGAAAGGGCAAGTGGCCATCTAGAGTCTTGATAGGGATCTGGGGAGTCAGGTTTTAGTTCTGAGTGACTAAGTCAGGTGGGAGGGAGAAAAACTGGAGAAGTTTGGAGAATTATGCTAGATATTGAAGAAAACTAAAAGGATTAAACATTTTGGTAAAGGTTGACAATTTGGTCAAGGCAACAGGATTCAGTCTACTTTTGGTACATGGGTTTTTCGGGGGGGCAATTAAATCTCTACCCACACAAGACAAAGTTTGCGTATTTACCACTTACTTGCGATTTTCAAAAGTAAAAGATTTGATAAGTGGTCATGTAGGAATAACACAAGGGACAATGAAGTTGGTTTCTGTGCAAAACAAGAGAAAATATCTATGAATATAATGATTAATGTTATTTTCAATTTGTGGATATTATGTATGATTTATAAAAATGGATAAACAAAATCTTGACAAAGAGAAAACATCATACTTAACATATTATAATTCCAAGGCATAATATACCACAAAGATATCAAGCATATAGGTAGAAAATACCAAGAATATATCATGGGGTTTTTTTTTTGNAGAAAACATCATACTTAACATATTATAATTCCAAGGCATAATATACCACAAAGATATCAAGCATATAGGTAGGAAATACCAAGAATATATCATGGGGTTTTTTTTTTGTTTTTTTTTTTTTAAGATTTTATTTATTTATTTAACAGAGAGAGAGACAGCCAACGAGAGAGGGAACACAGGCAGGGGGGAGTGGGAGAGGAAGAAGCAGGCTCCCAGTGGAGGAGCCTGATGTGGGGCTCAATCCCAGGACTCTGGGATCACACCCTGAGCCAAAGGCAGACGCTTAATGACTGAGCCACCCACGTGCCCCTATCATGGGGTTTTATTAAGGTTTACCGTTAATAAAATCCTATAGGTAAGTGATGTTAATAAAACTCCATAGATAGTAAAAGTCCACTGAAAAACTACAGCCCTAGAAGATTCTAGATTTAAATTAAAGAAATAAAGTTGCAACAAAGGTAACATTTTTAAAAATTACTAAAATATGACTAATGCTACACTGCTGTCTAATATAAGGCAAAGCATTACCAGGACTTTGATAAATCCAGAATATTGTAGACAGGGAGGGCATGACAAATCTCTAGGGACTTCCCAAATGACATACAATTCTGAAATATTTGTATTAATAACATTACCCATACAAATTTAACCTAGGGAAGGCTAAGCATCTCTTCTGATTTGACAACCCTTTGCTTGAAATTCAACAGTAATAACATATCAAATAAGCATTATTTCTAGCACCTCTCGTTTTACAAGGTGAAAGAAAGAATCCTCTGTAATTTTCCAAGGACCCTCTGGGAAATCTCAAAGACAGTTTTAGGTGCAAAAGATACCACTTAAAATTGGATTTTGGAAAAACAAAAAGCAAAAGTTGTTAAGAGATCTGAACACCTAAGACAGGAATTGGATCATGGGTAACTGCAACACAGCATTTTGCTTCTCATTTCAAAGCAACAATAAAACATAAAAATAAACATGGAAGCTAGTATCATTGTAAAGAAACTTAGCTCCTTCTTAAGTGAGAAGCTTTTGTTTTCTTAAACCAATAAGGACATAATAAAAGCCAACATAAAAATATAGAAGGTGATTCTGTTAAATACGTTATCTTTGCTATCTAGGCAGATTACACAGAAGGTAAAGAATAACATTTTAAAACCTCATATTAAGAGCAGACCAATGATCCGATAAAATTTTGTCATTTTAACAGAAATAAAAACAAACTCTAGTTTTGCATCAGCATAACTGAATCTTATAAATCTGTCCACCAAATCTTATGAGCTTTGACCACAACAAATAAAAGTTCCTTTCCACAAATTTCTGTAAGATTTTATATCCACTTAGATTTGGTCCTCCTCTTCCTTCTTTCTCATTCTGCAACCATCAGTCATTTTAGTTTAGGACAAAACTACTCTCATTCTTCATTAGTGAAAACCCATCCTGTCTACCTTGCGCACAAAATTGTTTCTCTCTGTCATCTCATTCACATATGCCGATAATAAGTTTAACTACGGTAACTTGTATTCCACAGAAAAAAATTAGAAGGCTGATAACTGTGAACAATCTATCACATACCAGCCTTTGCAGCAGATTAGCAAAGCTCGCGACTTCCTACAGTCATACACATCCTTTATAGTACAGTGTCTCAAAGTGGCAAAAAATGAACATGCTCATTAACAAAGCCAAAATATATAGCTTCCCTGCAGCATATAAAAATAAGGGGCAAATGTATATAAAGCCAAAATTATGAGTAGTAGTTAATGTTTCAGTACTCTATCTTACTTAGACATGATGTATGTATCCAATGAATATTCATTAATTAACTCAATTTAGTAGAAGTCCAAGGTTTTATGTTGCCTAAAGATCTTGGAAATTATCTTCAAGCTTATATATACAAAACATAATTATTGTTGAGATAAAGTTGCAGAATAATGATTCGCTTTGGCTACTTGCAATTTTATATTTTTCATAATCTTAAACATGAAGTAGAAATAATGCTACTTATTTGATAAGTAAACCCGTAGAAGTTTCGGAAGGCCATACGCAAGTAGAATAAAAATGTATGCTTTCATTATGCTTAATAACTCAGAGAAAATATAGCTGTTTCTATTAAACCAAAATTATTAAACTAGTCTCGTTTGCCAAAGATTTACATAAATTATGCAAACTTGAATTCTTAAAACATTTCTGAGTTGTTTTATATTAACAATACCTCTTTTTATAACATGTAAACTATTAATTTCTGGGAATTAAATTTGAGGGATATTTAATTTATATAAGTACTTGTTTACCTCTAAGTCCATCAGAATTGAGCTTCTATAAGAGATTTTTATAATCTAATTTGCTCATACAATCCAGGGGCAGGGAAATATTCCATACTCATGCATGAATACAGAAATAGAAAACTCACCAGTCCATATCAAGGAACCATTCCCTTTCTAGTGAGTGCAAATTTTTAGTTGATTTGAGCAAAATCCAGTTCTGTCATCTTTTATCCAATAGAGAAAAGATTTGTTTCATGACATTACATCTGCTACATTTACATTAATTTGTTTACTTGTGTTCCACCAGAACACCAGTTTGTCAGACAACAAAACCAAGAGAAGCCAGTACCAGAAGTCAAATGAGTATTGAAGAAGAATCAATGTCGAATACTTAATCTGTTACCAATGGACAAGAGTCCAGAGCACTGAACCAGGGGCTGGGCCCACCGTTGGGTCCCCAGATCAGAAGTCAGGAAGAGAGCAAAAAGGGCGGAAGAGCCTCGGTATGTGGATGGAATAAATAAGGATTCAAAGATGAGGTCTGATTCTGTTTGAGACACAGCATCAAAACTGTGAAAGACAAAATGTGCTGGACAATGAAGGACATGGTTTAATCCATGTTATTGCAATAGGGAGAATGTTCATTAATGAGAAATGTCTCAAGGAAAAAGAAGGGGACCTGGGATTTATAAGGCAGGTAAACAAGGGAGTCATCATGAACGAAATTGTCATGAAGAAGGATGGAGACAGATCTTGTCTCAGAACATGAAGGGCAGGAAGGCCCTTTGTGGTTAGCCATTCCAGGAACACGAAACTTGGGGGGAATTTCTCATGGTAGCTGCTTTGTAGGAGCACAGGGCTCAGATAAAGTCCAATATTGTTTAGAACAAATTAAAACAAAGCCTTGTTCTTTTAAAGGTGAAATCCTTTCCAGTTCTTCTTTTTCTTCGTTCCTCTAGCCTTCCTGGTTCTGGTTTTAATAATTGCTTATGAGCTAACTTTAATTGAATCTGATGGAGGCTCTACCAACCAGGGAAGGCTCAGGAGGATGGAAAGGCCCCCTGTGTCCAGAAGAAGTGGACACAGACCAGTTTGAAAGTGTCCATAATGAATAAATCCATAATTGGAGTGGACACTTTTCAAAGGTTTAAATTCATCTCTGCCAATGGGAAAGTTAAATAACCTTCTAGAAACTCATTATTTTCATCTCTAAAATGGAAACATAACACACTTCATAGACTTCTCCCAACCTTCAGTGATATAATAAGATAAAACAACTATTATATGTCAGGCACTCAGCATTTCCTCCCTTCTCCCCACTCCCACCCTTACCATGTTTCCAGAGGACTTTCCTTGTTACTTACTCAGTTACAGCTCAGCCTCACTCTACTTGCATCTCTCACGCTGGACTGCATGCTCTTTCGGGGCAAGGAACATAGACAACTTACCTTGGAATCCTCTTTTTATGCTGAGCATAGTCAGTGCTTGGTAAATTCCAATTTCTGCACGACAATGTCATGGCTGAGCTGCTACAACAAAGAGCCCCTAAACTAAAGTGACGAAATGAGACAGAAGTTCTTTTTTTTTGGTCTTGAAATAGTCTTGAAGGTAGCAGTTCAGGCTGACAGGATGGCTCTGTGTGACGCTTTGGGGATCAGGTTCCTGCTATCTGTGGCTTTGACTTAAGATAGGATGCTAAGACAGGGTCAGCAAACTGAAGTCTGTGAGCAGACACCAGCTTTTATGTAAACACAGCCACACCCATTTGTTTGCATATGGCCCAGGGATGCTTTTGTGCTACAACAGAGTTGAATAGTTTGTACAGAGACCGTAGAGCCTGCGAGCCTAGAGTATCTACCATGTGTCCCTTAGCAAGGAGTCAGCCGATCCCGATCCCAGCTCTAAGGCACTGCCCTCATCTGCATCACTGAAGCTAGGTTGCTGCAAGGTCTAGGTTGCAGGATGGGAGAGAAGATAGAAGTTCAGTACACATGGTTTTTGTTTTCATTAGAGATGATTCAGACATTGCATGTATCATTTCTGCTCTCATCTCATCGGCCCAAACTTGGCCACACGGCTGCATCTAGATGTAAAAGAAGTTGGGGAAAGCTGTCCCTAGCTGGACAGCCAGGTGTCCAGTGTAAACCAAAGGTCTTTTAATGACCCTTCAGTTATTACAAGAAAGAAAGACTTCAAACCACATATCAGATGAAAGACCAGTATCTAGGACATAAAAAGAACTCTCAAAACTCAATAAATCATTTTTGATTATTTCCCAAATGAACAATCCAAGTGGAAAACGGGCAAAAGACATGAACAGACATTTCACTGAAGAGAATATACAGATAAGTAAGCACATGAAATGATGTATCACATCATTAGCCATTAGGAAAATACAAATTAAAACCACAAGGAGATATTACTACCTATCTATCAGAGTGACTAAAACAAAAAATGGTGACAGAGTCAAAAGCTAGAGAGGGTGTGGAAAAATTGGATCACTCATATATTGCTGGAAGGAATGTAAGATGGTAGGCATTTCTGGCAGTTTCGTATAAAACTAAACGTGCATCTACCACACAACCTAGCAATTGCACTCTTGGGCACTTATTCCAGAAAAACAAAACTTCTGTTCATGCCAAAACCTATACACAGATGTTCATAGCCCAAAGTAGAAACAACTAGATCATCTTCAACAAGGGAATGGTTAAACAAACTGTGGTACACCCATACCATGGAATACTACTCAACAATAAAAAACAAATTATTAATGCATGGAACAATTTGATAAAGCTCAAGGGAATTACGCTGAATTTTAAAAAGGCCAATCTCAAAATGATACATACTATAGGAAAGATTTCATTTATATACATCTTTGAAATGCCAAAATCAGAGATATGCAAGAGATCAGTGTTTCCAGGGATTAGGGACAGTGGTGGGGAGAAGGAGACAGGAAGGAGGTGGGTAAGGTTATAAAAGGGCAACACCAGGGACCCTGTGATAACAGAACTGTTTTGCATCTTGATGGTGGTGAAGGATACACAAACCTACACAGGTGGTAAAGTTACACAGAGCTAAACACAAGCACAAAAATAGTACAAGTAAAACTCAAAAAATCTGTATAACGAAAGAAAGCGGGGGAAGATGAATGCTCGGGGACACCCAGCAGTCTCTACTATGACCATGTTATTGTTCTGGTGCAAGGGTTATAGAGATAGAGGAATATTATCGCTCGGACCTCCCTTCTGCCCATTTCTTCTCCTGAAATATGCTACAGGTTTAATACCAGTACGTGACGGACAGTATCTCCCTCCCACCCTCCCCAAAACAGGAGGGAAGATGAGAGCAGGAGCTGTTTCTCTGCTAGTTAAATAAGGAGTTTTATTATCCCATAAGAAATCCCCATGGAAAGGGTTAGAGAATTAGAGATAAACTCCCCCTTTTTACCAGATAACAAAATAATAAGCTGAACATTTGAGGGCTTTAACAGAGCAAATAACAATGAGGTTGTTTTCCTCTTTGTAAAACTTGGGTACATGAATCATTTAAATTGCAAGAGGGATTCTTGGAAGTAGAAAACATAAACTCTTTTAATCATCTGAGCTTTCCAAGGTGACAGGAATCACATAATAATGCGTGGCATGGAAGGAATTAAAGTCTGGATGGCCGGTCTGAAACAATACTTTGTGCTCTTGGAATGCGGACTGTAACAGTNACTGTAACAGCGAGCCCCAGGGCCACCTTTGCTGTCCAAAAAGGGTCACTCAACTGCCCATCTGTCGGTTGTGCACATTCACGTGGACTGTTTTCTTTTTAATTCCAATATGGCCTAGAGGGCTGCAGGAGCTTCTGTCCAAGTCTCCCTACAGGGGGACAGCAGTTGAGGGTATTGACTGATGGAGCACAGGTGCCAGACCCACTCTGCAAGCCTAAATCAGAGCCAAAGCGGGCAGAGATGGGCTCTATAAGCTCTTGAATGGTTATTCATTCTGCTCTGTGTCTTCTTTCGGAATGTCAAGGCACCCTTCACCGTGCACCATACTTCTGATGTCCAGAAAGATCCCTTAAGAAGAGCCAAGCTAGAGGGGCGCCTGGGTGGCACAGTGGTTAAGCGTCTGCCTTCGGCTCAGGGCGTGATCCCGGCGTTGTGGGATCGAGCCCCACATCAGGCTCTTCCGCTATGAGCCTGCTTCTTCCTCTCCCACTCCCCCTGCTTGTGTTCCCTCTCTCACTGGCTGTCTCTATCTCTGTCAAATGAATAAATAAAATCTTTAAAAAAAAAAAAAAAGAAGAGGAGCCAGGCTAGAGGATTGTCCTCTCTCTTAATGAAGGTTGATTAATCCCTGAGTGGACCTGGGAAAAGAGCTCCAATGCCAGGACCCATACAAGGAAGATCATCTCTCTGGTTCCCCCTTAGAGGATTATTTCATTCATGTAACCCACAAATATTTATTGAACATCAACTAAGTGGCAGGCTTTGTGAGGATGGGACTGGGCAGAGGTTAAATCTTAGGGTGGCCTTGATACCCTGATGTCACAGATTCTCTGACCTTCCTGTCACCAGGGCCTGTGGAAGCCCCTACAGAATCAGCTCTATTATTTGGTACTTGATGGATGCCTGTCTCTCTGCCTTCTTTCAGACCTCATTATCTCTCCACTTGACCATGTCAACAGCCCACTCCATTCCTTGTGGAACAGCTCTGTTGTTAAAAATGCCACATCCAAACTTCTTGGTCTGGCATTCAAGGCTCTTTGTGGCTTGGCCTTGCTCCTCTCTTCAGCTTCAGCTCTGCTTTCTCCATTGTGTAGTCTATAGTCCAGTTACTTGACTCTCAACTGGTGAGGCCTTCCACCTCATATCCCCTCCACTTAGAAAATGGCCAGAACTACTCACCTATCAGGGGCCAACCCAAATGCCCTTGTCCTATTCTATAATTCTGAAATAGACTGAATAATGACCCCCAAAGACATCCAGGTTCTAAATCCTGGAACCTGAAACCATGCTACCTTATATAGCAAAAAGAAACTTTGTCAATGTGATTGAGGTAAGGATCTTGAGGTGAGGAGATTATTTTAGATTAGGTGGGCCCCAAATGTGATCATAAGACTTCTCACAAGAGGCAGGCAGAGGGGGGTGTGATTATAGAAGGAGAGGCAGGAGATGTGATGACAGAAGAGGTTGGAGCGATGCAGGGAAGGCTCTGAGCCAGGAAATGCAGGTGGCCTCCAAAGGCCAGAAAAGGCAAGGAAGCCAATTTTCTTCAGAGACCCCAGAAGGAACCAGCTCTGCTAGTATTTTGACTTTAGCTCAAAGACACTGATTTCAGACTTCTGGTCTCCAGGGCTACGAGAGAATTAATTTGTGTTGTTTGAAGCTATCACGTGTGTGGTTATTTGTTACAGCAACCATAGAAAACTAATGGAAACTCCTCAGCAGTGTACCCCTCAGAGACCTTTATTTAAAATTCTGTTGGAGGACTAACCACATATTCTATGGCTGTCTTCCCCCACTAGCCTGTGAATTTCTCAAGCATAGGCATTGAGTCATTCATCTTTGTATTCTCAATGCCCCACACTGGATTTGGACATAGTAGGCCCTTATTAATGGTTTGAGGAAAGAAAGGGATGGAAAGAAGGAGTCAAAATTTTAAAAAAAGTTCCACTAGGCATCTCTTCACCATGTTTGTACCCCCCACCACCCCCTGCCTATGCCTTTCTATAAGGTTTTGCAGCTTCCTTCTGGCCTATGACACTTCCACCATCCCACACTTAAACTGGGGAACTAAGGTGGGGATAAGAGAAAACAGGGCCAAGAAGATGCTGTACTCTTTCCCAGGCCAAACTTACTCTTCAGGTAAAGTAGAGAATAGAGTTAAGTGCCAAATGTCCCCACTGGGTAAAAAAGAGCTCCCGGTTGAGAACAAGTGGTCTTAAGCGATGTTCCCTTCAGGCCATGCAAAATCTATACCAAAATAGAACTTTTTTGAGGACCCACATCCTTGTTGTTGTTAGATACGGTGCCTACAGTTTTGGTTTTGGTGAGATTTCTTAGTATAATTCCTTCTTCCCAAGTCCAATGCAGCCTGGTCATTTTGCCAAACTGCTCTTACCAAAGGATGATTACACAACTCTTTCCTGCAGTGAAGAACAAGCCTGAGGACATGCCACAGCTGCACTTGAATATTTCCTGAGTCTCCATCAGCAGGGTGTTGACAAAGCACTTCTCAGGGTTGGCCCCCTCTGGCATGGCTAAGTGTATCCACTGTTTGCTGAGTCTTCCTGGTTTGTTTCTTGGATTCTGACCTCATTTGCCACATTCTTGAGGCAACTCCCTGTAGACTCCAATGTTCTTTGCCTGAGCTGAACCTGACCACAGCAGGCTTCAGAATGACAAATGCAGACAAGTCTGCAGGCACAATTAAGGCAGACTTTTTGGTGTCCACTCTTGGGTGTGAGGTGTGAGGTCTTACGTTGTTCAGTGAGCTCAATTATAAGCATTACTTATTTTTTATAGGTGAATACTGAGATATTGGAAAGACATTTTTTTGTCCTTGCCTTTCTTTAAAGGTGAAGCAAGTCCAGATGAGGTGAGTTGTGGAGTTAATGAAGGAAGGGGGCCCTCAGCTTTTGGATAGGATGGGCCTATAGGTAGAAAAGTGGTGAGTTTTGCAGAAAGATGCTGTGCGAAATAAAACTAGAGTTCTACAATCAAATGGATTAGATCGACTCCTGGACCAACAGAAAGAAGCAGTCAGCTGGAAAGTAGCCAAAGACATTAAGAAATTGAGCAAAAGCCTCAGAGTTTAGAGGTCAAAGCAGAGGGTGTGAGATGCCTCAGCTGATTTCGCAGGAAAGAGGAGACTGTTACAAGGTCTGTATACAATAGTGTGTAACCTATTTCCAGAAGCACACAGTTGTTCATTCTCCACAAATACCCAGCCACAGGCATCAGTATATTTCTCTTCTATTCTTCCTTTTAACTAGCATCATGCTGGGCACGGTGTTCAGTAACTGTTGGTACACGCTTTCTAATTGAGTCCTGATGCAAACGTAAGAGCGTATTACTTAGTAGATGGAGCTGAAGCTCCTGCTTGCTTGAAGACCAAGGGGCAAAGCCAGGACTCAACTCCAACCCTGTCCTTATGGCTGTAAGTCCATTTTTCCTTTCTGCACAAATTAATGGGAATCACATGTATTCCTACAGCTATATTCTGGCTCTCCCTTTCAAATTATGCCATCCTAAATCATCTTACTGGAGCTAATAGCAGGTAATAAAATGAGCATATTTCACTTTATGTTATTTCCACCCCTCCCTCTAAGGAGAAGCCAAAGTCATAGGTTATAAAGGAACGAGGTAATAGAGCACTGAATGATCAGGGCTGGATTTCCCCTGAAGACCTACCAATTTACAAAACCAGGTCAAAACACCCAGGTTCTAATTTAAAGAGCTCCAAGGTAAGCACCAGCACAAATCGGTCAAATGAAGCACAAGCCTGTGATGCTGGGTGTGAGCAGACACAGTCAGCGCTGTGGAAGGAGAATGGCCTCCTGAAGAAGTGAGATTTGAGTCTGACCGCAGTTCTGCCACTTCAAGCAAGGTGGCCTTAGACAAGTCCCTTAGCCTTCTCAGCCCATTTCCTTATCACTGAAACTAAGTTAACAACATCTACTATGTTTTCTTAAAGAATATTTTATTTATTTTTTGAGAGAGAGAATGTGCGTGAGCAGGGGGAGGGACAGAGGTAGAGGGAGAAAATTCTTAAGCAGACTCCCAGCTGAGCGTGGAGCCCAATGTGGGGTTCGATCTTATAGCTCTGAGGTCATGACCTGAGCTGAAGTTAAGAATCAGACGCTTAACTGACTGAGCCACCCAGGTGCCCCACAACATCCAGTTTATATCCAGAGTTATGATGAGAAGTGCCTGAAAAAATAATAGGGACTTCCAGTTTCTGGTCTGGTGTAGAAGGAGCTTGGAAGTAGTCACAGGGTCCTAACAACAAATAAAAACTCAAACTTTTTTTTAAAAAGTCAACAACTCATCTTGCATTTGTCAGAGATGTGATGTCCAAAGGCAAACCACTGCCCTGCAACTGGTGGGACAGAGAGGCAGGTAGAGGAAATCACAACTTACCAGCACAGAAATATCTGTGGAGACTCGTACCAGGGCAGGATATCTAAACTGTGATTGACAGACAGCTGGAGGCTCAGTGAAGACAAATCTGAGAACGAAAAACTCCACAGAGTCCATTCCCATGCGAGCCCCACACAACTCCTCCTCCAACAACTCTGTGGGTTCTCACAGCGAAGATCCGGGAAAAGGCTCCTCAGGCTTCTGGCAGGGGAGACAAGGCAGCCATTTGGAAATAGGCAAGAGGACTTTATTCGTTTTAACAAGGACTGCTGTCAAGAGAAACTATTTTATCTGAGCCCAACCCAATGAGATTTCATTGGCGCCCAACTGACCTGGCAGAAGGGTAATACCCAACTCTAACTTTATGTTTCCACATAGAAGAAGGGAAACACACAGCTCCAGTCCCCTCTAGAAATCCTGTCCTACAGAGGGAGGGAGAAACTGAAGCACCCACACAGTTCACAGTTCAGAGGACAGACTCATGAAAGCCTGGGACCCAGTCATGGAGCATAGAATACTTCCCCTTCCCCACATATTACCCCCACATTACTAAAGACCTATTTATTATGGTTTCTCTGACCCTGTACATCATGTCCATCTATCAAGAAAACATTACAAGGCATTCTAAAAAGCAAAAATCACAATGTGAAGAGATTGAACAAGCATCAGAACCAGAAATGGCAGGAATGTTGCAGTTATCACACCAGGGATTTAAAACAATCTGATTAATATGTCAAGGGATCTGATGGGAAAAGTGTACAGCATGTAAGAACAGATAAGTAATGTGAGCAGAGGGATGGAAGGTCTAATAAAGAATAAAAGAGAAATACCAGAGACCAAAAACACTGCCACAGAAATGAAGAATGCCTTTGACGGGCTCATTAGTAGACAACACAGCTGAGGAAAGATTCTCTGAACCTGAGGAGATGTCAGTAGGAACTTCCAAAACTGAAAAGCAAAGAGAAAAAAGACAGACAGACAGGCAGTCAGAAAGAGGGAGGGAGGGATGGAGGGAGGGTGGAAGGAAGGAAGGAAGGAAGGAAAAAAGGAAGAAAGAAAGAAAGGGACAGAATATCCAAGAACTGTGAGACAACTACAAAAGATACAACATATGTGTAATGGGACATGAGAAGAAGACAAAAGAGAAAAAGGAACAAAAGCAATATTTGACAGAATAATGATGGAGTACTGCCCAAATTAATGTCAGAGATTTAACTACAGATCCAGGAAGCTCAGAAAATATTAAGCAGGATAATGCTCAAAAACAAGAACAAGAACAAAACCAAACCCCACCAAAACCAAAACCAAATCAAACCAAACCCAAAACCCACCTGCCTGGACATAACATTCAAACTGTTGAAAATCAAAGATAAGCAACAAATCTTGAAATAAGCCAGCAGGGGCTCCCTATTTATAGTGGAGCAAGATAAGAATTACATCCAATTTCTCTGCTATCTGAGTGAGAAGACAGTGGAATGAAACATTTAAAGTATTGAGAGAAAAAACCCACCAACCTAGAAATCTGCATTCTGCAAAAATATTCTTCGAAAGTGAAAGAGAAATAAAGACTTTCTTGAATGACCAAAATGGAGAGAGTTTGTTGCCAGTAGATCCGCTTTGAAGATTTGAGTAAGTTATTGAACCACTTTGGATCTCAGCTTTCCCCTCAATAAAATGAGCATAATACAGATCTTCCTTGACTTACGATGGGGTTACATCCCAATGAACCCACTTAAGTTGAAAATATGTCAAAAGGGCATTTAATACATCTAACCTACTGAGTATCATAGCGTAGCCCAGCCTACCTTAGACATGTAGTGTAACTATTACATAACCTGGAGTTGGAAAAACTCATCTGACACAAAGCTTGTTCTTTAATAAAGTGTTGACGATCTCATGTCATTTATTGAATACTGTATTGGAAGTGAGGCAGAATGGTGTGTGGGTACAGCACGGTTGTAAGTGTACTGGTTATTTACTTCGTGAGTGGGTGGCTGAGTGGGAGCTGCTGCTCCCTGCTGCCACCCAGCATCATGAGAGAGGATCATATTGCACACTACTAGCCCAGGGAAAAGATGAAAATCCAAAATTAGAACTACAGTTTCTACTAAATGGTATTGCTTTTGCACCCTCCTAAAGTCAAAAAATCATGGGTTGCACCATCATAAATTAGGGACCATCTATAATGAGGACAACAGTCCTTAATTCCATGGCATGTTTTGTGTACTGATTTAGGTATTGGCTAAAAAACACTTAGCACTGGGCCACCGTGTGGCTCGGTCAGTTAAGTGTCTGCCTTCGGCTCAGGTCATGATCTCCAGGTCCTGGGATCGAGCCCTGCATTGAGCCTGCCTCTGACACCCCGCCGAGCAGGGAATCTGCTTCTCTCTCTCTCTCTCTCCCTCTGCCCCTCCCCACCACTAGTTCTCTCTCTCTCTCAAATAAATAATAAATAAATAAATACATAAATAAATAAATAAAATCTTAAAAAAAAATAAAAAATTAAAAACAATTAGTACAGTGCCAGACACAAAAGGGTTGCTTAAGAAGAGATACCTATGGGGCGAGTAGGTGGTTCAGTTGGTTAAGCAGCTGGCTCTTGATTTTTGACTCAGGTCATGATCTCAGGGTTGTGGGATCAAACTGTGCATTGGGCTCCACAATGCATGTGGAGCCTGCTTAAGATTCTCTCTCTCTTAAAAATGGGTGGGGGGGAAACCTGTAAGGATTATTAGCTAGCTCTCTTCCCAGGACTCAATTTTGGATCTCGTTAAGTAACAATAAGGGGCAGACTTCTCCATAGGGCTGGGACCACTGCTGGATTCCCTATTTCTTCCTGTGGTCCTTTGGGTCTCAGCTTCTATTCACCAATGGTCACACCAAGAGAGAGCTATTCCTAGCTAAACTCTGGAAGGAGCCGAGATGCCCTTCAACAGACGAATGGATAAAGAAGATGTGGTCCATATATAAAATTGAATATTACTCAGCCATCAGAAACAATGATTACCCAACTTTGCAGCAACATGGATGGGTCTGGAGGAGATTATGCTAAGTGAAATAAGTCAAGCAGAGAAAGACAATTATCATACGGTTTCACTCATTTGTGGAACATAAGGAATAAGGGAGATCAGTAGGAGAAGGAAGGGAAGAATGAAGGGGGGTGTAAACAGAAGGGGGAATGAACCACCAGAGACTATGGACTCTGGGAAACAGACTGGGGGTTTCAGAGGGGAGGGGGGTGGGGGGATTGGGCTAGCCCGGTGATGGGTATTAAGGAGGGCACGTATTGCATGGAGCACTGGGTATTATACACAAACAATGAATCATGGAACACTACATCAAAATCTAATGATGTATTGTATGGTGAATAGCATAACATAATAAAAAGTTAAAAAANATGGGTATTAAGGAGAGCACGTATTGCATGGAGCACTGGGTGTTATACGCAAACAATGAATCATGGAACACTACATCAAAATCTAATGATGTACTGTATGGTGAATAACATAACATAATAAAAAGTTAAAAAAAGAGAGAGAGAGAGAGAGCTATTCCTTTCATCTCTTTCCTTTCCCTTTCCTTTCCTTGATGACCTTCCTTCCCATTATCCTGAGAAAACAGAAGCCACCAGAAAAGCACACCCACATGCTTCCACCTACACATCTACCCATATTTGTACCAGTGTGTTCTGCCTTGTCTCCTGTGCCATGGACAGGTTGTCCGTCCTGCTCTCCAAGGTCACTCCTTCCTCCAGGTCCCACACCCTCCCGCCCACTATAGGAAATGACCATTCTCTCCCCCATGCCATCTGTTTTTCCTCTCTACTTCCTCATTCTCACCAGCTGTCATCCCAACATGCTCTCTGATCTTAAAAAAAATCTCTTGACCACACAGTCTTCCCCCCTCCCCCCGACCCAGGTATTTCCCTCCTTCTTCAGAACTCCCAAATGGTCTATACTGACTGCTGCCTCCAAATCCTCTTTCCCCTTTTTCTGTTGAAATTCTCTAATCAGGATGTTGTTCCCACAACATAGAAACCAGGGACCTACAAATTGTTAAATCCATGGTCAACTATCCATTTTCATCTTACTTCCCCCATGAGCAACATTTGATACAGATGAACAAGTCCTTCCCCTCAAAACTTTCTTAGAACATCACCCTCTCCTGACTGTCCCTTTACTTTACCAGCTGCTCATTGTCACATTCCTGGCTGGTTCCTACTCCTCTCCTTGACCTCCGACTGTGGAGTGCCTCAGGACTCATCCCTCAGCTCTCTTCTATCCTGTGTAGACATTTACTCCCATGGAGTACTAATTTAGTCTCACGGCTGGAAAATATCAAAGCTGTCTATGCACACACGGACAGCTGCTGCATTTCTAACTACCTTCTGCATTTCCTTCTATGTTCCTACCTGTCCTTCAAACATCCCAGTGAGACCCTACCTGACCACCCTGATTTAAAGCTGCCCCCACCCCACTAGGCCACTCCCTATTCCCCTCTCCTACTTTCTTTTCCCTCATATTTTTTACCTTCTAATATACAATATAACTTATTTACTGAGTTATTTTGTGCTTCCCAGTCTTGGAATGTAAGCTTCATGAGAGCAGGGATTTTGTCTCTTCTGTAGTACTGTGTTCTCAGTACTTAGAATAGTGCCAGGTACACAGTAGGTGCTCAATAAATACTTGTGAAAGTGGATGGATGGATGGATGTCACTACAGGAGTGATCCTAATATTAAGGGGCAGGAAATCATAACTGGAAACACCCATTTTCACACAAATTGGCAGTCTTGATTTCTAACCACCCATCTGTTTATTCTCACCTCGAAAACAGGTCTCAATCCTCACAGACGCCTGGGGTCTGCCAGTTTCCAAAGCACCTTCACGGTGTTGCCTCCAGAATCCTGTGAGCCAGGTATCTGAGACCCTCGGGGGTTGAGGGGATACCAAAGACAGAATGTATCCTCCCAAATGTCCACATCCTAATCCCCAGAACATGAGAATATATTACAACACATGGCAAAAGGGACTTTGCAGATGTAATGAAGGTTACAAATCTTAAGACAGGGAGGTGAGCCTGGATTACCCAGGTGGACCCAATCTAATCACATGGGCACTTAAAAGCAGAGAACTTTCTCTGGCTGTAAGGAGGAGAGATGTGGCTGAAAGGTCAAAGAGAGTCCAAATGCCATTGCTGGCTCACTCATCCCCCACCCCAGCTTTACTCAGAAGGAAACAGGATATTATCAGAAGGATATCACCTAAATCAGTGCTAGAAAGAAAAGAATATAGGCCGTTAATAAATTAATCTTTTCTGGAAATGCCTAGAACATACATGAGTTGATAGTTCAACACTTAGCATTCATACTTCCAAGCCACTCTAGGCTTTCCCCATCCCACGTGTATTGAGAAAACTATAATTGACATGTAGCATTGTGTAAGTTTAAGGTGTACAGTATATTGATTTGATACACGCTTAAGTATTACAAAATGATTACCACTGTGGAGTTAATTAACACCTCTGTCACATCACATAACTACCATTTCTTCCTTGTAGTAAGAACACGTGGGATCTACTCACTTGGCAACTTTCAAGTATATGATACAGTATTGTTGACTAAAATCACTATTGTGTGCATGAGATCCCCAGAATCTACTCATCCATCTCCTTTTTTTTTTTTTTAAGATTTTATTTATTTGACAGAGAGACAGCCAGCGAGAGAGGGAACACAAGCAGGGGGAGTGTCAGAGGAAGAAGCAGGCTCATAGCGGAGGAGCCTGATGTGGGGCTCGATCCCAGAACGCCAGGATCACGCCCTGAGCCGAAGGCAGACGCTTAACGACTGAGCCACCTATGCGCCCCCTACTCATCCATCTTCTAACTAGAAGTTTGGACCCTTTAACCAACATCTCCCCATTTCCCCCACTCCCGGCCTCCGGTAACAACTCCTCTACTCTGTCATCAGTTCAACTTTCCAAAATTCCACGTGTGAGACCACAACAGTATTTGGCTTTCTCTGTCTGGCTTATGATAATATAGGTATGCACGTATAATAATATACATACAGTCCCATCTTTATCCATTCATGCATTGATGGACACTTAGGTTGTTTCTGTGGCTTAGCTCTTGTGAATGATGCTGCACTGAACCCAGGGGCGCATATATCATGAGCCAGGGAAAGTAGGTGGCCTCAAGAAGTGATGACAACCTCTGTCCGAGAACCAGCAGAGACACTGGGACCTCAGTCCTACTGCTGCAAGGAACTTAAATCTGCCAATGACCTGAAAGAGCCTGAAAGCAGATTCTCCCCCAGGGCTCCCAGATCAGAGCCCAGCCTGGCCAACACCTTGATTCTGGCACTGTGAGCTCATAAACAGAGAATCCACCTGTGCCCACTTGGGCTTCTGCCTAAACTGCGAGATGACAAATGGGTGTTATTGTAAGCCGCTAAGGTTGTGATAATTTGTTACGACAGCAATGGAAAACTAATATACTGGGTAGCTATTCATCACTGACTGATCAGGGACCCTGAAATATTTGTGACAGGAGAGCTTTCCTCCACCTGAGAATCAGGCCCACTTTGAGAGATCTGGCCTCTTGGCTTCCCAAGGTGTCAAACTGATGCTTTGAACTATTATTAAAACACCACCTTCTTTTGATTCCCCTGGTGTCAGAAATTTAAATGAACCAAAATAATGGAGGTGTCCTATATCTTTTTTCAGGTTGTGGAGACATTTAGAGACTTTCCCTCCATGGGCTGGGCTGGGTTTAACTAATGGTCTGATTTTCTGTTAAGCTTCAGGGAAAGTGAGAAATGGCTGCTTTCATAGAATTAGTAAATGCCACCAAAACGAAAGGTCAAGCCATGCTGACATTAAATACAGTATTTCCAGTGGGACAATGTGGTGCTTGAAAGAGCGGATCCCACAAGCCCCTACCATGCCTACCCTTCTGAGCTTGTTTTGAGTGCTAATGGAATCCAGTTAAACTCTTTGTCAGTCCCCGGCCTTTCCCACCTGTGACCTATATTAGCCACAATAAGTCTGTTTTCACAGACAAAGCCCCCTTGGGGACCAACGTGGAGAAAGGCAGTGTGGCGGGTTCCATGCTGCAGATGGTACATTCGCTCATGCTGGCTTCTCGGGGGCCCCCAGCCCAGCCAGCTTGCAGCATCACTGCGAGCTGGACCTTATTTATCCCCTCATGTGGCTTTGGGGGACAGAGAAACAAAGGAGGACGGACACAGGGCAGATTGCAGCTGAGCTGAGTTTGCATAGGAAACTGAAGCTTGGCATAAGGGCCTGGTAACCTGGGAGCTTGAAGAAGCAAAGGAAGGCAGGCATGTAGGGGCACAATGCACAGACTTGCGAACCGGGCTGCTGTAGGTGTGAATCCCAGCTCTACCATTTATTAGCTGTGTATCCTTAGGTACTGTTTTGACGGTTCTGAGCCTCAGTTTCCTCATCTGTATAATGGGGGTGATATTAGATTAAAAATAAGATAAATGCAGCAACATACCCCACCCTGCTTTATTTTTATCCATGGCACTCTCCATCCACCAGAACGTAGCCCCACGAGGGCAGGGACGCTGCTTGTTCCCTGCTGTATCCATGGTGCTGAGAGACAACGAGAGGCAGGAGAGCCTCATGGTTAGGAGCAAAAGCTCCAGACCCAGAGTGCTGGGTTCTGATACAGACCTGCAAAGTGCTAGCTGTGTGAACCTGGGAAAACCACTGAACTCCTCAGTGCCTCAGTGTTCTCATATATAAAATGGGGATAATAATAGAACCTCCCTCAAAGGGTTATTCCAAGGCTTAAGGAGCTAATTCCTGAAAAGTATTTAGGAGAATCCCATGCACTAAGTACTCGATAAATGTTAGCTAACAATAATAATAATGATTATCAATAATAATAATACCTGGCATATTGTATGCAATGCTTCAGGACTGGCTGAATGAATGGTAAATATTTACAAAGCTCTTGGAACTATGCCCAGCACATAGTAGGCCCTCAATAAACAAGAACTCTACACAGTGGTGTGCAGGTGTATGTCTGACAACTGGTTCTCAGGGCAGGAGGAAGACATGGGGCATTTGCTGGTGTGAGCTACCAGCGTGACACCACTGAGTGGTTGGGGAGACATGCCCAGTGGTGCCCCATTACAGTCTATTTCTACCATATAGATGAGACACAGATAATAGTAAAATAATTAGGAAATGATGAATTTTACATATTTATCACCTTTGCTTTAATATAATTTAATTATAAGTTTGTATGATGTAATTTTCCTAATTGCTGAGTTCATTTAATTTTCAGTGACAGGTTGTCCAATTTCCTGAAGATTGAACAGTTGGCTCCTTGGAGCCAGTACAAGGGAACTTCAGCCCACAACTGGCTGGCTGCGTGCTACTCTTCCGACCACCAATAGATGCCCTTTCTGTGCCTCTGAACAAATAAATAAAGAATAGCATAAATGTGTGCACAGCCCTCTGGGGCAGACCTCTCTCCAGGCAAAGCATGGAGTCAGATCCCCGAGAGGAAATAAACTGATCCAACTTGGAAACACTTGGGCAAACCAGGTGAAACAGCTCAAGTCCTAGGCCATTCCCATCAAAGGGACAGCCTAGACTCCCTGACTGTACTAGAATTTCATTGTCTCCAATACTGCTGGAAATAAATATCTCTGGATCACAGGGTCATTTAGGAGATGAGACTTCAGTGGTTTGTCTGGAGGCATGAGTAGAGAGGATGATTGAGAGCATCCCCAATGTTGGTAATCATTGTCACAGCTTGATATGAGCCCTGGTCAGCTTCCTCTACCGTCCACTCTATATTCAGGAAAAGAAAAATCTGAGATCCAGAGAAAACTCAGTCTAGCCTGGTAATCTGTTTTTTGCTCCACAGATGACAATCCCAAAGTAAGTTCCTCGATTCCCTGGGCCATTTCTTGGAGCGGCGGCATTGTGGTCCTGCACGTGTGCTGTTAGTAGGGGGACCCACCAGCCTGATTCTCTGGGACTTTCCCAGTTTCAGCACTGCAAGTCCAGAGCCCAGGAAACCCCTAGCCCGCAGCAAACTGGGCCAGTTGCTCACCCTAGCTCTTGGCCCCCTAGGCCCAGATTCCTGTAGCTTTCAGTCTGCCAGGAGAGCCTCAGACAATGATTCCACGGGGTCCTTCAGATGAAGGCTGTGCGGCAGGAGCATGCATAGACCCAAGAGCCCAGGAATTAAAAGTGAAAGCCTCTGAGTTTGGGCTGCTAGAACAGCATATCACGGATTGGATGGCTTAAACAATAAACATTTATTTCTCATAATTCTGGAAGCTGGAAGTTCAAGAACAAGTCTCCCATGTCTAGTGAGAACCTGCTTCCTGATTTGCAGATGGCCATCTTCTTGTGGTATCCTCACATGGCAGAGAATAGGGAGAGACAAAGCAAGTTCTCTCATGTTTCTTCTTATAGGGGCACTAACTCATTCATGAGGGCTCTACCCTCGTGGCCTTATTACCTCCCAAAGGTACCGCCTCCTACTTCCATCACCTTGTGGGCTTAGGATCTTAACATAGGAATTTGAGGGGCACAGACACATTTAGTTCATGACAGAGACATCGCTGCAAATCCTTCTCAAGGCCAGCGGAAGCCCTGAAGTGGCCCACAAAAGTTGACAGTGGGACCATGGAATAGAAAAGGACATTTCCAGTGGGACAGAAGCACAGCCTTGCTGTGCCCTCTCAGCCTTTTCTTCCACGTGGCTCAGTCCTGCCCATGAGAGAGGCAATCTGGCATATTCGGAGCAGAGGAGAAATGCCTTTGTTTGGAGCTAGATGCCTCCAGGGGCTCTCCCCACCCAGACCACATAGAGATTGACAGAGATTGAAAACAACACTCACCTGAATCAGGAAAAGGAACAAGTAGGATTTGAGGTGATTTTCTAACCCCCACCAGAGAGCAGACAAAGCAAGTGGCCTTCCATGGGAACAGAGGCAAACCCCAAGCACTGGCCTCCAGAGCAGCTGTTTTCTGAAACAACTCCACCATCACCGGAGGCCTCATCTTCATTCTCTACAGCCCACAGGCCCCGTGATTCTCCCTCGCTTCTCCTCCTTAGGCTCCTTCAAGAGCCACAGAAACTCCCTCCCCTGCTCCTGGCTTATCAATATCTACTTACTCAACCAACACCTCAGAGGCAAACTCCTCCAAAAAACTTTTGGTATGAGAATTTATCACTATGGTTTTCATTTCTAAAAATCCCATTTGGTTCCTTTTTAAACCCATCTATTCTTTTTCATTCTGACCACTTCCTGTCTCATGGTTCCTATTTCTGCTGCCGGCCTAGTGTGGTATGTAATCCTGGTATGGCGCAGGGGACGGCCACGTGCCAAGTAATTGATCTGGAATTGATCGTCAACCAACACAACTGGTTTTCGAAAGGAACAAAAGCAGAAACACAGACAAAACATTAATTGCGAAGCTCAAGGGAAACAGAAATGTATTTCTCTTTCATGCAGTCATCCAGGTTAGTGGGTGGTTCAGATCCTTACATGCAGTCATGGAAGAACCAAGATTCCTTCTATCCTACTTTTAGTCGTTCCTAGGGCATTGTCCGCGTGGGCGTGGTTGAAGCCGTGGCACCACATCAGAGTTGCAGCCATGTGAAACGGAAGGCGGAATAGAGGAGAAATCCCTACTGTTGTCAGGTGCCAGCTGGGACGTGGCACCCAACGCTGCTCACATTCCACTGGAGGGAACTGAGCAAGCCACATGGCCACACCTAACTACGCGAGAGGCTGGGAAACGTGGGGTAGCGAGGCCACCATATGCTGGGCTCTAAGTGCATCACTCTGGAGGAAGGTGGCCATGGGTTTGACCGGACAGCTTCAGTCTCTGTCGTAGTGGATCGGGGTAAGTACAGCAGTGGGTCCACTGTTTCAAATCTGGCTCCACCATTTCCTAACTGCTTGGCCCTAGCCAACCAATACGTGCCTCAGTTTCCTCTTCTCTACAAGGTACACATTTTAGTCTCTGATTCAGTGGACGGGGGAAAGGTGCTTACAACGGTGCTCGGCGTAGAAGTAGTACTCAGAATTGTCGTAATCTGAAAAATTCATATTTTATAGTCTTTTCAACATTATTTGATTTTCTCTATTTTTTAGGGTATTAATTTTATTATTTCCTGCCTTGAGCACTTTTTCTTCATGTAACTTGTTTCCTGGTGTGGGCCTGTGATTTTCTTTTTTTTAAATCTTACCAGCAGCAGAGATCATTTCTTTAGGACCTTCATATGCCCAGGAGTGTGGATTCATCCCTAGAGAGGTTTTTATTGGCTGGATCAGTTATCATTTCCATTTCTCCAATTGGCAAACTGGCACTCTGCTCTATCCAGGTGATTCTGACTGAATATTCAAGCATGATTCATACTTAGAATTGTGATTTCTCTGAGGTGATGTTATTTCTGCAGAGGGTCTCAGACAGATGGCAAGCTCCCCAGACCATCAGAGTTTTTGAGTGTTTCCTTCAAGGAAGGGACGGCCTTTGAGGTTCTTAGTTTGATGCGGGGAGGGGCTCCCCTTCAACTCCCCACCTTGCACAGGCCTGTGGCCTCATTTCCTGTTTCCAGGTAGGCAATAAAATCCCCACCTGCTCCTGAAGGCTTTTATCTGGGTCCTCTCCCCTCTGCTTTCCCCCTCTGCTCTCTCGCCTCTGCTCTCCCCTCTGCTGTCCCCACTCTGCCCTCTGCCCTACCCCCTCTGCCCTCCCCACTCTACTCTCCCCACTTTGTTCTCCTTCCTCTCCCCTCCCCCCTCTCCTTTCTCCTCTCTGCCCAGCCCTGACTATTCTAACATTAGCTCCCATCTACCGCTCAAGTTTTCTGGCCCTCTAATTTTCTGGCACCTAGGAATTTTCTTCTCTTTCTTTAAGATATAGCTTTTTAAAATACATACTCAGTTACATATTTAAATAAAATTTTAAAAATGTTTTGCTGAGCATTTCTGTGCGCTACAAGTGGGAGGGGCCTTCGACATCTGCTCTGTCTGCCACATTCTTCGCCAGTTTGTTCTATGCCATGAAACCGAGAAAGAACTGCTTTTGGGGAGAGCACTGTGTGTGTTTGAAAGAACGAGGATAATAAGCTGCTGCGTGGGGTGAGACAAGTGAGAAGAAAGGTAATCCTGACCACCCGCTACCCACTGGTGCTCCTGCACCGTGATTCCAAAGTCTGGGCCCTCCCTGCCCTCCGGGAAGATAAACAGCCTCCCTCTTCCACATCTGGGTTCAGCCTGATAGGTCAACCAGCCCTACTACAGGACCAGAAGAGAAACGAAGAAAGCGAGGCAAGGGGCCTCAGTGTCTGAACTGAACAGAGTTGGACTGTGGCCCAAAAGTGCCAAAGGGAGTGACCAGAGAGGCATGGGATGGCCCACCCAGCTCTGAGGCCTCGCACAACCTCAGGACAGGCTCCTCGCCCTGCCTGGACTTTGAGGCCTTGCTCCCTGGCCTCAGCACCAGCACCCGCGCTCCATCCCACAGCACCCCAAACTGGTGTGCTCTAGGAGTCCCCGACCTTCAGGCCACAGGCTGGAAAGGGACGAGGGGATACCCTCCTCCACTTTGGTAATAATAACCATTACAACTCATATAGCAAAACACAGTGTTGAAACAAGTACCTTACAACAATCCTATGGGATAAGTGTTCTTAGTTTTATTTTGCTAACTGCCTCAAATTTAACACAGCTCCACTGGGAAAGAAGTAGAGGGTGAAAAACAAATTTATATTTTTATAAAGAACAAATGTGTATTTTTATAAGGCTGTATTTTCTCCTTGTATCCCTCCTTACTATGTATAATTTTACCTGATTAAACATATTAAAATCCCAAACTTCTGCATTTGCATTACTTCACAAACTTCAGAGTAAATCTTTTTTAAAGATTAATAAGAACCGCTACTTGACTTAAATTCACCTAAACAGAAAGAGGACTCACCCAAGCTGTTTCTTCAGAACAGGACTCTGTCTTAAAGGCCACTTTGCACTCTTGGGTAAAAGACAGCAAAACGGGGGCGCCTGGGGGGCTCAGTCGTTAAGCATCTGCCTTCGGCTCATGATCCCAGAGTTCTGGGATCGAGCCCCACATCAGGCTCCCTGCTCAGCGGGAAGCCTGCTTCTCCCTCTCCCACTCCCCCTGCTTGTGTTTCCTCTCTCGCTGCCCCTCTCTCTGTCAAATAAATACATAAAATCTTAAAAAATATATTAAAAACAGCAAAACACCAGTAGCCTTAGAATAGCCCTTTTGTCTGTTTCAAGCCAAGAGGGTTCCAAATTTTGACTTGCAGTCTCAAAGCACCTCACTATACGCTCAAGAGTTTTAAAAAGTACAAAACTCTGGGCAGTGATGTAATCCACTTATTTTATTATCATTTTCATTTTACAATTGGAGAAACTGAAATTCAAAAGGGTCCATTTCATTATTGAGCATTGGCAAGCCTACATTTTACAAATGGGCAAATAAGGCTCAGGGAGATGAAATGACTCACGGAGGTCACACAGAAAGTGAGTGGGAGAGTCAGTCCTTTGGATCAATCATGAAGAGCTAATTCCACAGCAGGTCAGAGGATGACTGCGAGGACCCTGTGTGCTTGATGGGCCCATTTTCTCTTGAACCAAGCCCATCATTGTGAAATTTCAAGTATTAGTCAATGCACACACACAAATAAAGGCTTGGGGAAGCCAGTTGTAGGAACAGAGAAGCATTCTCTGCTATAAGGTTGCAAACCATACTCCAAGCCACCAGTCCAAAAAGCTCATGCTGTACTCCTCCCCCATGCTCCAGACCCTGAGTTTGTGGCTTTGGCTTGTGGCCCCGGTTCATGACTGAGGGACACCAAGTCTGGGAGGTGTGTTACCTTGACCAGGTCAAAGTGACCTGGGACACAACATGGCTCCCTTCCCAGCACCTCCAAGGAAACAACCAGTCCCTGGTCCAATACATACTGAGCCCTGTTTATGCACCATCCCTGTGCTAGACTTTGGGGCGATGGGGGGGAATCATCAGTCAGAGAGGAAGACAGGAAAAAGACAGAAAGATGAAAGAAGGGAACAGAACACTGTATCTTTGTTTGAAAAAAACAAAACAAAACTTGCTATTCAGTTGGGGAGAGAAGATAGCTCCACAGGGACATTTAACAAGACAAAATGCAGAAGGAAAGTCCCAGGAGAATGTACATAATGGGTGAAGGTTGTCAAGGTAGTTCAAAGGATGACAAATGGCAACAGGGTGAAGTGTGTCAGAAAATCTGGTTATGAGATCAGCCAAGATTTGGTATAATCTT
The DNA here is from genome assembly GCF_002007445.2 of Ailuropoda melanoleuca. Classification (NCBI taxonomy): domain Eukaryota; kingdom Metazoa; phylum Chordata; class Mammalia; order Carnivora; family Ursidae; genus Ailuropoda; species Ailuropoda melanoleuca. The sequence continues at coordinate 119,672,653 of NC_048225.1, forward strand.
GCTACAAGAGACATAACCTCCAGTAGACCAAACCAAAGATTCCCTCTTGGAAGATAAACTATAGAGGAGGAGAGAATGGATAATCATCGTTAGACTAGAAGAATGTTCAGTTGAAGGTCACTAGACATTTAACTGACAGTCAGATGGGTGGGCAGGTGAGTGGGTGGTTAGCCTTCTCAGAGCAAGTCTCCATCCCGTTACACTTTCCAGAAAATAGGTTAAGCATTTTTATCAGAAATGCTAATGTCTTCCCACAACTTCCNCTCCATCCCGTTACACTTTCCAGAAAATAGGTTAAGCATTTTTATCAGAAATGCTAATGTCTTCCCACAACTAGATTCCGAAATTCATCTCACCAAAAATTCTGTCCTAGTCTACATTCAAGACAATTTTTCCTTTACCCCATCACCTCTGTGTCTTTCATGACCTGGTCTGCCCCTACAAGACCACAAAACTCAATTCATACCGTGTGGATGTGTTGTCAGAGGCCAGCTCGGGACTTGAACATTTACTCTCTGAAGGAGAAAGAGGACCCCAGTTAGCTAATTCTCATGGGAGAAATGCAGAGGAGTGGACCCAGGTGTAGTCAGTCATGTCTAGAACTCGTACAGTTTGGAGGATACTCTTTAAGAAAAAATACAAAATTATGACTATTTAACTAGGCACAAAAACACATATTGATAAAGGATGAGAGAAGAAGTCACAACAATTCTTGAATGCTTGAAAATTCAGGTCCCATTCTCCACAAACCTCTACTCAGAAATGGGTCCATAGTCACGCGTTCCAACGGCATCTCCACCTGACACCGGTATACTGAACTGTTAAGATTCATTTACTTCTGGGGCGCCTGGGTGGCTCGGTTGGTCAAGCCTCTGCCTTTGGCTCAGGTCATGATCCCAGGGTCCTGGGATCGAGCCCTACATTGGGCTCCCTGCTTAGCGGGGAGTCTTCTTCTCCCCCTCCCTCTGCTCCTCCCCCTGCTTGTGTGCTCTCTTTCGCTCACTCTCTCCAAAAAAAGAAAATATTCATTTACTTCCTCCTGTGGGTTCACTTACACCCTGCTGGCATCCACACCTTTCTTACTCCGGGCAGTCAGCACCCTGCCACCCTGCCCTGGCTTTATGCACTGACCAAAAAATGACAAAGAAAACCAAGGATTCATCTGTGCGTGGATTCAACAAACAACCGTGGACTACTTCGATGTGCCAGGCATGAGCTCAGATGGAAACATGCTTTCTCTGAACCGAACATAACATCTAAGGCTATTTGAGCAAGTGGATTGTGTCACCTCATTTGTTTGACAGAATTTACCGAGAAGGGCCTGTACGCCAAGCCTGAGCCAAATAACCAACACATGAGGTCGACACAATCGTTACTCCCATTTTGTCGACGACAGAACTGTGACTCAGAGAAATTAAATTAGGAGGTTCAGTGGATGGTGAGACTTGGGGGTTAAACCGAAGTCTCTTCGGAATCAGAGGCCTTATCTGCACTCAAAGTGCTCAGCATTCTAGGAGAGCTGTTTGTAGCACACGCACGCACATGCACATAAAATAGATGACGTGTATCTATTCTTCACAATTTATAAAGCATTTTTACCTACACAGCATCAGCCATCTTTCCAGCAGCTCTGTGAATAAGGGAGAAAGTAGGGGAGACCCCTGGGCCCTGATCCTGTTTTCCAGCTGTGGGATCTGGGATAAATCACATCCAACAGTCACGTAAGGGGCTGGGCTTAGTCCTTCCTGCAACCCAAGAGCTCTGGCGTCCTTTTATCTACGACTGCCAACCCTAACCTTACATCCCTCCCCATAGCCCTTACTGATTGAGCTGTGAGAAAATCCAGAGTACTCTGGCCAAATGCCCCCAGGCCTGAGGAGGCCACCAGAAGCTGGAATTCGTCCCTGCTCAGTAGTTGCCAGGTGGCGGCTTTCTGAGGCCTGTTTTTATAGACTGGAGAGCCCGAGGCACAGAAGGCTCGGGGTAGGGCACACAGGAGTCCAGCCAAAAGAAAGGCTTTACCCCACGACAGTTCTTCCTGCCTTTGCTTTCCCTTCCCAGTGGCTGAAAAGTGCTTCTTGTGCCTGTGCTAACCGGAGCCCATTAGCATCCCTTGGCTGGACCACATACTGGGCTCTGCTCTTCAAGTACCTGGGGACACAGGTGGCGAGGAGTTCTACAGGCAAAGGCCAACCTGCCCAGGATAAGCCTGAGGGACAGGGAGGGGGCCAGGATTCCTGAACTGCATTTTAAGGAAAAGGAGAAACTAATTCCTAAAATAATTACTCTCTTTAAAGTTCTTTCTGTTCAACTTTATTCTTGCTTTAAGATTATATTTAACTTTCTCCTTTCTAAAAAAAAATATTTTCTGTTCAATTCATCTCCCTTCCTCAGTGCTTCAGGTTTCTAATCTGGGCTCATAAAGGACTTCAGGAGATGGGCAGTCCCCTAAGATTATGATCAGATTGTCAAAGAGAGTCACGATCTTGAATAATTATGCGTGGTGGCAGCCCTTGGCCCCAGCTGTGTTGAGCCAAGAGCAAAGAGTCTTAAAAGCCTGAGGTTGAGCGATACAGGGCAGGTACATCGAGAGCTTTTCTTCTGAGATCATAAGCAACTATTTCAATTAGAAGACGTCCTCTTATAAAAATGGGCTCATACGCTGGTGAGGTCACAAGAGGCAAGACTTGTTTAAAATCCTTGAGATAATTAAATTGGGAAGAGGAATATCAGTAAATTAATTAGTTGTAAATTTCCTATGCACAAAGCTCCAGGTCTGCGGTTAGTCTAGACACTTGTCATTGGGAGTGATTTAGCTACTGCAACTCTGAGCCATCACCCCACCCTCCTCTCGAATGCGTGGTTGCCAGCATAGCCCCCATTCAACCAACTTTGGAACCACAGGACCCTGGAGTTCTGTTCTGAGTTCTGTTCACTCTCTGGAGGTTGCAGCCAGCTCCTGGCCAGTTTCCAAGGGTCTCCCCCCTACAATCCATGGGCACATTTCTGCCAGTAACTTCTCTTAAAATAATATATAATTCTAACACTCAGGAAACTTCACCAATCCCTCTTACTTACAGAATGGAAAACAGATTCTTTGTCCTTTCCCCCCAATTCCTCACATTTTTCAATCCGAAGTTCTTCTTCCCTGTTGTTCCCTCATGAACTTTTCTCCAGTCAACATGCCCCACTCACTGTCCCTCAAACCCACCCCACACATCCCATGTCCACACATTTTGGCCATCTCCCTCCCTGCAGTGACTTGCCTTTTCTTCTGAAACTCTGTTCCCTCCTCTGTGGGTCTCACCTGGAGCCCTCCCAGTTTCCATGGCTCTTCTGTCTGACAGCTTGACCACACCCTGCTCATCTCTTATGTTCCTGAATCGTGTTCTAGGTCCATTTGTCTTGTGATGTCTTCCCTCCTTTGGATGCAATTAGATTCCTTGAGGATGGGGGTTTGTGTGCAGCCATTTTGAAATCCCTGCCATATTGGACACAGTGTTTCGATCACAATAGGAACTCACTATTTATTGAGAACTCAGCACAGGCTTCCTCAGATCCGCCTGGATTAAAATCCTCAGTCCACTGTTTAATGACCATATACCATGAGTTATTTGGCTTTTTAAAGCTTCTGTGTCTTCACTCATAAATGGAAGTCATGGTAGTACCCACGGCAAAGCAACGTAGTGAGGATTGTGTGAGATAAAGCACGCATGGTGCTCAGGATAGTCTGATCCCCAGTGCTCAGTGCAGGTGAGCTGCAGTTATCCTCAACACCACCACCGGTGCTATTACTGGAATCTAAAAATGTGAAAATTCAGGTAATCCTGAGAAGAGTCTTGGGCCATCCCTTAAGTGAAGACGGCCCCTTAGAACCAACACAGTGGTGAGGCAGCCCTCTCCAGCACACATATAAGAGGGATGAACTGTCAACCCTGCAGATGTGTGCATGGAAATTTCAGATAAAATGACAACTGGATAAACCAGCACTAGATTACTAAGGCTGCCTCAAACCAGTGATCTGCAACCAGCAAGTTGTCACTTTCCAGGAGCCAAGTGCGACTGTTCCGTGCTCTCCAATATTTTTGGAGCATTCCATGGACACTGGCATGACGTGTCTTTTCTGTGTCCCTTCCAACACTTTCAGTTCTCAACCTCAGTCCCCATACAACCTGTGTCCACCTCATCTTCCTGGAATCACTGTCCCTGTCAGTGAGTCTAAGACTTTGAGAAAATAGGGATGCCTGGGTGGCTCAGTCAGTTGAGCATCCAACTCTTGGCTTTGGCTCAGGTCATCATCTCGGAGTCATCAGATGGAGCCCTGCATTGGACTCTATGCCTGGGAGTCTGCTTGAAATTCTCTCTCCCTCTCCTTCTGCCCCTCCCACTCGTGCTCTCTCTCTCTCTAAAATAAATAAATAAGTTTAAAAAAAAAAAAAGAAGAAGACTCAGGGACTCTGTGTTAAAGTCAGAGCACAGAGCTGCACGTGTTAGTACAGCCTAACCCCTAACGGTTGGTGTCCCGGGAAGTGGTTAGTGTTTTTATGTTCCCTCATGTTTCTCTTAGCTGCTGTCCTGCAGTTGTAGACAACAAGAATAGCATATCTAACTGCAATGAAACATCATTGTGGAACCCTCTAGTCATTTTCCCTCCTTGTCCTGCAACCACCACTACTCCCACAGAGTGAAGGAGGTATGGGTCTTGCAACACCTTTAAAACAACAACAAAAAAAGATTTATTTACTTATTTGAGAAAGAGAGGGTGAGCCGGGGTAAGGGCAGAGGGAGAGGGAGAGAGAGAATCCTCAAGCAGACTCCCCGCCCAGCACAGAGCCCAATGCAGGGCTCGATCCCAGGACCCTGAGATCATGACCTGAGCTGAAATCAAATCAGCCACTCAACTGACTGAGCCACCCAGGTGTCCCCCTGAACTACATTTTAATCATATTTCATCAATGTACTGTTTTCCATGCCGGGACATGACCTTGCCAAGATGGGCATCATGCTTGTTAATAAATGAAACCAGCATGTGTCTGGCTCTGTCCTAAGTACTGGGAGTCAAGCGATAAATAAGACATGTTTTCTGAGCCTCATATGGCCCATCTTCCAAGCACAGAGTGGCAGAGAGCTTTTCTGAAACACACACCAGCTTTTGTCACTGCCCTGCCCCCAGCCTTTCCCCACTCAGCCAGAGCATCTCTTTGGCTCCATCTCCAGGTTACCAGAAACAGACAAGCAGAGTGGGAAAGAGCCAGGACGCGTGGTTTAGAATGTTGGCTCACCAGGGTTCCAGCTCCAGGAGAACAGCTATAAACGCAGCAATAGCTCACTGGTGTATGCAGAAGTCACATGAAGAGAGCTGTCACTGCCCAAGCTTGGTTCTCGGCAGAGAGGCAAAGTGTCGCTCCAGGGCCAGGTGAAATATGCTTTCACCCCAAATGCTTTATCAGAATGTGCTTGTTCTGACTCCAGTCTTCACACTGCCCCAGCCAGAGACTCTTTTCCCTCTCCCCAGGAGCATCTTTCTAAAGGTGATCACTCCTTCTCCCAGGATTGCACAGCCCTGAAAGTGTTTTGATTTGCTAGAAGCCTTGGAAAGACACTCCATAATCTTCTGTATTCCCCTGGCATGTTCTCCTCCTCTTCACCAAACGTGGTTCTTTCATTTCTCCTGAAATCAGGCCCCAAGGTCACTCCCTCCAGGAAGCCCTCCCAAATTTACCCCCCTCCCTGCCACCTCTAATCATGTATTTGCTCTCCTCTTCCATCAGTCCTGTGGTTTTGTGTTCGGTTTGGATTGTGTCATTCTCCACCTGTCGATATGTTGTTAAGACTACAAATTGTTTATCCCTTATCCAAACCCGTGGAGTAAAATGTGTTTCGGAATTCAGAACTTTTCAGATCTAAGAAAGGTAATAGAGGTTCTAAGGGTAGTGCCCACAACCAAACACGTTAATATTTGTTCAATGAAACATGAATAGTCACATGCAGTGGGATACATTAAGATTACAATCAGCTTATCAATCAGTTCAGGTGAGGTTTTCCACATGTGTGTTCGGTATTTCCATAAGAGCCACCACTCTGAACCTCTGTGCCAGGAGCTCTGCTCTTGCATTATCTCCTTCAACCCCACAGCAGCACCACAGGAAGGAGGTGTTATTTTCCAGAGAAAGGAGGACAGCAGAGCTCCCAGGGGGTAATTTGCCCAAGGTCCGACCTCTAGAAGACAGAGGACCCAGCGTTCAAACCCAAGCCTGCCTGCCTCCCCGTAAGCTTGATGCTTAATGGCCAGACAGTTTTCATACCAAATGTGCTTCCTCTCACATCTCCAATTACAGTGTTCCATATGCAAGATGGAATATATAAATGCTTGCCAACGATGAAAACAAACAGAAGAGCATTTAATTTTTTTATTTGTAATTCACAAATTATGCTTGCCTTCTTCCAAAAGACTGTACAGCACTTTAAACGTCAGTCAGCTCTGGAAGATCGAGCATGAAGCCTCTGGAAGCCCAGTTGTGACCAGGACAGAGGAAGGCACCAACAAATAATGTCAGCTGATGGGTCACAAGGAGGCAGCGCATGGGCCACACTGATGGCCACGTGTGTTCAGCTCACGTGGCACCAACGGTCAACATTTAGAGCTCAGGGGATTTCAACTAGAAGCCAAAATAATTTTCCTTTATAAATGTGAAACACACTATTTTGATCGTTCATAATTCTTTCTCTTGAGAAAATCAGATATTCCCACAATATGGTGTTTTCACTCCTTCATAGCAATCATCAGCCGATGCTGGGTAGCAGCGTGAGCTGGGGTGAGCACTCCCCACTTAGCCGGAGTCCCTCCCCTCCTGCACACCGGGATTCAGAGGGAATTTGAGTCTGGGAACACCGCGTCTGACAGAGCACACCTGTGTCTGATCCCCTGCCCTGTCGGGCTCCCCGCAGGCCGGCAGTCTGCTGGCTGATGTGAGCAGGGCAGATGGTTAGTGTCACTCTTCTCTTACCAATCAAGGACTTGCAGCAGGGTGACACGTGATCATATTTTCAGCACCATCCCGGTCACCGACTTGCAGCGAGGACAGAGAGACAGACAGACAGACAGACAGCATGTGTGTGTGCCAGAAACAAAAGAAATGTGAGGGGGCTAAGCACGGCCATCAAGCCGGGGACCCAGAAGGAGGCAGAGGTGGCCCCTAGTGCCAGCTTCTAAAAGGGAGATTTCTTGCGGGCAGCACAAGCACTAGAACCTAGGTCACTTCTCGAACCCAGGCTCCATCCCCCTTGAAAAGAAGCTCAGAAAAGCCACAAGTGTTGCTTTGGGCCATGGTGTACGTCAAGTTCTGTGATCAGAGGGCCTACGTGAAACAGTGTCACAGCAGGACAAGGCCCTAGCCACCTGCTGGCTCCCTGGGTTTTCCCAATTGCCAAGATGATCACCCAAAAGCCAAGTTTCCTGGCTGTATGACCTTTCTCAAGTTCAGCAAAGACACCTTATGAAAGGCCCAGCAGAGTTTACATTGGAATCAGTATGTGAAGAGAGGCAAGGTGTTCTTTTCTTCCACGTTGGGAAGCCAGACGTTTGCCAGCTGTGTTCTGAAGCCCACTGTACAAGAAGCATGTGCTTCCGGACCACCAAGTCCTAGCACCGAGTCCCTCACAGGGGACCTCTTTGTTTCCAGAACTCTCAGGGAGACTCTTGGGAAGAAACAGAAAGGTAGCAGTAAAATCCAGGCAATTCATCATGCCAAAGCTTGTCGAGGGCACACGTGGGCAAAAAGACCTTGAACAGATTGGCCCACCTGCCGTCTTGGAAGGAGGGACCACAGTGCTGGCTCTAACCCTCACCACCAGCTCCACTCGCTGTCAGACACACTTGGAAATCTGGTGACTGGCTTCGGAGCAAACGTGCCTGCCTGTCAGTGTTGTAAACTGAACGGAGGCAATTATTTTGCTAGTCTTCTGAAAATTTCTAAATTTTCCAGATCAGCTCCATTTTCTGGGCCTGGGACAGAAAGCCCAGTGGGCTGTGTGCCCCGGCATCCCGGGAGATGAGGTGTGGGCCAAGTGCAGCTCTCCGGAAGCCAGAAATGTAAAGCAGACATGGTAACTGCATTGCTGTTTGGTTTGGACCCGGGAGGCAAACATCCAATTTGAGATCAAATAAATGGATCCTGGGCCTGAGTAAGCTTTTTAAATAGGATTCACTCTAGAGCAGTTTAAAAATTAGAAGGAAGTGCCAGTGAAATTTTGCCCATACTTCTTGGGCTAAAAAAGAAACCCCCCCCCAGAAGGGGACCCATCCATACCAGATGCTGTTTTATATTTACAGAAGTACTGCAACAGGCTTAGGGAATAAGGAAGGAGCTTATATAATTTTGACTCGAATGAAGATAAACAGAATTTAAATATATAGCACCGATGATTCCAAAATAAAGGCAGGTAACATTTTGTGAGTGCTTACTATGTGCTTGACACTGTTTCAAGTACATAACCATTACACAATATTACCCATTTACTATTTATAAAATCATCATCATCATCAAAATCATCATCATCATCAAAGCTATGAGGTAGGTATTAGTATTATCCCCAATTCACAGATGAGAAAACGGAGTCATAGCTAGTGTGTACTGGTCCCAAGATTCAAACCTAGCATGTCTGACTCTAAAGCCCATGTGCTTAACCTACCTAGAAAGTGTTCTTACAATATCTTACTCCAAAAACAATTCCAGGATCTAAGCATCTCCCCTACAATGTAGCACACACCAGCCTTGTCTGTTCCCAGCTAGTCCCAGTCTCCTCTTTGTAGAATTTCAGATCGTTTGAAAACTAACATCTCAAAGCAAAAGGGACCCTCCTTCAGACCTTGGAGGTGAACTGTCATTGATCTGAGCCACACAGCGTAACCTCCTTTCTCTTTGCTGGGGCTTGGTGGACAGGTGGTGCAGATCTAGCTATAAGAACTGATGAAATTTTGCAGGAGATGTCTGGAAAGGATTTTGCTCCATGATAAACAGATACAGAGAGATAGTCCACCGCATTTTTCCTTTTTTGAATGTGTATAAAGCATGGAGCTTGGAGTCGAGACGACCATTTTAATTTAATTTATCAGCCTACGGACAAAAAGCCAGCATACTGAGGATGGCAGAAAGCAGCAAGATTTTTAAAAGCCTGGGTCTCCAATGACAGATTGAGCCAACATACCAAACTTGGACACTTGTATATCCAGACTTCTCATCTTGCTACATGGGATAATTATACATCTTTGTTGCTTAAGCCATTGTTAGGCATTATGTCACTTTCCATTCAAATGTATCCTGACTTACACTTGTATCCTTTGCCTATGTGTAGACATATGTCATGTCTATACATTTCCCACCTGTTTTATTCCACTTAATTTATAGCTTCTTGACCAGATAAAACCAGGCGGTCAAGAAAGGAAAGGCAATGTATTTGAACAGCAGTTTATCAACACTATTCTGGGGAAAAAAGTTCAAGACTGCTGTATTATCATTTACCATTCCCCTACGCTGAATCTTGCTCAGATGCTCTCACCAGGAGGCTATGACTCAGCAGTAAACAAAAAAATACATCCCCAGTTTCCTCATTAGTAAAATAAGCAATCTGAACCAGATGATCCCCAGGTAAATTTCAGTGCTGTCATTTTATGCTTCATGCTCTATCTATCTGTTAAGAAGGGTTATATTGTAAAAATTTCTAGAGATGCCCTATTACTAATGACCACATCTTTAAACACTGAATAAAATAGTAACAATTTATCAATAGTCCTAAGTCCTTCCCCTTTGCAGGCCTCAGTTCTTTATCAGAAAAATGTGGGGAAAAAGAAAAAAAAAGAAAAATGTGGAAAATGAAATCGATGGTCTATAGGGCACTTTCCAGCTCAGACACTTTTGAATTTGTCCAGATTCTTAAATATGTGGTTTTACTCCTTCCAGACTCCTCTTCAGAGCTTACACAGCCAGGTACTCGGCAGTGTCTGAATCACACGTAAGACCTTTCTGGAGCCCGTACTTATGGGAAAAGTTAACTGACTCACTTCAACTGTGAGCACATTAACCTGTATCCTCAGTGCCTAGCGATATATGCACTGCAAGGTGCACACTCAGTAATGACTGGTCATCCAAAGACGGCTGCCATTTTTTTTTAAACATCTACTATTTGACAGACATTTTAAAGAGGCTATCTCAAATCCTCACGACAATCCTACTAGGGCAGTATTTTTACATCTGTAACATCTATAACCTGAATAAAACTGGGCTGCCTGTAGGCCAGTCTCAGCATGGTGTGACCTCCAAAATAAACCCAAACCCAAACCCGACAACACTGCCAACATATGTGGGTCTTTAGGGAGGTCTTAGAAGATAAGGCAAAAAGGCCAGTTCCATTGCCAACACACAGAAACTCCTCTTTACCTGTCCCTCTTCCTGAAATCCTCTCGAGTACCACAAGACCCACAATTGCGGTGTTCCCCAAATGCCCTCACAACACTCTTGCCTTCTCCTCATTCCAGTTCACCCCTTTGGGATCTATTCTGTCCTTCGGAGAGTTGCCTCCCCCCCCGTGCATAGGTTAAAAGTTTAATCTCTCCAAAGTCTTCCGTGTTCCCAACAGCCATTGATTTGCCAAGAGGTCTGTGGGTATGGACTGGGGCAGCATTCACTGCCGTCCTCGGAGGCAGAGCACTGGACAGCATCTGCTCCCAGAATTGCTCTCTTCCTACATAGATGTCCGTGAACCAGTGGCTGCCTCAGAACCACCCAAAGAACTCATCAAAAATGCAGTGTCTGATCCCCACACCAGTCCCTCTGATTCAGCATATCTTAGCGTGAGACCCAAGATTCCCCATTTTTAATAAGCTTCCCAGGTGAATGTAAGGCACAGCCAGGTTCTGAAGCCCTGCTTTCTACCACAAAGTCTTCCGAATTGAGCCACCGAGTAGCTCACGCCCACAGGAACAGACACGTTCCCCTGAATCCCATTTTTGCATGTGATCTTCCCTACAATGGGGTTTCTCCACTAGGGCACCCTGTGGGCTGCAGAGCTGCTTGAGTCACCGTGGCAGCAATACAGAATTCTTTCCCCCAGAGAAACACTGACTGCAGATCCCTGTGGACCCGGAGAGTGCTCCAGAGCCTTCCATGCCTTCTCAAAGTGCTTTTGTGAGAAAATGGACATCCAAGTCCCCACTGGGGCTTCCAGGAACAATTTCTCCCTGAGGTGAGGCAACAAGAGCCTGATCCCGACTGCCCTCCTTTCTGGGGGACCGGTGATGGAGAGAGAGCAGAGAGCTCTGGTAGCCACTGGGGCAGAAATCAGAAAGGGAACCTTCCACAGAACTTCCAGGAGGTGGGCCCCCAAGGAGGAGGGGAGGCACAAAGCAGGATTCTTGGAGGGAGGGCCTCCCCCCCTCTCGAGCAGTGGCTTCTATCACAGTGTCAAGAATCTGAATTGAACGAAGGAAACGGTGTTCACTGGCCTGAAGAGGCACCTTGAGGTGGGGGAGGGAGGGCTCCAGGTCCAGCAACCCTCAGGCAGCAGTAGCCAGGGCTCCCTCCAGTGTCAGGAGGACAGGACAGCCTGGCCAAACCCAAGGGCCAGCCTTTTATGAAGCAAGTGCTCACTGCAGCATTCCCTCTCCTGAGCCCTTCTCGAAGCCCTATTCTCTGGAATAGACCTCAGCATCTGGAAGTTCCACACTGGATCCCTCTGGGTAATTTAGACACTGAAGAAAAGCACCCAGCCTCGTTTTAAGGTGATCGTACCGGAGAGATTCTGAAGAGTTTCAAAGTCGGGGTCACTGTGTGTTGCAACTCACTTGTGTTGAAGGGTGAGTAGCAATTGCCGTCAACAAACGCTGATCGAATATCCACTGATGCTCTGGGCCTGGGGAACATGTGGGCAAGAGTGAATCAATCCTCCGTCAGAGCATCAAGTACCAGAAATCAGAACACACGATCTGACAAGTGTAAATGTCCCCGTGAGTCTGCTGGAACAGAAAAGTTGAGTATAGAACTACCTCAGAAAAGCCAAGATTTTGCTTGCTTGAAATCAGCCTGGAAAGGTCAGTGGGATCATTGATTGAACAAATCAATTAGGTCTGCACACCTGTGGCTAAACCTAATGTAATCCAAACATGAGTTCTGATCCAACATCAGTGATGGACACAGTCATCTGTACAAGGGGATGAGATTACACCCCTTCCCAGCACAGCTCCGCCGCACAGGACAAGTCAAGGTGATCGCCTCTGTGGTTGACCACAGGGCCACATGCATAGCTAACTTTTTTATTACCTCGTTCGTGCTCCCCTCTTTTCCCCCTCCCCACACCTCTTTGTGGTGCTCCTGCCTTCAGTCTTGTTTAGAATCGACTGACATCGTCCTTCCTCGCCAGCAGTGGTTTGCAGTTCCTTCGGGAGATGGAATCCTTTTCGAAAAATAAACCTTCCATGCCACTCCAATCTTTTACACATATAAGCAGAGCTCTTTGAGTCTCTCCTTCCCCGAGACTCTTCAGCCTCAGAAGCAACTCCGGAATGTAAGGAACACAGCAGCTCGACGAGCACCCACGTGCGCCTCGGAGGCAGGCGCTGTAACTTGCCATCCCATATCCCTTCCGCCTCTTTCTTAGTAACAGAATTCTAATTAGTGGGAATGAAACCAACTGAAAGATTACATTTCCCAGCCTGTCCTGCAGCCAGGTAATGCCAGTCCTGTGATTAAAGTTCGGGCAATGATAGGTGAACGGAAGAATCATGAAAGATTTCTGGGAAGATTCCTTAAAACTGAGAATCGTGCCCTTTCTGCCCTTCCGTTCGTCCTCCTCCTTGCTGTCTGCAATAAATGGATGATGGCTGGAGCCCCCGCAGCCATATTGGACAATGAGGTTACTTGGAAGTTGGAGGCTATGCTCCAGAGATGCTGGGGCAGAAAAAAGACAGAGCCTGGTTCTGTGTGACCTCATGGTGCTGCCCTACCAGTTCTCCGTTGTCTGTCTCTGACTTCTTTCATGTGAAAGAGTAAGCCTGATGTGTCTAATACAATGTTGTTTAGCTTTTTCTGTCTGTAGTTACTTTTTTCCATATGGGTCTCTTCTCATGTACTGTTTGGAAAGGAAAAATTATGGAGAACTAGGGTAAGGCCATACTGACATTTTGGTGTACAACATTTGGATCAAATTTGTTTATAGGGGCGCCTGGGTGGCACCGCGGTTGGGCGTCTGCCTTCGGCTCAGGGCGTGATCCCTGCGTTGTGGGATCGAGCCCCACATCAGGCTCTTCTGCTGTGAGCCTGCTTCTTCCTCTCCCACTCCCCCTGCTTGTGTTCCCTCTCTCGCTGGCTGTCTCTATCTCTGTTGAATAAATAAATAAAATCTTAAAAAAAATTTGTTTATAAAATTAATAATAATCATATGGGGCACCTGAGTGGCTCAGTCAGTTCGGTGTTTGCCTTCCGCTCAGGTCATGATCCCAGGGTCTTGCTGGGACCCTCCCCTGGCTCTTGCTCTCTCTCTCTCTCTCTCAAATAAATAAATAAACCGTGGGCCAGGGTATCTGCTACACACCTGTGCATACATGATTTCATTTACCACTCAGGTCAACTACACGAGGTAGGGAAGATAATGGATAGCTTTCAGATGAAGAAACTGAGACCGAGGTGGGTTCCCATCTTACCAAAAGTCACACAGCTAGTGCAAAGGCAATTTAAGCAGGAAAGATCTGACTCACGTGGTCTTTCACCATCTAAACTTGAGGTGAGGCAGCTCTGGAAGGGTGATCTTGGGCAAAAGTCTTTGACTTCCCTGAGCTTCAGGCTGCCTTCCACAGTGAGGTGTGGATTAGTGAACTCATGCAACTGCGGGCGGCCAGGGAGACAGCATCAATCAGAACACAGTGTGGGGTGCAGGTAGAGGAATGCAATGAGAAGGAACCCACATATTTTCAGAGGAATTTGAAAATAGCTCCTTGGAGACCAGGCACAGAATAGAAAAATGTTTATGGTGTTTACATGCATATCGCAAGATACCTCTCCTTATTCTCAGTTTTCTCATCTATAAAGTGGGAATAACTATTTCTTTCACACGGGGTCCTGGGCAGAAAGAACTCAGTAGCAGCAGAATGAGTCACAGTGTTAAGGACATTACAGTTCAACTACACTAACCCTTGGCACGTCTTCATTTTCCCAAATGAAGTGGCAAACTACCTATCCCACTTTTTTATTTTTTTTATTTCAAGTGGTAACTAGGATTTCTTTTATATTGTGGAAACTGATACCAACAGCTACAATTCAGAAATGCTAACCCCCCAAAAAAGTACAAGAATCAGCCCTGGACGATAGAGGAAAAAATGGCAAGCCCACAAAAATGGTGGTTTTTTAAAGGAAATGCAATAATTTCCAAAATCATGAAAACTCTCAGGAAACTACATCAAAATTGAAAATTCCTATGTATCAGAGGACATGAGCAACAGAGTAAAAAAGCAACCTATGGAACAGGAGAAAAGATTTTCATGTCATGTATCTGATAAGAGGTTAATATCTAGAATATATAAAGAACTTCTATAACTTAACAATACCAACAAAAGTAACCCTATTTGAAAATGGGCATAGGACTTAAATAGACATTTTCCCTAAGAAGATATACAGATGGCCAACAGGTGTATGAAAAGATGCTAAACATCACTAATCATCAGGGAAATGCCCATCAAAACTACCACATGATGTCACCTCGCCCCCGTTACGATGGCTGCTATCAAAACAATAGAAACTAGCAAGTGTCTGTGAGGATATGGAGAAATCAGAACCCTTGTGCACTGTTGGGAATGTAAAATGGTGCGGCCACTCTGGAAAACAGTATGGAGATTCCTCAAAAAGTTAAAAATAGAACTACCCTATGATCCAGCAATTCCACTTCTGGGTATAAATCCAAAATACTTGAAAACAGGGTCTTGAAGAGATATTTGCACACCCATGTTGATAGCAGCAACGTTCACAAAGCTAAAAGGTGACAAAGCAACCCAAGCATCCTTCAATAGATGAATGGATAAGCGAAGTGTGTTATAGCCATACAATGGAATATTAGTCAGCCTTAAAAAGGTGAGACAGAGATGAACCCTGCGGATGTTATGCTAAATGGAATAAGCCAGTTAAAAAAGGCAAATGCTATATGACTCCACTTATAAGACATATCTAGAGTAGTCAAATTCATAGAAACAGGAAGTAGTGGTGTCTGGGGCGTGGGGGGTGGAGAGGAAATGGGGAGTTGTTGTTTAATGGGTATAGAGTTTCAGTTTTGTGAAATGAAAAAGTTCTGGGAAAGCTCTTGAAAAAGCAGTGTGAATATTCTTCACACTACTGAACTGTGCACTTAGAAAGGGCAAAGACAGAGAATTTAATGCTACGTGTATTTTACCACAGTTAAGACAAACAAGCCCCGTGGGAGAGCAGCAATAGGAGGAGGCGTGAGAGGGACAAAATGGAGGAAAGAGCTGGTGACGGGACAGCAGCAATCGGACGTGGGTGTCAGTGACGCATTTGACAATGACTTCCATAAAAGTGGCGCTCCAGCCTAAATTGGCCCGTTTGGGAATGCTCTCATCTACATGGAATGCTGGCAGAGTGAGAATACCACGTCATCAGGGGTAAATGGGAACTACGTCCGGGTGGGAGTGAAAGCCAGGGCAAGTCACAGGCTGGTGTCAGAACTGGCCTCGTTGAACAAACTCATCACTGACCCAGAAGTCAACAGGAATCGCCACTGCTGACGAAATTCACAAAGATATGCTGGCAAAGCCCTGGCTGTAATGCCATAAGCGTGCCCGGGATGGAGAAAGATTTTCCACTAGGTCCTTAATTGGATTAAACCAGTGACTCCCTGGGATGAGGACGCTTGCCCAGTCCTACCTCTTGTCTCCAGAGCAGAAAGAAATTCTGAAATGTGATCCAGTTCATAAAATCACACTTGATAGAGGCAGTGGAAGAACAGTGCTTTCCCGGAGCACAATTCCGCCTTTGTCCTTTATCTCTAGATAGAAGACAAGGAAGCCACACCTTCCAAAGGGATAAGAGAAAGGAGAAGGTGAGAGAGATACAGTTCCCTCCATGGAGGAAGTTCTGGGCCAGATGCCCATGAAACCTAAACTTATCCAAGGCTCTGACGTGTGGTACAGATTTTGCCACCCTCTTCCTCTGCTTAAAACCTGTCTGCTGTTTCCCAGGGCACTTCAGAGAAGTCTAACACCTTTGACCAGGCCCTGGGTGGTCTGGCCTCCCCAGCCAGCCTCTTCTCACCTATGCCATGCTCATCAACTACTCGGCCTGCCCAGCAGCCGTGCCTCCCCTTCTGCCAACAGCCCCACTAGTTTACCACTCAATCCCTAGCCACTGTGCTCGCTGAAGGGGTGGACAGAGAGGACCCATGCTGTGCCAGTCTGGTTCCATTCCAGGACTTTGAGAGCAATCACTGCTAAGGAGCAGCTCTCTGACGAGGTCGACTGCTGGGAAACTGACTTCAGCCTCTAGGCTTTCTTTCTTATTTTTTAAAGATTTAGTTATTTATTCGAGAGAAACAGAATGAGCAAGGGGAGAGGTAGAGGGAGAGAATCTTCAAGCAGACTCCCCAGTGAGCCCAGAGCCTAAGGCAGGGCTCCATCTCATGACCCTGAGATCACAATCTGAGCAGAAATCAAGAGTCGGATGCCTAACCGACTGAGCCACCCCGGTGCCCCCAGCCTCTAGGGCTTCTTAGATGAAGGTGCTGTTGGCATTTGGAGCAGGACAGCTGTGTAGAACCATCTTTGGCATCTAGCATCTCTGCTTCTGCACGCTAATTTCCAGCAGTATTCCCTGAATGATGGTGACAACAATAACGAAATGTCCCCCACCCCAACCACACACACCTGAATACCACCCATGATTGAAACTTCATGACGTTTAGCCATGAGATGGAGACACTTGCTGGGGCCAAGACATATCCACCATTCATTCAGGTCTGTCGCTTGCATGTCACTTCATCAAAGATGCCTTTCCGTTTCTCCGCCATCTGAATCAGTTTCCTGTCATGGCACCCTCTACTTCCTGTGTGTAGCACAGAGCCAGTTTGCAAATGCATGCTTTGTCGTGTGGTTGTTTGTTTCACATGTGTTTTCTCCCACTAGACCGTAAGTGCCGTGAAGAAAGGGACTATTTTGGTTTCCAATGACTGCTGTTCAGTAAACATTTGTAAAGAGAGGGAGACAAGGAGAAAAGAAGGTTGCTTGGAAACTAGTAACATGTAGTGACTAGAGTCTCTAACCAACCCACAAAAGCCTGTTTAATCTAACAACCTAAATGTCATCTTCTACACTGTGTTTATGAGAGAAGGGCATGAGCTGGGCTTGACTGTAGAACCCCAGAGCCCCATCTGGCTCTCCCTAAAACCAGTTCTGAGAATTCCCCTGCCGCCCAAGTGGGAGAGGGTCCATTTCAGAGCAGCAGGAGCTGGAAGATGGAGGTGGAGGGTGGGAGTCTGGCGATGGTTTCATCTGCCCTGGCCCCCCTCCTCCCTTCCTGCAGCCTTGGCAGTGATGTCAGGGGCTCCAGCCTCAGGGAGAAGGGATGGGAGTCAGGGAGGGATCACTTGCATTGCTTTGGAAATCAGAGACCTGTATTCTAACATACTCCCTTTTTGGGAACAGATGTTGTTTTGTGGGCACCTAGCACTACGTTTTGCATCCTTGCACACTGCTGTCCCCTCGGGGGCACCACTCTTACCTCTGTGGGTAGTCTTGGTGGGATGGGAAAACCCTGATGCCTGCCTCCCACTTTGGAAGCCAGTCGATCATATCCTTCCCACCATGCTGTCAAAGAGTGACACGGCTATTAGATTCTCTCCCAGGACCTTGAATAGTGGGCAACATAAAGACATTTTTTAAAAAAAGTGACCAGAGGACATTCTCCCAGTAATGTGACCCTGACCACATTCCTGCTGAGTGAGTCCTGACCTCTCATTTCCTGGGGGGTGCCTTGACTCCTGCCTATATTCCAAGCCTAACTCTCCAGACTCCTATCAATTTCAATAAAATACCCTTTGTCTAGGGGCGCCTGGGTGGCTTAGTCAATTAAGCATCCAACTCTTAATTTTGACCCAGGTCATGATCTCAGGGTCATGAGATCAAGCCCAAAGTTGGACTCTACACTCAGTGGGGAATCTGCTTGAGATTCTCTCCCTCTGCCCTCCCCGACTCCTGCTCTCTAAATAAATAAATAAATAAATAAGTAAATAAGATCTTTAAAACACCCTTTATCTAAATTATCAGGGTCAGAGGCTTTGTGTGCAACACAAGAGCCAAGATGGATTTCCTGAGGCCTGATCAAGTCATTCACTGCAGTTTCATATTTGCTTTCATTCATTCCAAATACAGTTAATGAAAGTCCATTATGCCTCAGGCACTGTGCCAATTGTTGGGTATACAAAAACAAACAGGGTTCAGGCCTGGGCTTAAGAGGACATACTCTGCTTAAGGAGACAGAGAAATAAATCAACAATTAAAATTGAAGTGATGTGATCTATGGCAGGGAGTCCTGGGAAGATGAGGATCTGAACTCTTTCCCTCCCTTCAGGCACACCCTCAATTTCTCCACAGTGCCCAATTCTAATGGCATCAGAGGCCTGTGAACAGCAGGTGCATGCGAGGACTTGGGTATCATAGAGTCTCCATTGAGAGAACCTATGCAAACGTTCTCCATAATGGGCTGATCAGGAGCCAGAGTTGGAGAGCTCCAGGCTGGGGTCAAAGCAGAGGATCACAGGAAGAGCTGGAGCCCCAAGGGGAGTTGCCTGGCTTTCCTGGCCCTGAAAGGCCAAGAAGAACAGGACGAGTAGACAGAGCCCTCCCTGCCCCAGAAGACGGGAGAGCATGAGAAAACTAGGGAGCATAGAGTCTTCTTCCAGGGCCCTGGCAATCTGCTAGTTGGCACATGCTGCCCTAGCCCACGGTGAGGACAACATTGCCTTCTGCCACGGCTGGAGCTGCTGCCATGTTAGAGACTTACATGAGCAGACCTGGTCCTCAGGAAGCTGAAGTGTCTCTCTTCTGGCTGCCAGAGCGAACGAGCCATTAGAGGAAACTGAACAATGCACTAAAATAGAGCTGCTGAAGACGAATGCCATCATCTTGAATATAGAAATAATGAGTACTCAAGGAGGTTCAAGTGCACACAGCAACAGCAACAACAACAACCAAATCGCCTTCTGGAACTTTAAAAAAAAAACAAAAAAACACCTCAACTAAAAGATTGAGGAGAGAAATCACATAGAGGGTGGTCATTGTTGAGACCCGAGTTCGTGGCCTGGATGGTCAAATATAAGGAATATTTCAAAGCGCAGAGAAAAAAGAGAGATGGAAATTGTGAAGGAAGACATATGAGACATGGTGAACATATTCAGGAAACATAACAGGTAGATTATAAATATCCCAGAAGAAGAAAAAGGACACATAATAAATATGGCCTCTTGGAGTTCTGTCAGGATTGAAGAAAAAGGGATCCACCAAGAATATCCTAGTAACATTCCAAATGTTAGGTAAGAAAAAAAGCCTGCCAAGCATTCAAGTAAAAGAAACATAAGCTTTACAAGGGACATATAATCAGAATGGCACCAGATTTCTTTACTGCAACCTGGGAAGGGGAAAACCAGTACAAGAACATCCACAGACACTGAGACTACAACCAAGACCCTATATCCAACCAAGATTATTCCCTGACTAGAGTGGAAGAGAAATGCATGGGAACATGCCAGAAATCAGGGAGGGCAACACCCTGATAGCTCACCTTAAGAAAAGAGTCTGGGGAGGATATCCACATGCAAAAGAATGAACTCAGGCCCTTATTACTCTGCAAAAATTAACTCAAAATGGGTCATAGACCTAAGTAAGAGTGACAGTTATAAAACCCCTGAAAGAAAACATAGGAGTAAGTCTTCATGACCCTGGGTGAAGCAATGGCTTCTTAGGTCACCAAAATCACAAACGACAAATAAAAATGGAGAAAAATTGAACTTCATTAAAATAAAAAAACATTTGTGGGGCACCTGGGTAGCTCAGTCAGTTAAGTGTCCGACTCTTGATTTCAGCTCAGGTCATGATCTCAAGGTCATGGGATGGAGCCCCTCACCTGGCTCTACGCTGGGCATGGAGCCTCCTTAAGATTCTCTCTCTCCCTCTCCCTCTGCTCCCCAACCCCCCGTTATGAGATCTCTCTCAAAAAAATTGGGGGGTGCCTGCATGGTTCAGTCAGTTAAGCATCTGACTTCGGCTCAGGTCATGATCTCAGGGTCCCGGGATCGAGCCCCACCTTGGGCTCTGCACTCAGCGGGGAGTCTGGTTGTCCCTCTCCCTCTGCCCCTCCCCTTGTTGATGTGATAAATCTCTCTCTCTCTCTCTCTCTCTCTCAAATGAATAAAATCTTTTAAAAAAATGTTGTGCTTCAAAGTACACCATCGGGAAAGTGAAAAGATGACTCATAGAATGGGAGAAAGTATTTGCTAATCATATTTTGGACAAGAGACTTGTATCCAGAATGTAAAAAGAATTCCTTTCAATTCAATATTAAAAAGATAGACAACTCAACTTAAAAAAAATGGGCAAAGGATCTGAGTAGACACTTCTCCAAAGAAAATATACAAATGGCCAATAAGCACATGGAGAGAAGCTCAACATCATTAGTCATTAGAGAAATGCAAACCAAAACAACAATGAAATACCACTTCACACCCACTAGGTTGGCTAAAATAAAATAAAATGAAATGAAACAGATAATAGTGAGTGTAGGGGAGGAGAGGGAAGAATTGGACCCTTCTACGTTGCTGATAGGAATGGAAAATGGTGTGGCTGCTTCGGAAACTAGTTTGGCGGTTCCTCAAAAAATGTTAAACATAAGTTAACATATGATGCAGTGATTCCACTCCTAGGTATAGACCCAAAAGTAATGGAAATATTTGTCCACACAAAATCCTGTACACGAATGTTCATAGCAGCATTATTCACAACAGTCCAAAAATGTAAACAATTCAGATATCCATCAACTGATGAATGGGTAAACAACATGTGACATATTCATGCAGTGTAGTTTAAAAAATGTGGTACTGATACATTCTGCAAGTTGGAAGAACCTTAAAAGCATGATGCTAAGTGACAAAAGTCAGCCACAAAAGACCACACATTATATAATTCCATTCGTATGAAATGCCCAGATTGGCATTTCTACAGAAAATGAAAATATGTTAGCAATTGCCTGGGGCTGGGAGAGCAGGAGGGATGGGATTGGGGGGGTGACTGCAATGGGTAAGGGTGCGGAGTATGGGTTTTCCTTTGGGGGTGGTGAAATGTTCTAAAGTTATATTTAGTGATAATTGCATGACTGAATATACTGAAAACCACTGGAAACTACTTTACGTGAATTATATTTCACCCAAGATGCTTTGAAAAATTAAATTAAAAACTAATGTCTTTAATCATGCTAGCCACATTTTAAAAATCAGGGGCGGGGGACTCTAAGCAAACGACAAATGAACTTGACCAGGCATTTTTGAGACAAAGGAGAAAAATGTGAGAAGAAACAGTGGTGGGCAATGAGCTGTGCTATGCCATGTGAATAACTGGATCTGGGTGGATACTAGTGAACAGTCTATGAATATGGAATATATGTGTTTTAAAAGGTCTCCTGAAGCAGCAGGTATATACTACTCTTGTACCATCTGAACCATCTGAACTGAAAGTACTTAAGACCTAGCAGTGGCAAAGCCCAACAGTCGAGATAGAAGAGGAAGATGTAAAAGTTTTCTGGGGTTCTCATCTTATTTGGAGAGAGTAAAGCTGGGGAAAAAAGTGTCTTGGGGGCAAATATGCGACTTAGTGGAGGGAACAGTTGGTATGTTGTTTTCAAATAATGCAAGAAGGGTATGTGTCTGGTTGCTAACGTACAGAGAGTGAATCCCGCAGCAATAAAAGGGAAAGCAAAGTAGAACTTTCAAATTAACAAGGAAGCTAGAGCGGGAAACGGAGCCAAGAGCTGTTGTGTGAACACGCCAGCAAATAGAAGAAAGGAAATAACAATGTAAAATAATTTTTTAACGGGGCAGGGTTTGTCTCATGTTTTCTCATAGTTCCACAGGGATTATGGGTTTTTGAAAGGAAAAACCACAGAAATGAAATGCCCTGTCATCACATCCTATTAGGGGACAGATGACACACACAACATCACCGGTGACATGAATTTTCATCACTTGGTTCAGGTAGCGTTGGCCAGGTTTCTGGCGTAACTGTAAAATGACCAGTATTTTCTTTCTCCGCTCTGTTCTTTGAAAGCCAGTCGGTAAGTGTCCGACCCCCATGGGGTGGGGATGGGGGGGTTGGGGTGCCCCGCCAGGCTGGAATTAAGCTCCACCTGCTGGACTGGGGAGCATCTACATATATTTTGTTTTTGGAATTCTAGAATAAAGATTTGTCTCTTCTCCCTCCTATAAAATAAATGTTTTAAAAAGCATAAACAAGAGAGGAATAAAGTCAAGTATATCAGTTGTTCCAATAAATGTGAAATAACTGAATTCCCATTAAAAAGCTGAGACTGTTCAATGGGGGGAAGGGGAACAAGACTAGACATACGTTATTTACTATAAACATATTTAAAAGAAAGGGAAGATATTAATTTATTAATTAAAGGCATAGGCACCAAACAACTATTTTTTTTAAAAGCAGGAGCTAATATCAACAAAAATTCAAATTTAAATGGATTAACAGGATAAAGGGAAACAGTATGTATTAAGACAAGGCATAAGGCAAAATTTTGGAAGACAATATGACTCATACCCTGTGTGCTTAAAGTAATTATGGCACCTAAATATTTCAGGAAGAACTATTAGAAACGTAAGGAGAACTCAAAATTTCAAATATAGTGAGAGACTTCATTATACCTCTTTTATATTTAGATAGATTCAGTAGACAAAAAAAAGCCATCAAATCAGTAGAAATTATATCATAGATATATAATTATCTATAGTTATGCAGATAATGGAAAACATAAAATAAACCATTAACTAGTCTGGCAGTAAGCACCTAAAATATATTTCATTTACAATAGTAGCAAAAATTATAGACTACTTAAGAAATTTAGCAACAAAAGCACAAGACTGATATGGAGAAAGTACAAAATCTTAAAATAAAGATATAAAACAATATAGGAAAAATACATAAGCATACCATAATTCAGTCTTCAAAATCAGTATCAAAAACGGTATTCCTGAAATCATTTCATAAATTTTTTTCCAATTAAAATCCCAATTAGGTTTTTTAATTGGATAAAGTGATCTTAAAAAACTTATGTAAAGGAAAAAAGTGACCAAGTACAGCCTAAGAAGGACATCTTGACTTACCAGATAACAAAATATATGATAAGGCCATTGTAGTCAAACTAATAATCTATTTCCATGAGATGAGGAACATAGATCAGAACAAAGTATAAAACCCAGACATAGATCTCATTGTATATGATAATCCATCTTATGACAATGGGAAAATGATGGATAATTTAATAATTAGTGCTAGCCCCACCAGTTATCAATCTGGAAGAAAAACTTTGTACATCTGTCTTAAGCCTTATACTAAAATAAAGTTCAGATTGCTTAAATATTTAAATGCAAAAATAATAAACAGACAATTACAATTTTGCTAAAACTCTAGATGATTGCATAAACAATCTAGGAAAAGGAAAGGCCTACTCTTTTTTGTTGCTGTTGTTTTCTTTTAAGGAAAGACCTTCTTAACCAAGACTGAAAACCCTGGAGCTTTGAGGAAGAGATAAGCGTATCTGCCCGTATTTATTTATTCAATAGATATTTATTGAGCGCAATCCAGTTCCCAACATTCTTCCAGGTGCTATACATTGAAGACAAACTCTCTGTTCTCCTAGAGCTCTCATCTTGGGAGGAGAAACAATAACAAACAGATACATATATAGCATGTCAAGTGATGGGAAGTACCATGAAGAACAGAGCTGAGTGTGGGGATAGAGTGGCAGGTTATTCTCGTGTATAGGATGGTGTGATAGCCTTGGTGGCAGCTTCTCAGGTCTCTCTTCCAGAGAAAACCTGCTTTCAGCAGGGTAGTTGATACCATTAGCAGCTACCATAACTTCAGGATCCCAAGCAGTATTCAAGTCAAAGCCACTCACTTCCCAAACTCCACCCAGCCCGTAAGTGGGCATGGAGTGCCTAAACTAGCTGGGACCTTCCTGACCCGCGTAGGACGCTTTCCTAGGCAATCCTTGCCCTTGGCATCCCCCAAAGCCTGGCTCAGATGTTCTCAGAGCTGTATGGTCTTCTGAAGCTCTTCCAACCCCGTCCTCTGTTCTCCCCTCTCTCCTACCACCGCTGTCCTACTTGCATTGCAGTCTGAAACCCATTTCTGCCTACTGCTGCTCTTCCTCCCGTGTGTCCCTTATATTTCTACTTCTGTCTTGGCCTTTGCTTCCTGGTGGTCTCATAATGGCACACATGGTCACAGAAGAACTCAGTTTTAAAGTAAAAACGCATGAGCAGAGTCCGGAAAGAATTGAGGGAGAAAGCCAAGAGGCTATCAGGTGGAAGAAACACCCAGAGAGAGGGAGCAGCAAGTACAAGTCTCAGAGGCAGAAACCTACTGCACGTGTGGGATAGACTGCATTACTGTCCCCAGTTCCTCACCCTTTCTCTCCACTGCGTGACCTTGCGGTACTTACAGTAAAACAGAATACAAGCCCACTCGTGGGCTTTGGGTTTGATAGTATGATTTGCTCGGCCAGCAGATTGTTAGAGGAGATAACCTGAGCAGGGGCTTTTTCTTTAATTTAATTTTTTTTTTTTTTGAGCAGAGGCTTCAAATGAACTTATAGGGGTCTGGCTGGGCCTCTTATGCTTCTGTGGTCACCATAAAAGAAACATGCATGCGCAGTCACTGGTCCTAGAAATGTTGAATATGCATGTAACAGGTCCACACCTAACCTGAAGCTTGTGATCCAGCCTCACCCAAGTAAGAAAAATAAGTGTTTTATAAGCCCCTCAGATTTGGAGGCTGCCCGGTATACCAGCTTTCTGCAGGAATATCTGATACCTGGTTAAGTAATGGCAAGGAGGTCCGTGTGGCTGCCGTGTGCCGAGCAGGGGTGGGGGTGGTAGGAGACAAGATAGAGACGTAGCAGAGAGCCTAACCATTTAAGGCCTCATAGGCCAGAGTCTTTGACTCTTCCTCTGGGTGAGATGGGAAACCATTGGAAGTTTGAGCCAAAGGGTGATGATATTACTGACATTACAGAAGAATCACCATGGAAATAAACGGCAATGGCTTATGGAAGAAGAAAGGATACCGTAAATGAAGTCAGTAGGTGCCACATTAGCTTGTTAAGGCTGCTCTAAGAAGCATCACAAACTGGGTCATGTAAACAGCATAATTTATTGTCCCAGAGTGCTGGAGTCTAGACGTCTGAAATCAGGGTGTTGACCTCCTTCTGAAGGCTGTGAGGGAAGGATCTGCTCCCAGGCTCTCCCCTTGCACATCATAGCTCCCTTCTTCCTGGGTCTTCGTATGGTCTTCCCCGGTATGAGCCTGTGTCCAGATTTCCTCTTCTTATAAAGACACCAGTTATGTTGGATTAGGGCCCACACCAATGACGCCATTTTAATTGGATTACCTCTGTAAAAATACTATCTCCAAATAAGGTCATGCATGTTCTGAGATACTGAGGTTAGGAATCCAACACACTGTTTTTGGAGAGACACAATTCAACTCATAACAGCTGCATGACAAATCTGGGGGGAAATTTGCAATTCAGAGAACAAACAGAATTAACATCCATATTATAAAAGGAGCTCTTATAAATTGACAGGAGCAAGTCTGACAAAACAATTGAAAAATGGGCAGTAGACATGAAGAGCCAGCATATAGAACAGCAAACCCAAATGGCCACAAAGTTTATAAACAAAAGCTCAAGCTCGCCAGGAGTAAAGAAATATAAAGTGACAACGAAAAATCACTCTCCACCTATCAGAGTGGCTAAAAGTAAGAATGCTGATGATATCTGCAATTGGCAGTGATACAGAGAAAGGAGTAGCCCCATACACCAGTGGAGGAAACAAACCACTGCAGCCTTTTAGAAAAGCAATCCGAAACTTGTACTTAAAGTTGGAAAGGGAGAACAGTTTCTGATGAGTTGGCATCAGGGGCTATGCAGAACCCGTTACCCAGAAAAGCAAGCATAACTGGTAAAAATTATATTTTATTTTTTTATAATAATATTTTTTATTATATTATGTTAGTCACCATACAGTACATCCCTGATTTTTGATGTAAAGTTCAATGATTCATTACTTGCATATAACACTCAGTGCACCATGCAATACGTGCCCTCCTTACTACCCATCACCAGCCTAGCCCAGTCCCCCACCCCCCTCCCCTCTGAAGCCTTCAGTTTGTTTCTCAGAGTCCATATTTTAAAATACCAACAGTTATAGAGTCTCTAGAAATCGTCCTAAGGGTAAAGATCAAACAAAGAAGCATTTGCTTCAGAAAATCTACCTAATTTTGGTAAGAAAAGCAAGAATCTACACCACTTAAGTGACCACTTGTTCTTCTCTACCCTTGGCCCCAGCTCATTGTGACGGAAGCTCCAGCTCATTGTGATGGAAGCCCCAGCTCATTGTGATGGAAGCTCCAGCTCATTGTGATGGAAGCCCCAGCTCATTGTGATGGAAGCCCCAGCTCATTGTGATGGAAGCTCCAGCTCAGTGTGATGGAAGCTCCAGCTCATTGTGATGGAAGCTCCAGCTCATTGTGATGGAAGCTCCAGCTCATTGTGATGGAAGCTCCATTTCAGGCCAAGTGTGGTCAGGAGGATGAGGTTCTCTCCCTCAACCTCTCAGTCAAGGGTTTGGTATCAACCCAGGAGGAGTAGGTTGTGAACATTTCACATTACCACCCACTACCCTCCCTGTAGTGTATATTACAGAGGCTACACTCTAGGCAAGCAAAACCCAGCCTACACTCAAATGCTGAAGGCTCTACCTTATAAGCAGCGGGCTAAGAATAACTGAGGACTACCACTCCAGCTCACTTGTAGGGTATAGGCTCTACCAGGAGAGGCAAGCTGAGAAGACCGGAAACTACCACCTCTGTCCAATGGCCTGTTTGTAAAGCAGGAGACACTCCAAGAGAAGCAGGCTATTGTCCCTGTCCCCAGCGCCAAAAAAGCAACCCAGATTTTGCCCAGAGAGACAGATATGTCATAAAACAGAGAGCTCTGAAGCTCTCCACAAGGGAACCTGACTTTAAATTTGAACATCATATATGGACTTGTAACAAGTGAAGAGATAGCTTTATTAATTGAAAAAACTTCCCACATGAATTGCAAATATTTTCTCCCATTCCGTGCATTGTCTTTTCACTGTCTTGATGGTGTTCTTTGAAGCACAGAAAGTTTTAATTTTCATGAAGTCTAATTTGTCTGGTTTTTTTCTTTTGTTGCTCATGCTTTTGGTATGTCTAAGAATCCTTTGCTAAATCCCGGGCTGTGAAGATTGACCTTTGTGTTTTCTTCTAAGAGTTTCATAGTTTCTGCTCTTACATTTAGGTCTTTGATTCACTTCAAGTTAATTTCTATAGATGGTATAAAGTAGATAGACCTCTAGCTTTATTCTTTTGCTTGGGGCTATCTACTGGTCCCAGAACCATTTGTTGAAAAGACTTTATCCCCCATTGAATTGTTTTGGCACCCTGTTGAAAACCAGTTGACCATAAAGGTATGGACTTATTTCTGGACTGTTAATTCTTTTTGTTTCTATTTTAATCGTTTTTTTGTAAGATCAATCAGAATTGAAAAATTTTATTTTTTTATAATAATATTTTTTATTATATTATGTTAGTTACCATACAGTACATCCCTAGTTTTTGATGTAAATTTCCATGATTCATTACTTGCATATANGGTTCATTCTCCCTTCTGTTTACCCCCCCTTTCTTCTCCCACCGATCTTCCTACTTCTTATGTTCCATAAATGAGTGAAACCATATGATAATTGTCCTTCTCTGCTTGACTTATTTCACTTAACATTATCTCCTCCAGTCCCATTCATGTTGCAGCAAATGTTGATTTAAAAAAAACTTAAGGACCTGATATATAACATGGTGACTATAGTTGATAATACTGTATTGTATAATTGGAATTTTCTAAAAGAGTAAAATAGTCTCACCAAAAAAAAGAGAGAGAGAGAGAGAAAGGGAAAAAAAGTAAGGTGATGGATGTGGTAAGTAACTTGATGGGGGAATCCTTTCACAATGGATATGTATTATCAAATCTTCACATTGTACATTTTAAATATCTTACAATTTTATTTGTCAATTATGCCTCAATAAAGCTGGGAAAATAATAAAATAAATATATATTTAAAAAAAAAGAAAAAACTTCCCACAAAGAAAAGCCTAGACCCAGATACCTTTAATGGTGAATTCTACCAATCATTTAAAGAATTCTTCACAAGCTCTTCCAAAAACTCAAAGAAGAGGGAAACTTTCCCAATTTATTCTATGAGCCTGTATTACCCTCATACCAAAAGCAGTCAAAGACATCACAAGAAAACTAGAGACTAATTTATCGTAGGAATATAGATGCAAAATTCCTCAACAAAATACTAGCACATCGAATCTAGAAACATATAAAAAGGATCATATACTATGACAAAGTAGGATTTACCCCAGGAATGAAAGGTTAGCTAATATCCAAAAATTAATTAATGTAATACACCACGCCAATAGAATAAAGGACAAAAATCATGTGATTAGCTAAATAGACTTTGAGAAAGACATTTGAAAATGCCCAACATTTTGATTAAAAAAACAATAACTCAACAAACTAGGAATAGAAGATAACTTTCTCAGCCTGATAAAGGGCATCTACTCACAGTTAACATCATACTTAATGGGGAAAGACTGAAAACTTTCTCCCTAAGGTCAAGAACAACACAACGATGCCCATTCTCACCACTTCTAGTCAATACCGGTACTGGAGGTCCCGGTCAGTGCAATTGAGCAAGAAAATAAAATAAAAGGCAACCAACCTGAAAAAGAAGATGTAAATTTATCTCTTTTCACATATAATATGATGTTACACATAGAAAATCCTAAAGAATCAACATACACACACAAAAAAACCATTAGAGATAATAAGTGAATTAAGCAAAGTTTCAGGATAGCAGATTGACCTACAAAAATAATTTGTATGTCTATACACTAGCAATGAGCAATCCAAAAAAAAAAAAAAAGAAAGAAAATAATTTCACTTTCTACTTTGGAAACAGTCTAGCAGTTCCTGAAACAATTAAACATACAGTTACCATCTAACCTAGCAATGCCACGCCTAGTATATGTGATGGTTAATTTTATGTGTCAACTTGACTGGGCTATGGTATGCCCAGATGGCCACTTAAACATTATTTCTGGGTATTTCTAGAAAGGGTGTTTCCAGAAGAGATTGGCATTTGAATTGGTGGACAGAGTGAAGCAGGGGGTCTTCCCCAATGCAGGTGGGTATCACTCAATTCATTGAGGGCCTGAATAGAATGAAATAGCCAAAGTAGGTTGAATTTGCTCTCTGCCTAAGTGCTTGAGCTGGGGCATTAGTCTCCTGCCCTTGGTGCTCCTGGTTGTCAGGCCTTCAGACTGGAATCTATACCATCAGCTCTCTGGCTCTTAGGCCTTCAATCTACCACCAGCTCTACTGGAACTCCAGCTGGCAGAAAGCAGATCATGGGACTTCTCAGCCTCCATAATTACATGAGCCAATATCTTGAAATAAACCTCTTCATTTATATATTGATTCTGTTCCTTTGGAAAAGCCTGGCTAATACAGCATATACTCAAAATAATTGAAAACAGAGACTCAAACTAATACATGTACACCATGTTCAAAATAGTACTATTCACAGCAGCCAAAAGGTGGAAACAGTCCGAAGAACGACTGACGGATGAATGGACAAACAAACTGAGGTAGAGCCATGTAGTTGAATATGATTCAGCCATGGAGAGAAATAAGGTACTGATTCCTGCTACACCACGGAGGAGCCTTGAAAACATTACGCTAAGCAAAAGAAGCCAATCATAACAGACCACATATCGCAGGATTCTATTTCTCTAAAATGCTCAGGATGGGTAAATCTATAGCAACAGAAAGTAGATTAGTGGTTGCCTAGAGATGGAGGGTTGGGGAGAAGTGAAAAGTGACCACTATAGGATATGGGGTTTCTTGGCAAGGTGATAAAAATGTTCTGAAATGGATTGTGATGACTGCACAACTCTGTAAATATTCTAAAAACCATTGAATTGGTTTCCTCAGAAATACAATTCCCAGGACATAAGAATATACACCCAGGGATTTTTATTGCATTGTTGTTCACACCAACACCACACCAATTACAATTAGAATTACAATTAAGGTCATGAAAACAAAGCGACTGTCCATCTATAGGGGGATGTTTGCATTAGTATAATACATTCATGCCATGCAATGTGATGCAGCCATTACAAAGCATGAATTCATTCCCTAGCAATGGCCTTGAAAGGATGTCCATTAGTTTTTATGAGTGAGCAAGACAAACTGAATAACTGTGTCTATAATATGATCACATTTTTGTAAAATAAGCAATGACCAAAAAATCTGCTTCTCATGCATATATTTGATCATCTGAGCATAAATAGAAGTGTGGAAGAGTGCCCCAGGAGTGGCTGGGTCATAGGAGCCATGGAAGAAACTTATATTGCCTGGGTTTCCCAATGAGATACTGAAATCAGTGACATGTCTGACACCTGAGCTTAAGGACAGAAAATTTTAAAGCTATGAAAAACATCAGATCTGTATAATTGACATGTATGTTCCACAGGATCCAGTCTCTGCCATGTTCTAGTCGTGTTGTCTTCAACACGTTACTTCACCTCTCTGTGCCTCCACTTTCTCAGTTAAAAGGGAGATAATAAGGCACCTACTTCAGAGAGTGGGTGTGAGGACTGAAAAAGTTCATGTGTATTAAATGAACACACATCTTGTTGTTTGCTATTTATTATTTTCTGTATGACTTGTTCTTCACTGCAAATTTTGTACAAAACCACAGCCTGTTCCTGTTCACAAAGTACAAAGATAGTTGTTTTTCTTTTTTTTTTTAAAGATTTATTTATTTATTTATTTATTTGACAGAGATAGAGACAGCCAGCAAGAGAGGGAACACAAGCAGGGGGAGTGGGAGAGGAAGAAGCAGGCTCCCAGTGGAAGAGCCTGATGTGGGGCTCGATTCCAGAACTCCAGGATCACGCCCTGAGCCGAAGGCAGATGCTTAACGACTGAGCCACCCAGGCACCCCATTCTTCTTGTTGGCTTTTTCTTCCTCTTCTCCCCACCTTCTTCCCGTAATGGAAGGACGTGTGCTCCTGGCCTGCTCTGTGGTCACTCTGAAGTCATGGCACGCTGAATGGACAAATAGGCCAAGCGTCAGGCAAGGCCAAGTGATAATATAAATGGACTTAGCAGATTAGAAATATGGACAGCACCTAATGAAATGAGATTCATCTTGGGAGGAAAATGCAAACGACTTTATCTAAGAAGAAATAGTCCAATGCATATTCAACCTGGAAGGGAAGAGGAGTGTCTCTCGGGGAGATGGACATAAGGAGCAGGAGAGGAAAGGACTCTGACAGGAATATGGCAGCATCCCTGCTCTGCACATCATGACACCAGGGAAAGGAGATAATTCCTCATGAGACACCCACTGATAAATATCTCCTCATCCTATGGACTGTTTATTTTGCTTCATTTGGATTTTCCTACTCTAATAGAGGCCAGCGGTCAAATGGTTGATGTCATTTGTTCACCGAAAATATTTTCGTCAGTTGCATTAGTCATTCTTTTGGCAGCTTTAACAACCAAATTAGAACCATTGCACATAGTCTGAACCACTGCTGGGCACTGTGCCCTCATGACAAGCACAAATACCAAATCTAGAACGGGGGCAGGTCTCAGTTGCACTGCATAGACACAGCCTTGGGCTCCAAAGCTAACGCCCAAAAATACACTCGGCACCGAGCTAGCTGGTGCTGGGTGCTGGGAGGCCAGTGCTGCGGCTGTACCTCCCAACTGACTGCAGCTGGAGCCTCCTCTCGTCTCCCGATGGCTCACATCATCTCAGGAGGCTTTGTGTATGTAGACAGGAGAAATGGAAGGCTCTTAAGAACTAAGTATGAAGCATTAGTGTGCAGCTGACCAATCAAGCTGGGAGAGAATCCACTCATCGTCCATTCAGCAAATGCTTCTTTAGTTCTCTCCCAAAGCAGCAGACACAATGGGGGTCACAAAGAGGAGCCAGGCATGGTTCCTTGTCTTGATGAGTTTACATGCTGTCAGGAGAGACAGACTGGGATATAAATAAATATCAGACTAAAATGCAGGACTAAATCAAATATAATGAGGACAGAAAATGTGAAGAAATTACTTCCAGCCCAGAAAGATCTCAGAGGCTTAGTGAAAGAGGAGGGTCTTTCTCAAGACCTGGAAGGACAGGTAGGAATTCAGCATGTGAACATGTTGGGGAAGCAGGGAAACAGAGATGCCAACATTCCAGGATGAGGAATCGTGGGGAAAAAAGGCTGGAGGAGGAAGGGGGCTCACCTGGGGAGTGGGGAGTTGGTCTGGAGTCATGGGTCTGGGAGCGGAGAGAGAAATCCCAGAAGGAAGACATGGAGACATGGCTTGATAGATGGAGGCCTGATCCTGTGGGGCCTTGCCTATGTGGTTAAGGAATTTGAACTTTGCTTTGCAGGCAAAAGAGAACCAATGAAGGTTTCTGGTCAGGTGAATGACATGCTTATTGCTGTGCATGAGATATATTCCTCTGGAAGCAAAGTGCAGTAGAACAGATTAGTAGAAGTTGCAGTGAGGAGAACAAGGAGGAAATTGCACAATCCCCAAGTTCTATTGACTAAGGTCTCAGCCAAAGCTGGGGCAGTGGGGATAGAAGGCAGGGGCTGCGTGAGAAGCACATCAACCCCGTATGGGCTGGGAGCTCAGGGGGATGACAGCTTCTCACAAGGACCAGAATGGATCAGTATCTGTCTCTGCCTCTAACTATGAAAACTTGGACAAGTCCCCTAGACTTCTCTGCATTGTTTTTTTTTTTTTTCCTCTGTGAATTGGGGACTATAACTCTGGCCTCTGATACAATCGGCAGAGACTGGGAAAAATAAGATGCATTCAACCCCATGAAGTGTTTACAGCTCACTGGAGTAAAGGTGCCCTAAATCCACAACAATCTTAGCAGCCCCAGAGAAAGCCAATTGTTTTAGAGCAATAGGATTAGTGGGTGGCACTTTTCCGACCTTACAACCTTCTTGTTGGTGAGCTGCCTCAATTTCCTTTTTAAAGAAACTTTTCCTTCTCAAGGTTGAAAACAAAAAGATCTGAAGGTCATCATCAACTAAAGTGAACATCAAAGCAAGAATGTTTTTTTAACTAAGGACATCATCAGGGCACCTGGGTGGCTCAGTCGTTAAGCGTCTGACTTCAGCTCAGGGTGTGATATCCCAGGGTTCTGGGATAAGCCCTGCATCGGGCTCCATGCTCTGCTGGGAGCCTGCTTCTTCCTCTCCCACTCCCCCTGCTTGTGTTCCCTCTCTCACTGGCTGTCTCTCTCTGTCAAACGAATAAATGAAATCTTAAAAGAAAAAAAAAGGACATCATCAACACACCTTGGAAATCACAGGATCTGTCCATAAGGGGTTTCATTGTCAAAATCTGCTGATTTCCTTTTTAGGTCCCAGATTCTCGATTCACTGAAATCTATTAGAGCATAATCTCCATCAGGAAATAAACAGAGCTATCTCGTTCGCCCGTCACACTCTCATCATCTAGCTCAGGAACCCAGTCATTGAAGGAGTGAATGATACGAGCGAGCTACACGGTCTCCCCAAGTGAGCACACAGTATGTTCTCCTACCAGTGAGAAGTCGCAGAATTATTTCTATCAGACCTCTCTATCAGCACAAGGGAAAATGTCCAAAGGACCCAAGCCAACTTTTTCTAGGGGGAATACTCATATTTTTAAATCTGTATATATATTTCTAAAATTATGAACTTTATTTCCTGCAGACTGACTTCTTTCTGTCTCATTCCAATTTTTCTTAAGGATCTCTACACATACGACATGCTGAGGCAGAAAGGTGTCACGATTAGCATTATCATTTGGGTCAGGGCTCTAAGTTGTAAGTGAGAAAAACCTATTTAAACTAGCTTATATGATAGAAAAGTACTTGTCTTCAAGCATGACTGAATCCACATGTTCAAACAACGCCAGCAGGAGTTTGTCTCTCTCCATCTCTTGGTTCTTCGTTCTTCCATGTTGGCTTAATTCTCAGCTGGGTTCTCCTTTGTTAGGGGCAAAGAGTCCAGAAACTTCAGGCTTGAAGTTTTACCAGTCTAAAAATCCAGGAGGAAAAAGAATGCTTCTCTTTCTCAGTGGTTTCTGTTAAAGTCACAGAATTGCCTCTCGTTGGCTGAGCTCGGGTCACATGCCCACCCCTGCACCAATCACTGGGATTCTAATTGTGCAAGGCCAGCCCTGGAGCAAGGAAATGAGTTCAGCTCTGCTTGAACCACAGAGAATATAAACAGAGGAGCGGGAGGAGAGGTAGGTTCCCAAAGGAAACTCGGGTGCTGTTAACAAAAAGGGTAAAGGGATGCTGGGAAGACTAGACTGGCAGGTGTCACCATCTCCATCCATCTAGGATGAGGATGAGTTGGGCCACATCTGATGGGCTGTCAGAAAGAAAGTGACTAAGCCTTTTGCCCCCGTGGATGCTATGCATGTTCTTAATGATAACAGATGAGATCCAGCGCAGCCAGTAACTGCAGAAAAGGAGCCAGCAGGGTTGGGAGTGGAAACCAAGCAGCAATCCATTTTACAGCCTAAGAGTTCCCTCAAGTCTGTTTTACTACATGAAATGCCCAGACTGACACAGGCACTTTTCAAGTTGCAAAACTTGCTCTCATGCTCAGCAGATATATTTGAAGCTGTTTTATGACCAACAGTTAAACAGGAGGAAATTAAGGGAGAAAAATCAAGGATACGGCTTCATGCATAAAATTCAGCCACACAATTAACAGAGCCCACATTAATCACACGTCAGTTAGGCCTCAGTGCTTTGATGGTTCTTCGTCGGCAGAAATACGCGGATCCTGATAGGCAAAGAGGGTTGATGCCAATATAACTGAAAAACCGAAACATGGGGCCTCTATCATTAATTAATCAAGTAATCACTCTCTCTGTGGTATTTGTGTGATATTTGGTAATTGGATTTTTTAGTGTTTCTCTCCCTTTAGTCCCAGCTCTTTATCACACCAAGCATTCCTTTATCTAGACGTTCCAGTGGAGGAAGATGAGATGTGTTTTTAATAATAATAAAACCCTTGTATTTGTAGATCACTTTGTACTTTATAAAATGGCTCACTAGAGTCTTCCAGCAGCCTTTGAAGATAAGCAGGACAAATGTTATTCTCCCAAGTAACTACCGGAGTGTCTGGCTTGGAGTCTGGCTTGAAAAATGCCAGCAGAACCCAATTCTCTTACAAGCAGAGTAAGACATCTTCATGTTCTGCTGGCGGAGTGTTCTGGAACCTCGGTTCACGGTGAGGCACAGACAGGTGGAGCCATTTAGTCAGAACAGAATCACCCTCAGTACTTTTAGTCCAGGGTCCCAAGGCAGCCCTACACAAATGCAAATATGTGAAATATACCTGGGCTTGAACAGAAATATTTCAGTCCAACGAGCAATAATTCCATAGATGGGAAGAAAAACAATCAGGTTGAAAATCCAAAGAGATGCATTTCATAAGATAACACAAAGATACTCTAATGATCGTCCTACTTGTGCTGTGGTTAAGAATTCTTCATACTTCCTTGAAATGCACAATCCCATTAGTCCTCAATCTCTTAGACTCGAAGTATCAGCATCTGCACAGCTTTGGGAAATCTTGACGAAAGTTGAGCTCCTACAGCTGGGGGACTTCTGATGTCTTTCAGATGCATCTCTCCAAAGCTGACAAAGTAGGAAATGTACTCAGACAGTGGTTCTTTGTTTTAATAAGAAAAATAGTGGCTCACTGAATTAATGCTGGTTACTTTTTTGCATGACCCTGAGGCCCATGCTTGGAACTACTATCCCTAAAAATTATCATTATAAAAACACTTTAAAAATCATTCAATTATTCATTTAGTTTACCAACTTTTTCAAGGACACAATGCCAAGTTCTACAGTGGTCCTGATGACAAAGATAAAAAGGTACAGTTCCTAACCTCAATGGCTGGACACACAAGCTAATCATTATAATCACTGAGCAGTTGCTATATCCAGGCACTGTGCCCAGTGCCTTCTTTGTATTATATCTTGTCATCCTTCCCATAACCAAGGAAGTAGGTATTATTCTTAATGCCATTTTACAGATGCCTAAACTGAGGCTCGAAGTGGTTAAGTGACTTGCCTGAGCTCACATGGCCAGTTAGACGTGTCGCTGGGGGCCAAGCCCAGGCAGTCCAAGCCTTGACACATACTCTGAACTCCATACCATGAATACACTAGTCATGGGATGAATAAAATTTAGTGGTAGCACAAAGAAAGAAGCATCAAAATACTCACAAAGGACTTAGTTAAGTATCACAGGAAAGACAGCATTTGAGCTGAGACCTAAGCTAGGTTGGAAAAGACAATCTGAGCACAGGGAACAGCATTGCCTAAGCACAAACGCAGGAAGAAGCCTGGTGTATTCTGTGACATACAACTAGACCAGAGAGGCCTGGGCATCGTGCAAAGGTTGGGGAAGAACGGGCGGCGAGGCCTGTGAGGACGGCAGGATCTGAATACCATGCCTTAATTACACAAGGTGTCTGTGTAACTGTCCTCAGATACGAAACAAATACGTCATTTAATTTGTCTGGCAATTAATAGCTCTCACTGCCTGATTACCATCAGAGTGAATTTGACTTTAGTTTGCTGGGGTCCAGTCTCCTTTTCACTGTCATTATTTAATGTCAAAGATCTCTTCACATAAAGACTTTAAATATCATCTTTGTTTTGTACTTACATTCAATCCCAAGAGAGATTTAAAATGTCACAAATTAGGGGTGTCTGGGTGTCTCAGTCAGTTAGGCATCTGACTCTTGATTTCGGCTTAGGTCATGATCTCATGGTCGTGAGATGGATCCCCCATATCTGGCTCTGTGCAGAGCATGGAACCTGCTTGGGATTCTCCCTCTGCCCCTCCCCCCTAGCTCACACGTGCTCTCTCTAAAAATAAATAAATAAATAAATAATAAAAATAAATGTTATAAATTATCTATGGAATCTAAACTAATTGGTTTAGAGTCATGAATTTGAATTCATCAAAATTTATCCTTACTCCATATAATTGAAAATGTGTATAAATACAATTGGTTAAAAAAGACTAGAAGAAAATACACCAATATTTTAAGAGTTGTCTTTAAATGCTGGGAAATTTTCTGTAGTTTCCAAATTTTCTATAATGGTCACAGATCATTTTTAGGAATACAGAAAGAAATTTTTCTACAATGGAGACCACACATTTTAAAAATCAAAGTAATGTATGCACGTAGTTCAAAAGGCAAATTTTCCCAAAGGACTAATAATGAAAAGCATACTTTGTTCTTCACTCCCCTCTCAGTCTTACCCCCAAAATCAACCCACTAACTCTTTGACATGTTCATTCTGTAGTTACATAGAAATATGTAGCTCTGCTATGATTCTGCAGTGTACATGGGTTTTTATGCTATTTCTGATTTTGTCCATTTTAAATATTTGACTTCCTGCCATCAGATTTAGCTCATTTTTATCGCCGCCCACCTGTCCTTCCCAACTTCCCAATATGATTATAACATATATTTAGTTTCTCTATTGTTTGGTTACTTTGAAATTTTAGGTAATATACATGCACCATCATTTCCTATTTCACCAAATGTAGTCCATCTCTCTTCCCATCCCTGTGGGTACAATGAGAACATTTGAGAACATTGGTGCTCCTAGCCTTGCCCTTGGCTCTTCTTTCTCCTTCTTTAGCATTCCAATCTTAGACATTCAAGTTGAAAACATTTACATTTGGTTCTGTAATGATAATTCAATCTTCTATGCTTCCTCTACTAGTTCATTCTAGAATCTGAAAACTAATAACAGCATTTACATTATTGTGACTCTGTAAATGGAGCCATGTAGTATTCTGTGAGTATTATTTCTTTCTTATAAATGTTTTTGTTACTCTTGATTCTAACACTACTTTAAAACGTTCCAGCACATCAGCTATTCTATAGTCTCCTTTTTCCCGGTAGACCTCTCTCCCAGGGCCTCTGGGTTGTGTGCTCTGCAGGTGCAATGGACAGTGTGGTTGGTTCTCCCAAACCCATCCTGTCCCAGATCATTAGACTGAGACAACAGTCACATTCTTGGTGATTACTTTCCTGGAGGTCTTCCCTAAAACTCCACTGCCCTTCAGCTCTTGCTGTCCCTTCCTCTGTTTATCCACCAGTACATATCACCATACAGCATGAAGGTTTTTTACATACTTGTTTATCATCTGTTTACCTAAATGTAAGCTTCATGAAGGCAGAGAGCTTTGTCTGTGTATTCTCTGCTTTATCCCAGTGCCAAGAACAGTGCCTGGCACACAGTGGGCACTAGCTGGAAGAATCAAAGTGACTCCATTTCCTTTTCTACAGACTCTTCTGGGAATGAGTAGCCCTTCTAGACCAATTTGAGGCAATGAGATGTGAGGAGATACTTGCTGGGAAGGAGAAGCCAGTCTCTCTCCTGTTAGGTATGAACAAAGAAACATTTGTTCAGGTTGCTTCTGGGAACCATCTCTCATGACCAGGATGAAAAACAGCTTTAGGAAGAAGCCAATACCAGGACAACAGAGCAAAAATGGTAAAAGCCTGGGTCTTTGTTGATCTTTGAACAATTCAATCAATCTGGGAGACCTCCTTACCTGTGGTTTTTGTTTAAGCCAAAGGATTTTCTATTACATGCAGTCAAAGAATCTTACCTGTTACCTTAGTTCTGCTGGACACCTGCTGTCTTAGGAATCCTTCTCACTGCTTTTCTGAACCCGAGTCACACTTTTGTAGATCCCATGTCTTCCTCTCTTCATTTATTCTCTTGTTTTACTAGAACACTTGCTGGACAACTTCCTGAGAAGTTGTTTTTTCTAAGTCTTTAAATGTCTCAAAAAGTTTTAATTTCTCCAATATACTCCATTGATGGGTTGGGTAGGTAACGAATTCTAGAAGGAAATCATAATATCTCAGATTTTTGAAAATTTTAACCGCTCAAATTGCCTTTTACCATCCATTGCTGCTGATGGGGTATTTGGGTGATCTAGGTTTATTCTGGAAAACAGGATTGCCACATTTAGCAAGTAAAAATACAGAACACCTGATTGAATTTGCATTTCAGATAAACAAGGAAATATTTGGGACATATTTATTCTAAAAAATTATCTGCTGTTTATTTGAACTTCAGATTTAATTGTGTTTCCTGTGTTTTATCTTTTAATCCTGTTGGCAAAGCTTTTAGGATATTCTCATTATCCTTGATGTTCTAGAATTTCACAGTATTTTTAAAAAGATTTTATATATTTATTTATGTGAGAGAGAGAGAGAGCACATGAGTGGGGGCAGGGGCAGAGGGAAAGCAGACTCCTTGCTGAGCGAAAAGGCTGACTCAGGGCTCAATCCCAGGACCCCGAGATCATGACCTGAGCTGAAGTCAGACGCATAATCGGGTAAGCCACCCAGGTGCCCCTCACAGTATTTCTAGGTGTGACTCTTTAAAAAAAAAACAAAAACAACAAAACCTCATTATATTAATGCTAACTGAGCCCCAAGAAAGAGGGTGTGGTTTTTGTTGACATGTTTAACTGGTGAGCCATGTTTGCTTCCATGTTCCAGCCGTCTGTCAGCTTGGGTTTGAGGAAATGGAGCAAGAAAAAAAGTTTTGTCAAACACAGAGTTTAAAAATCTTTTGAGAAAGTATTAGCAGAAGAGAGGCATAGGAAGACTCTAGTGTACTCCATACAGGGCCTGGTCATCTAGTTAAATTATCTGGTTTGAAGCCTGGCCACCCAATCATCACGTCTCACAGCATCAGTGAACAATCTTAGGAAAGGACCCAGAATTCAGGCTGAAGAGCCTTGCTTTGTAAGACTGAATATTCTGAACACATCCTGAATTTACCATGTAATTGCTCTGCTGTGAACATAGCATAGAGATATACTATCTCCAAAGAAGAAGATGATTTGCTTGTGAGATACATATTTCCTGGGGTAATCTCTGAGTGAACTAGCCAGAAAGTAAGTGAAGTGGCAGAGAGATAAGAAGTAATCACTCTGGAAAGTAGTGGTAAAATCAGGCAAGGTAGAAACAGGTCAAAGAAATTAGAAGGAGAGCTATCAAGTCAAGAGAAAGGAGATTAAAAAAATAACTTCAGAATTGTTGAACTGGACATGACCTTAGAAATCACCTGGGCCAGCCCCTCCTCTTACCAGTGACAATACCCAGGCTGCGGGAGCAGAAGGGGCTTGCCGAGAGTCACAGAACCAGACCAGACCAGTTCCGCTAATTCCCAGTCCAGTGTTTATTCCACTCCATTGATGCTGCCGTTTGGGACCTATTGCACAACAGCCCTATTTAATCATCTTGACAGCCTCTGAGAATGATAAACTTTCTCCGCAATGATCTGACTCAGCTCAGAGTAGCAGCTTCACCAAATGCCCCATTAAAATGCAGTCAGCTCCAAGGGGATGGTGGATCTCAGGGGGGCTTGCAGAAGGTTTCCCTGACCAAAAATATTGCCTGCCTCCACCTGTCTGTGTGTCTGAAATTAAACGTTGAAAATGTCTGTTGTAATGCAAATGACTACATTTAACATTTTGCTTCTATCTTTGTAGCAGCTCCTTAACAAAGATGAAGGTCTTGATGGAATGTGACATGGACAAATAGGTCTTGATTGGACAGGGGTGGAATGATTAGACAATGGCCTGAAATGTATTAGGACCCATCAGGTACAAATGGCAGCAGGTGCCTACTTCACCATCATCATTTCACATCAGGACAAAGCAACAGATTGCTTTGTGCTCTAATCATTTTCCTGTCATCAGATTTCACTTTTGGTGTCTGATGTCACAGTAAGATATTTTAGTAGACCTAGTTTCCTTGATTACTTGAATAATTCACATTTTGTATCTGAATATGGGATGTTTTCAGCAGAACAAAGTCCCTTTAAATGGCAATTTTGATTTCAGCAACAAGAATCACTATGTCTGGACTCAAACTTGAAAATGTATTTCCCACATGTGAAGGTCATTTGCCTTCTTCTCCTTTGGCCAGAAGTTAAGGAAGACAAAGATTGAAAGATGGCCACTGGTTTTTGCCAACAAAATGTAATAATACTAAATGTAAATACTAAATGTAATAATACAAAATAATAATAAACTAAATAATAAATAATATATAATATATAAAATAATATATAATATATAAAATATATATAATATATAAAATAAATAATAAACTAAATAATAATAAACAAAATGTGTAATAGAGTGATAGAGGCCAAGGATAGACCACCCTGCCTTGTTAAGAAGTGAATGCAGGTGGGGGCGCCTGGGTGGCACAGCGGTTAAGCGGCTGCCTTCGGCTCAGGGCATGATCCCAGCGTTATGGGATCGAGCCCCGCATCGGGCTCCTCTGCTATGAGCCTGCTTCTTCCTCTCCCGCTCCCCCTGCTTGTGTTCCCTCTCTCACTGGCTGTCTCTATCTCTGTCAAATAAATAAATAAAATCTTAAAAAAAAAAAAAGAAGTGAATGCAGGTGAAAACGTGGGGAAAGTTAATGTAGACAGCCTTTAGAGAACCTTGACTATGGCCACAAAGAGAAAATGTTTTATTGAAATGTTTGATATTGATTGGTTGGTTGGTTGGTTTTAAAGGTGGGAGAGACTTGAGCGTTTCTGTTATCTTGGGGGAATGAGGTAGGGCCTCAGCTTCTTCAGCTGCATAGTGCAGAAATGCTAGTATCACCATAAACAAGTCTGTCCAAGTTCATCTAGCCAATTGGCCAAAGTATCAGGATTGAAATCTGGGTCCTTTAACAGCTTGTTCTCTTGGGCGCCTGATGTCTCTCCATTTTGCAAATGTTGGGTTTTCAGTGGGTCATGTGAGGATATAGGTGGTTATTTCTGAACAAATACATTTGGAAAGAGCTGTTAGGTCCTCTTGGGCATGGCAAGGACAAAGAAAGCAAATACTTGGCTAAGTAAATGCATTCCATTTGTCAGACACTAGGGTAAGCACTTTACATATAACAAGCTATTCAATCTTCATAGAAACTATACAAAGCAGATAAAGTTACTATCCTTATTTTACAGAGAAAGACACTGAGGCTCAAAGAGATTAAACTTGCCCAAGATCATACAACTAGTAGAGGCCAAATCAAAGAGTCCATGTTCTTAACCATTAGACTATATTGTCTCTCATGGGAATGCAGGGTAATACTGATTTATACCACAAATTAGCAAATAATATTTTAAAATATCACAACTCAGTTTTTTCTAGGCATAGTCATATTTATTGTCCTATTTTACCTTATTTTACTTTCAGAGCAACCAGTTGTGAGACAACTAAGGCAGAGAACACCATCTGCATTTGAGAGTAGGGAGACACTGAAGCACATTCTCTCCCTCTTTCTCTCTGCCCCCCTCCACCTCCACCCCAACCAAACACACACACACAACACACACACACACACACACACACGCGCGTGCACACACACACACACACACACACAGAGACGCACGCACACTTCTATTAGGAAGTAATAGAGCCTGGGCTGGTTCAGGGCCCACATTTGCTGCAGAGTTGCCAGGAAAGAGTTTCAGTCCTCTGCTGTTTTTAGCAAGTAACACCTGGTGTCCAAGGTAGAGAAAATAAACTCATTCCATCAAAATGCCAGAATATAGGACCTCGAGCTGCTTTATCAGAAACTAGGTGAGAGGATTCGTGAGTAATAACCAAGGAAACTATTCCTAGTAATAGAAACTCTTAAAAAAATAAATATAGCATGCCTTGACCCCTTCTAGACTTCATCTCCCTTCCCAGTGACCTACAGTCACTTGGCATCAGAGAGCTCTCTAGTGAGATGGTGATTTGCAATTACCTTTAGGAATAAAAGAGTAAACACAAGTTGGTCCCACATCCTCTAAACACATAGCAGACCATTTAGAAAGGCAATATTAATCAGTTATGGAAAGGAATCACTAGTGTGAAGAAGAAAAGTCAGCCCAGGTGTGATTTGTTGATAATTTGAAGGAAGGGCCATGTCTTATTCATCTTTGTACCCCCAGCACCCAGAACAATGTTTGGTGCACAGTCAGTGCCCAATAAAATTTGTTTAATGATTGCTGAACATTAGCCAGCATATATTGATGGCCATGCCTGCCACCATGCTCCGATTCTCAAAAACCAATGATTATGCTTATAAAATCTACTTAGCTGGGCAGAAGGAAAATCAAAATGGCACCCAAAAACTCTGGCCTGAAATTCCTAGGGAATCGCCTCAACGTTTAAATTGCCTGACTTATAGCATTCTGACTTTAATGAAAGCAATTCTATCATTCATGGGTAAGTTTCTTGACCAACCATAAAATTCTTGTATCTCAATGTAGAAGAATAGTAGTGTTCCACAACAGCATAGAACCATATTCCCATTGTAATTATGTTTACTCAGCAAGATTTATTTGGAGCTCCAACGTGAGATGGCAGAAAGAGATATTCTCCTGCTAGAGTCCCAGCTTCAGGTTGAGGAACTCCTTTTTAACCTTCTTTCAACTCTGTCTTATCTTCCATTACCTGTACATGCTGCTGTGCGCCCCAGTGGAAGCCTCTTCTCTTCCTATTTCCTGAATCTCAGTGAATGGCACCACCATCTACCCAGGGACTCCAATCTGACACTCTGGAATCATCGTTACTCAGTATGCCCCTCACTGCCATCACACACACACACACACACACACACACACACACACACACACACACACGCCTTAACAGGCTACCAGGTACCAGTGATTCTGCCTTAGCCATTACTTTAGTTCAGGACGTTATCTTTCTGAACTACTGCAAAATGTTTCTTCTGTGTTCCAGAGAGAAGAAAGCGATAAATGCTATAAGTCTTCTTGCCATTTCTATGCATGGAAAATTACCTGAATTCATAGGTTTGTAAGTATACTCAGGTGAGTACAACACTGATGTAATAGAGGAGACTGCAGAAGGGGATAAACTCTCCAAAAAGGGCACACTCGTTCTTCAGGACCTTGGAGAGAACCCGCAGAGGCAGCAGATAAATAGATGTGGGCAAGTGCTGTCAGAACCAGCACTGTGAACAATGCCAAATGCAGGAAAGAACTCAAGTTAGAGATTCCAGTCACAGATTTTCTTTCTGGTTCTTGAAACTTCGAATCCATTCCTGTTTCAGGGCTTTTATGCCAGATGTTTCCCCTGACTGGAACCCTTTGCCCCCCCTATATTGCATTGCTGTCTGCTCCTCCCAGTTCAGGTCTCAGCTCAAATGACTCTGCAGTAAAGCCCTTCTTCAATCACTCATATCCCATTTCCTCATAACAGTTATCACTATTTGCAACTATGCTACGTATTCATTTGTTTACTTGACTGTTGTCTCCCTCACCTTCACAGAAAGTAAGCTCCATGAAAGAATAGATGGTGTCTGTCATCTCTGTAGTGTTTAAAACACACCTGACACCCAGAAGGCACCCTATAAATATTTGACAAATGAGCAAATGAAATAAGACAAGCAACGAGAGCAGGCAATTA
Organism: Ailuropoda melanoleuca; assembly: GCF_002007445.2. Taxonomy (NCBI): domain Eukaryota; kingdom Metazoa; phylum Chordata; class Mammalia; order Carnivora; family Ursidae; genus Ailuropoda; species Ailuropoda melanoleuca. Next base: position 119,717,648 of record NC_048225.1, read on the forward strand.
GATTTGAGGCTGAGGAGACTATTGAGGACCTTGAACTGAACAGTTTGAGCTAATACCAGACACTTATTGTTGGGTTTGGAGAACCAGGATCCGAGATGCCATGCACAGGTTTGTGTTAGCATGACCCGTGTAGAAACGGACATCTAACAGACTCATTGGGTGACACTGCCCATACTACATTTTCATTTCTAGAATAACCAATATATTTTGAACTAATAAAAGCAAAACAATTCCATATTTGGATCTCTGCAAAGCAGAAGGGAATAAGGAATGTTTCCCCATTTCCTTCCTCTAATTAGGTACTTTGATTTTCTCAGTGACATCAAGTGGAGACTGACCAGGCAAATCACCGAATGGGTTGTTTATCTACTCCATAGAGGTCAATGAGTAAGAACTGTTGCCCCTGAGCCCTTATCTTTTTTAAAATATTTCATTTAGTTATTTGAGAGAGAGAGAGAGANCTTCCTCTAATTAGGTACTTTGATTTTCTCAGTGACATCAAGTGGAGACTGACCAGGCAAATCACCGAATGGGTTGCTTATCTACTCCATAGAGGTCAATGAGTAAGAACTGTTGCCCCTGAGCCCTTATCTTTTTAAAAATATTTCATTTAGTTATTTGAGAGAGAGAGAGAGAGAGAGAAAGCATATGAGAGAGAGAGAGACAGAGGAGGGGCAGAGGGAGAAGCAGACTCCCTGCTGAGCAGGGAGCCTGATGCAGGGTTCGGTCCCAGGACCCTGGGATCATGACCTGAGCAGAACGCAGACACTTAGCTGACTGAGCGACCCAGCCACCCACTCTTGAGCCCTTATTTACAGAATTCTTAGGAAATGGGAGAGTCTTGTAGCCAGGGAGCTGGGATCCTGCCATCTCTGCCAGTGAAGAAGGCACACACCCGGGTGGTGGGACCAACTGTCTGCACAGGATTTGAATTTGATAAACAGGTTTTATTTGGCCCACATAGTGGTTTTAAATTTTTTTAATTAACCACCAGAAGTTTATTTTATTTTTATTTTTTTAAAGAGGTTGCACACTCAGCGTGGAGCCCAACATGGGGCCTGAACTCAGAGCTGTGAGATCAAGCCCTGAGCTGAGATCAAGAGTTGGACGCTTTACCGACTGAGCCACCCAGGCGCCCCTCACCAGCATTTTAAAAATCAGAAGAGTTCACATAAAATAAAGGTTTCTAGCTTGTCTTAAAAAGGCAGAAGTTCTAGAAATATTGGCCTTTGAATTCCCACATGACAAAAATCACCTGAGAGTAGCAGCTGCGCTCTTCAAATGGGATTTGTAGTTTCAGCGCTGCCAGAGTCCCCAGCATCCTCCCTGGGCACCACTGAGCCCGCCCCACTTATTTACCTTAACTGTGTGGCCCTTGAATGCATTTGAAATACAAGGATCAGATGGCTCTAGGCATTTTGGGACATGAGAGTGATTAAGAAGATAAAGTATCTATAAGGAATCAATGTGTCTGTTTTTCCAAAAAAGCAACAAATCTGTGATACATTGTTATGGGCACTGACCTTGCAACTGTATGCCCTATACAGATATTTATGAGGATACTGCCACTATTCTGCACAGTATCCCCTTGAAAGAAGATCTGATGAAATGTGTATATGTGTACATGCATGCATACAGGTGTGCACATAGGAGATATTCAACACATATTTACTGAATAAATTAATGAGGAGCTCAAGACTGTTCATCAAAATCCTAAACCCTAGGGGTCCCTGGGCAGCTCAGTCAGTTAAGCATCTGCCTTGAGCTCAGGTCATGATCCTGGGGTCCTGGAATTGAGCCCTGTGTTGGGCTTTGGGGAGTCTGCTTCTCTCTCTCTCCCTCTGCCCCCACCATGCTCGGTCTCAAATAAATAAAAAATTTTTTAAAAATCCTAAACCCTAAAAAATATTATGAACTTCTGCCGTTCGTCTTCCAGCTTCTGAATCCACTGTGCTCCTTTTTTTTTCTCTTATTTTCCCCCCAGTTTTAATCCAGAACCAAGACCAGAGATGTAAGTAAAACCCATTAATTAGTTATAAATAGGCCTGATTGATCAATCATCCGTTAGTCTGCTTGTGTTCCTGTGACGTGGTTTGATAGTGTCTTAGTTACATTACATTAGTGGAGCCAGGACTTCTTAGTTTGGAGATACAAGCCCTGGCCTGGCTCTACTACTAAGTGATTGTGGTTCTTTGAACAAGCCACTTGGCTCTCTGGCCAACGTTTGCTCATTCGTATAATTATATGATCTCCAGGGCTCCTCTACGCTTTAGGGTCTCTGTTTGCCCGAAAAACAGACACATATGAGGTAAGAAGCTGGAAAGGCAGAGCAAACAGAGTCTAGCAAGGAAAGACCAAGACGAGATTTTTTTTTTCTTCCCCGATAATTAAGGCAAGGAGGCCTCCAAATGCCTGGGCAGCAATCCATGGAGGGACAGGAGTGGAGCGTGAACTCATTAGCAGGATGTTGTGTAAAACTCAGAGAGGAAAAGAGTAATGGGGAGGGAGTCCAACTGGAGACTGAGAATTCTAAAGAAAGAATGGAAAAGTACTACTAATGAGGTCATTTAGAAACTGAACAACTGAACGTAATTCTTGCTGAAGCAATAAGAAAACAGCCAGGGGATGCATAATAGGAACAGGAGTACATGCTAACAGACAAAAACAGGAACCCCAGGATCCCCAAGTAACTCGGGACAATAAGCCCCAGGCACGGCAATAGACATCAGGTAGAAAACGGCCCCTGAATTTCAGCATAGTTTTCAAAAACATACAGAGGAAGCACACAGTAAGTGCTCAGAAAATATTTGCTGAATTAAATTATATTATTAAAAGCTCAGGTGTGCTTCACTATGTAAAAACTCTGACATGAAGAAAATGGAAAATGCGAAGTCTCAGAGTAAGGAGGATTCATTGCTGGGGTGCTGGGTGGCTCAGTGGGTTCAGCTTCCGACTCTTGGTTTTAGCTTAGGTTGAGCCCCAGGCCTTAGGCTGGGCTCCATGCTCAGTCTATTTGGGATTCTCTCTCACCCTCTCCCTCTGCACACCTCCCCTTGCTCATGTGCACTCTCTCTCTCTCTCTCTAAAATAAATAAATGAATAAAATCTTCAGTTAAAATAAGGATTCACTGCACGTATATTTTGATGAAACAGAAATCTTTCACCTTTAAAATGTAAAATTAAAATATTTCTACTTACGAAGACTTTTCGTTAACAAATAAGATGAGTTCAGAATCAATGCTTTATTTAATTTTGCATCCACTTTTCCTAACACAGTATCAGGCACAGAGGGAGAGTTAAATAGCTTGCAGTGAGTAAACACATGTGTTTTGTTTACCTACTGATGCATATCAAACCTCCCTAATTGAATGGCTTAAAACAACAACCTTCTTATGTCTCACAGTTTCCTAGGTTGTCTAGGCTTGGTGAGAAATTCTTCTCGTGGTCTCACTTGGGTTCTCGCATGTGTCTGCAGTCAGACGGCAATGGAATTACCCGGAGGCTCCTCGCCTTCTTGGTGTAGGCTCTCCCTCTCCATGTGGACTCTACCTGTGGTCTTTGCAGCAGGGCAGCCAGACTTCTTACAGGGTGGTGGCTCAGGGATCCCCAAAGTGCAAGATCAGAGGCTGCCAGGGCTTCTGAAGACTTGGGTCTGGGGCTAGCAGCATGGTGTCCCTTCCGCCATAGCCCATGGGTTAAGGCAGGTCCCAGGGCCAGCCCAGTCCGTGAGTGAGGAACCACAGAAGGATACAAAAAGGAGGTGTGGCTCACTGGGGCAGTTTCTATAGATTAGCCGCACCAGCTTGCCCTCACTGCAGGCCGTGACCTCCACGGAGGCAGGAAGCAGGCTCAGCGCCACATAGCTATAAACACAGGCCATTCTTATGAAAAAGGAAGAATGACTCAGAACCAGAGCCTAGAGGATGAAACCAGGAGCTGAGGAGAACCATTCCTAAAAAGCAAAATTGTGCCTTAATCAAGGAACATTCCCTGCCTGGAGTTAGAGAAATTGGGACATGTGCCAGGCTGGATTTTTCAGAATTGCTATAAATCAGTGACTGCTCATGTCTCCCTTCCTCTCTCTTTTTGAACAGGGAAGTCAATTGTAGTTTTTCTGTCTCTTTCATTATTATATGATGGGTGGGTGAGGGGCAGATAATGTGTCCTTTGCTGTGCTCCACACCAGAGGAAGTGCATGTAAGAGACTACCCCCCGGGAGTCCCATCCACACCAGCACCTGATTCAGCGGACAACACCCTGGTTTTAAACTGATGCCATTTGGGCTGAGATTTGTAGGAGTGAGTGTATTTTTTCACATAGAAAGGACACGAATCAGGGGCGCCTGGGTAGCCCAGTTGGTTAAGTGTCCGCCTTTGGGTCAGGTCATGATCCTGGGGTCCTGGGATGGAGCCTTGAATTGAGCTCTCTGCTCAGTGGGGAGTCTGCTTGTCCCTCCCTCTCTGCCCCTCCCCAGCTTGTGCTCTCTCTCTCTCTCAAATAAATAAATAAAATCTAGAAAGAAAGAGAGAGGAAAGAAAGAAAGAAAGAAAGAAAGAAAGAAAGAAAGAAAGAAAGAAAGAGAGAGAGAGAGAAAGGGAAGGGAAGGGAAGGGAAGGGAAGGGAAGGGAAGGGAAGGGAAGGGAAGGGAAGGGAAGACATGAATCATGAAAAGCCAGAGATGGTAGCTAGCCTCCAAGAATGGCTTCCAATGAGCCACATGTCCCTGCATCACACCATTGTACAGACCCCTCTCTCCCTAAAACGGGGCTTCTCTGAGAGTATGTTACTTGATTTAAGTAACAGAATAAGGCAGAGCCGACACTGTGCCAGCTAGGGCTTTGGTGCCATAGGCCTGGAAGCTTCCACTATTTCATTTTTGGAAACCTTGAGCGTTCACATAAGAAGTCTGGCTCTCCTTCTGGAAAGACCACATGGCATGATGACATGGAGAAGCCACATGGAGAGGGAGAGGTAAGACCACTTAAAGAGGGAAGAGGCCCAGATGTTCCAGCATCCCAGCCAAGCCTCCATCTAGGTACAGCTGCATGAGAGACCCCAAGAGAGACCAGCAAGAGAGACCCCAAGAGAGACCAGCCAAAGAACTGCCCCTCTGAGCCCAGTCAACCCAGGAAATTTGAATGATAGTAAAATAGTTGTTTTAAGCCACTAAGTTTTAGAGTAGTTTATTTGTGCAGCTATAGATAACTAAAACAGCATCAACGGATGAATATGGGTAAAGTATACTATCTGAGGAAGTTACATTTTCATATACTATCTATAAGTTTCTTTTCTCTATTTAAAAAATACTTGTTGAGCCCCGATATCAGTCAACACATGCTTCTTGTGCGCAGAGGAAAATGGTGTCTCCTTCGCCCCACTTACGTGTTCTCTCCTCAAAAACCAAGCTTAGATTGAGATTTAGGAAAACATCTTTAGTTGAAAGCGGAAATGCTTAGTTAAAAATTTTGCAGTCTGTTTGTCACTGGCTCGAGCATCCTCAGGCCTGAGGGGAGGTGGTTTTGATGCATTAGCAACAGGAAACCATCATAGATTCTAGAAGGAGCAGAGACATGATGAAGTGGTATTTGGGAAGGTTCATCTGGCAGCAGAGTGCAGACAGGTTTCAGGGTGTGCGCATGGGGTAATGAGGCATGAGCTCACATGCAAGCTGACCTGTGTCCAAAACAGGTTAGATGGGAAAGGAGAGAACTTGATTATAGAACTTAGTGAACTATAGAAAATAAAAGATTGCATGCCAAAGACTACTGAGACTGGGAGAATAATGATGTCATTAGTGATAATAAGAAGAAGAAGGAGGAGGAGGAGGAGAAAAGGAAAAAAGAAGGAAGAATGTGGGATAATTGGAAAGAGAGTCGTTCATATACGGGAAAANCTACTGAGACTGGGAGAATAATGATGTCATTAGTGATAATAAGAAGAAGAAGGAGGAGGAGGAGGAGAAAAGAAAAAAAGAAGGAAGAATGTGGGATAATTGGAAAGAGAGTCGTTCATATATGGGAAGAACAGATCCATCCAGATTTGGACTTACTCATTTGGACAACTGAACACAACTATTTTAGAGGCAGGTGATGGTAAAACAAACAAACAAAAAAGGCTGGAGCAGCAGACTATGTGTAAGAAAGAGGACGGTAGGGAACCAGGAGCTTCCATGCTTGGCCCACTTGGAATGAGGATGGCTTTGCCCCATGAGCCAGTAGACAGCGTGGCCCAGGTCACAATTAATGTCTGGATCTGAGATCTGGAATTCTGGAGTCCCTTCTAGTCACCCTCCTTCTTCTTCTTTTTTTTTTTTTAAGATTTATTTATTTATTTATTAGACAGAGAGAGACAGCCAGCAAGAGAGGGAACACAAGCAGGGGGGAGTGGGAGAGGAAGAAGCAGGCTCCTAGTGGAGGAGCCTGATGTGGGGCTCGATCCCAGAACGCCAGGATCATGCCCTGAGCCGAAGGCAGATGCTTAACAACTGCGCCACCCAGGCGCCCCCTAGTCACCCTCCTTCTTAAGAAGACCCTAATACCTCAAGGTGGACACAGGAACTCCAGTGGAGAGTAGAGTGGTAACAAGGAGAGGTTACCAAAGACCAACCCTCTGCAGATGGGCCAATAACTAAGCTAATGAATTTGAATCCAAAGCAGATAATTTTGCAACTTCCCTCCAAATTATCTTCAAAGTAGCACAATGTCATTACTTATTGTTATGGACCGAATGTTTGTGTCCTACCCCAAATTCATTTGTTGGAGCCCTAACCCCAACGCAACGGTATTAGGATGGGGGACCTTTGGGAGATGATTAGGTTGCAGTGATGTCACCAGGATGGAGCCTCCATGATGGCAGCAGTGCTCTTATAAGAAAATGAAGAGACATTAGAGCTTCCTTTCTCTGCCATGAGATGATATAGCAAGAAGGCTGTCGTCTACAAGCCAGGAAAAGAGCACTTACCGAGAACCAAATAGTCATCACCTTCACCTTGGCTTCTCAGCCTCCAGAACTTTGAAAAATAAATGTCTATTGTTTAAGCTGCCCAGTCTATGGTATTTTACTATAGCAGCCCACGGTGACTAAGACACTTACCCTTTAAATAGATACTGTATTCTACATGGAAGTGAACTTGGCGAACCCCCAGTAAGCTCACAGTGGTTCAGAATAGTTCAAGCTCTCCTGGAGAGCAGCCTGTGTCTCCATTGTCCATGGTACTAGATATTCCTGCATTAAAGCCATAAAGTAAAAATTAACAATGCCTATGAAGATGACAAAACAGAACTGGAGTTACTTCTATTTTGTATGTGACCACATGGAGTTTTTTATTCATGCTTAAAAGTTTTAAACAGTGAAACACAGTAGCTGGCATGATCATTTGGAAATATGCTTAAAAGAATCTGAGATCTAGATGCCTCTATAATATGTTCTTAAATCCAAAGGGTATGGATTTAAAGGGGCTTGTGCCTTAGGACTCAATTATAGCTATGTATATCGTTAAATCTCAATAGTGACAATATTTGTTCTTCCAATCCATGGGCATGAATGTTTTCCCATTTCTTTGTGTCTTCCTCAATTTCTTTCATAAGTGTTCCATAGTTTTCAGAGTACAGATCCTTTACCTCCTTGGTTCAGTTTGTTCATAGGTATCTTATGGTTTTTGGTGCCATTGTAAATGGGATTGATTGAACTAGAGGGCATTATGCTAAGTGAAATAGAGAAAGACAAATACCATATGATCTCACTTATATGTGGAATTTAAGAAACAAAACAGATGAACATAGGAGAAGGGGAGGAAAAGTAAAATACAGTGAAAACAGAGAGCAAGGCAAACCATAAGAGATGCTGAACTCTAGGAAACAAACTGAAGGTTGCTGGAGGGGAGATGGCTGGGGGGCTGGGGTAACTGGGTGATGGGCACGAAGGAGGGCACTTGATGTAATGAGCACTGGGTGTTACATGCAACTGATGAATCACTAAATTTTATTCCTGAAACTAATAATATAGTACATGCTAACTTTATGTAAAAAGAATTTACATAAATAATTTTTTTAATCTCAGTAGTAATGCCACCATTGTTTAGCACTTCGATAACAATTTTTATTTAGGAAGGAGTATTTTATTATTATTGGTGGCACATTATGATAATACCAAATAGGCCAACTTCCAATTCATTTTATAATTTACAAAAGTCTCCACAGAAAATGCACCAAATTAGGGGAGCCTGGGTGGCTCAGACGGTTGAGCATCAGACATGGTTTCGGCTCAGATGGTGATCCTGGGGTCCTGGAATAGAGCCCCACATCGGGTTCCGAGCTCGGTGTGGAGTCTGCTCAAGATTCAATCTCTCCCTCTCCCCTCCCTGATGATGGGTAAATAAAATCTTGAAGAAGAAAAAAAAAAAAAAGAAAACGTACCAACTTATTACCTACACTGACAGTGGACCATTCTCACTGCCTTGTCATTGGTATGCCAAACAGAGCCTGATTCTGGAAAACAACAGCACAGGGATGTAGCCCTAGAAGACCTCAGCTCCCTCAGTCTGAATGACCACAGAGCAGAGTGAAGAGACACAGACTGGAGCAAGCAGCTTCTGCACAGCTCGCGCAACCCACATGGGAGAGATGGACTATCAGCGAAGTCAAATGACCTCCCCAAGTACCTAGTTAATGAGCAGCTACATGAGACAGACTCTGGAACTCACCAACACCTGTCTTCTCTCTTTCTTTGGCACACTGCTAGATCATGTTCCCAGTCCCCCTGCATTGAAGTGGAGTCATGTGACTAGTGCTAGCCAATGGAATCAGGGAGGAAGTGGTTCATGCCCCGTCTAGCCCTGGCCCCTAAAGTCCTACCAGATGCTCCATGCGCTTTCTCGTTTCTTGTCTCCTGGCTGGATGCCAAGGATCTCGTGGAGGGCTCAGAGGAGGCACTAGATGGAAGGAGCCTGGGTCCCTGAATCTCTACATGGATATATGCCAGTGTGCTGAAACACAAGCTAGCCTGTCAGGGGATGAGACACCACACCCAGCAGAGACAAGCCATCCCCCCTGAGCCATCTTAGACTAGCCAGACCCGGCCAGCTCTGCAGATCCTCACATAGGTATGAGACACTCGAGAAACAAATATATAAATGGGCTGTGACATGGGGGAGAAATGCACCTTTATGATAAGAAGCCACTGAGATTTTCATGTTATTACAGCTGTTACACCGCAAAGACACAGTGCCATAATTTGAATCAAGGCCAGTTTGACGCCAAGCCTGTGGTCCCAAGGGGCACAGAGCATGATCGATAACAGATTCTCCCTCCCAGCCCAGACTGCCCAAATTACACCTGGCTGCAGAGAAAACTGTCCCTAGAATTCCAACCCACATGATTTCATCAGTAGTACTAGACTCCAGGAGAACCTGTAAGAATATATCTGTGGAGCTCTTGCTACATAACAAAACACTTCAACACCGAGTGGCCTCCAACAACAACAAAAAGAAAAAAAGCAAAGAGAAACATAATTGTAGCTCACAGTTTGGAGAGTGCGCAATTTGGGCCTCCCACAGCGGAATGGTTCTTCCAGCCGGGGCCAGACTCTGTTAATATCCGCTGGGCACTCCTGTATCTGGGCTCAGCTGCAGAGCTGCCTGGCAGCTGGCTAGTCCCTCATCGCTTAGCTGAAATGGCTTACCTTTGCTCCATGTGGTGTCTCTTCCTCCAGCAGGGTAACTTGAGCTTGATGGGTTGGTGGCAACAGCCGAGGTCACAAGAGCAGCAAGAGGAGAAACCTCAGCACACAGGTACTTTTCAAGTCAAATCAAGACACGTGGCTATGCCAACAGTGGCGCAGGAGGGCATTATCAAATGCTTGGATACAGGAGGTGGGAGCAAATGTGGTCGTCACTACCATCAATCTACCCCAATAGCCAAGGATCGCTGTTTGGGGACCAGAGCACAAAACAGGTATGTCACCGACTTTCCAGCTCTGACCTCCAAACCTCCACCAATAGTAATACAATCCGGGGGGCAACAGCATCGGTTGGCTTTTTTTGGAATTTACTGGAAACCAAGCTTGGGAGGAAATGACCGATTCATTGTTCCTGTGGCTGGTTTGGCAGAACTCTGGAGACACAGAGTCGTCTCCATCTGACAGAAGGATGGTTCCACTGGGTGTGAGAAATCTTCTTCCTGTAAAAAGTGACTCATGATAAGAATAGAGTGCCAGACCTCCCTCGTACTCGTCAGTGTGGCAAGGAGAATGTGACCAAATCCCTGATGAGTGCACTCCCTTTCCTGAGAGGGAAGGAATAAAAGAACCTGGCAGGAGAAGAAAAAGTGCTCCTGGGGCGGCTGCCCCAATCTTCTCTCTGCTAATGTTTCCTTTTGTCTTGATTTCTATGTTCCAAATCTTCTCCTTGTGGCGTGCTGTTGTTTCTATAAAAATGTCTTTTACTTGGCAACATCCTAGCCAAGAAAAGGAAAATATCTAACAAGAAAAAAACACAGCTTGTCTGTCATCTCGGGGACTTAGGGGTACAACAATAATTTGTTATTGATGTATTACGGGTTGAATGGTGGCCCCTCAAAATTCATATGGTCAACTTCTAACTCCCAGGACCTCCGAACGTGACCGATTTGCAAATAGGGTCATGGCAGATGCCATTAGTGAAGACGGGGTCATGCACACAGAAAGAACGGACTTGTGATGGTGCCACAGAGATCACGGTGATGCAGCAGAGCTAAGGAGGCCCAACAAGTCCAGACAACCACCAGAAGCTAGGAGGAGGCATGGAACAGCCTTCCGAAGGAGTGAACCCGGCCAACACCTTGATCTCAGACTTCCAGCCTCCAGGACTGAGATGATACTTTTCTGTTGCTTAAGCCACTCAGTTTGTGCTGCTTTTTGTTACAGTAGCCCTAGAAAACAATACGGGAGTGAACAACTACCCATGTCATGGGCCATTTCCACTCATTTTCTTTTCCACTTCCTTGACCCCAAGACTGTTGGCCCCACTTCCAGATGAGAACACTGAGGCTGACCAGCATGGCCAAAAGCCAGGCTCAAGCCCTGGGGTCCTGACCTTGTCCATGTGTTTTCTTTTACACAATGTTGTTGCCTATAGGTTGCTGGCCAAGGCCGATGGCAAGGCAAAGGCTGGAGCAGCAATTCTAAAGGTAACTAACACCCCCATTGCGCCACAGGATGGTTGCTGGAAGAATTAGTTCTTAATTGATTCTTCATAAACTCGATGATATTTTAAGTGTTTCCAGGAGTTCCCTATTGAAAGGAGCCCTGTGGGAGGCCCTTTTGTATAGCAAAGGGTCCTTCTGGGTTGTGAATGATAACCTAGCCTTCCTCTAAATTCATTCACTTTGCCAGCATAATTCGTTCTCATCGGCGAGGTTTTTGAGAAAGCGGGCCTGCCTCTGCTCCGCACCTCTGCCTTGGCCTGCGGGGGCTCAGTAAACGCGTGCACTTGCCATGGCGGTTGAGAGCAAGGAAGGACGCCCACCAGTAGCACTGCCTTTTAAATACACGTGGTGTCTGGAATGATCTCCTTCCATTTCAAGCCGTTTTCATCATCCTCAACTTAAAATCATTGCTTGGGTAGGAAAAGGGAAAAAGATCATTTTGCTAAATGCCAACATTTAGCTATTAATT